>NC_133517.1:54322500-54622500 GCF_049354715.1 Callithrix jacchus
CATACTTAGTCCCATATAATCTTTCTATATAATCATGTAATGACTCACTGCTTACTGTATCTAGCTTATATATATATAATCATACTTAGTCCATATAATCTTTCTATATAATCATGTAATAACTCACTGCTTACTGTATCTAGTCTATATGTATAATCATACTTAGTCTATATAATCTTTCTATATAATCATGTAATAACTCACTGCTTACTGTATCTAGCTTATATATATAATCATACTTAGTCCCATATAATCTTTCTATATAATCATGTAATAACTCACTGCTTACTGTATCTAGCTTATATATATAGTCATACTTAGTCCATATACTCTTTCTATATGATCATGTAATGACTCACTGCTTACTGTATCTAGCTTATATATAATCATACTTAGTCCATATAATCTTTCTATATAATCATGTAATAACTCACTGCTTACTGTATCTAGTTTATGTATATAATCATACTTAGTCCATATAATCTTTCTATATAATCATGTAATGACTCAGTGCTTACTGTATCTAGCTTATATATAATCATACTTAGTCCATATACTCTTTCTATATAATCATGTAATAACTCACTGCTTACTGTATCTAGTTTATATATATAATCATACTTAGTCCCATATACTCTTTCTATATAATCATATAATGGATGTAGTCGGAGCTGTACCGACACATTTAGTGTGATTTATAGAATCCTTCCACATAATCATACAGTAGTTTGTAGTAGGAGGAATGCCCAGAGCAGTCACAGAACAGAAGCAGCACATGGGAAAACAGCCAGACCAGGACGAGAACCAAAGACCCAGGTGGTGGCGTCCCTGCCTGAAAGGGCACACGCTGTATGGCAGGCTTGGAGCAAGAGCCTCTCCTCCTGAGAAAGGAGCTGTGGTACCCGCATCCAGTTCCTGTGGAAAGCAGGCCTCAGGCCTGAGATCCCGCAAATAACCGAGGGAGAAGAACCCCTCTGATGTGACCAGTCACGGCGGCTGTACACCCTGTTAGTCTTTTCTCGCTTCTGTGCTAGCTCAGATCATCCTCCCATAAATATCTTAAGAGAAGAGCACATGTCTGTTAGCTCCCAGTGCATGGGCTTACAGTATCCTTCTGTTAGAAATCCTTTGACATCTCCAGTCCCCAGATAAGAAGTGTTGCTCACGACACCTGTTGCACACAGTCCACCTCCTTTTCTCAGTGACCTAATGGGGGTGGACCCCTTTTCTGTACACAACCCTCTACTACTGTGCACGGCACAGCCCCCTACTGTGCACGGCCCACCTCTCTGCCCAGGTGACATAATGGGGTGGCCTCCTCGATTGTGACTCACATGATTATATATGCCCTATCAGTAAGCCTATAGATGATGACCTCACTCACCACCCTGCCCCCCGCTTGTACCTAATAAATACAGATGCTTATGAGCATTCGGGTCCTCGCCTGTCTCCCCTCATAGGTGGCACGGCCCCCAGAGTCCAGCTGCTATTCATCAGTTCTTCAGTGTCCTGTCTCTTTACTTCTCAGATCCTGCACCTCAGCACAGCATAAGGGACGCTCTACAACCCTGTGGGGTGCTGCAGCCCTACACCTGACCTCAGGTGATCCACCCACCTCAGCCTCCTGAAGTGCTGGGATAACAGGTGTGAGCCACCGCACCTGGCACCTCTTGTCTTTGTAACTGACCCAGCCTCAGTTATTGCTCTACAGCAGTGCACATGGACACAGAACCTACACCAGGAGAGTGGGCAGCAGACGACCCAACTGACTCGGCCACGGGCTGCAGCCGCATTCCACCATGCGGTACACACTCACTGCACTGGGCTGTGCACGCATTTTTGGGGCAGCTGTGTGTTTGTATACAGTTCTTGATGTTCTGTCACACACACAGGCTGCTGTCACCAGCTCCCCCGGCATCCAGCGCATCACGGGAAGTGAGTCACTGAAGCTACCGTCCATGTCGACTGACCCATGAGAAGCCGTGGGGCGCCTCATTCCCCAGGCCCCTTGGACAGATCCTCAGCCTGGCTGGCTCACGGGAGTGAAGGGAGAAGGGAACAGGTGTGAGATCTGAGGAGAAGAATCTGCTTCCCCCAGGAGGGAGGTGTGAAGGTGGTGGGCAGGGCTCTGGAGGGAGTGCGGGGCCGCTGATGTAATGAACTCAGAGCCAGCGGCCAGCCTGGTCTGTTGTGGCCGCAGGTTCCTGCCCCTCACCTCCAGCAGGGCTTTGCTGGGCATTTACTGCCAATCATGAGCTGGTATTCCTTATGTTGAGGGGCGGGGGTTCGAGCCTAAACAACCCCAGAGTCCCTGGTCTTAAGTTGTGGGAGTTAGCCCAAAGCCCCCCAGGCCTGGTGCCTGTCCTCTTGGGCTGTGAATTAGAAAAGGCCTCCATAGGCTTCTTTTGTTGAGATCAGGGAATTGAGTGCCCGTTCAGAGACCTGCACAGGCCTGGCCTGCTCCAGCCAGTGCTGCTGGGGTTGGGGTGAGGGTGCCATCTGGATGGGCAGTGCCCTTGTCTCTAGTGGTCCCTAGAGACAAAGCTTCCCCGGCAGGAGGGCTGGTCAGAGCCCCCGAGCCACTGGACTACGAGGGCTGAGAGCGCTTCCTAGATCACACCTGGAGACTAGGGGCTCAGAGGAGCGGTTAAGCTTAAGTTTCAAGAAGGCTTCTCTAAGGGGCAGCATCAGGGAGAGATGGGGGTGGGATCAGGAAGGAGAGAGGGGAGGCGGCAGAAGGGAGGGGCCAGCCGACACAGGGAGGCAAGGGGGGCACATTGGACAGGAGGCGCACGGGCAGAAGTCTCAGTAGCCTGGGGCTTGAGTTTGGAAGACCAGGCGGAGGAGGGTGGTGAACAAGAGGAGAGACGGGGACAGGGATGGACGGACTCAGTGGCCTTGATGCCTCCATTGGGGGCTCGGACTGTGGGGCACAGGGGTCTGCAGGGAGGGAGGAGAGCTGGCATGCACTGTAAGATGCACCTGGGGCCGTGGGGTAGAGAAGAGCAGGACAGAAGGGAGAGGGGGTCAGTGGCTGCAGTCCCCTGCACATGACACAGCCGGCGGTGGACAGAGAAGGCCTCCTGAGTCCCAGGCCAGGATGCGGATGAGGAAGCTTTAGGCCGGGGCGGGTGGGGCAGAGACGGGGGCCACCCTGGGTGTTGTCCTCGAGTGGAGGAAGAAAGTGGAGCACGCGTGCCTCTCATCAGCTGCCATCCTGCCAAGCTGGCCACTGCATCGCCTTGCTGGCTTGGTTGCGGGGGGAGGAGAGCTGGGGGGGTTCTGGTCACCCATGTGAAGGCATCACCAGTCCTCACATCTCCAGCCACTGCAGAGGTGTGTTCCTGTAGGAGCGACCACTCCACGCCTTTCCAGCTTCTGGACCCTCGGGAATCTCTGGGCTGTTCCCTGGGGCCTTGAGAGCCACCTTTCTGGGCCTTTCCTTTGCTGTCATGGAGTCTACATCTGCATCTCTCACCAGGGCACTGTTGGCATCTGGGCAGGATACCCGCATACCCTCACCTCTGCGCACCAGATTCCAGAGGGACCCCGCCCGGCTGTGCTCACCAACTCTGTCCTGGAGATTGTTAGGTGGCCCCCGGGTGGCAGAAGTGCCCTTGGTTGAGAGCAAGTGCCCTAACGCATTCCAGGGAACAGAGGGCCAGACAAAACCGAGAGCTGTTTGGAATTCGAGGCCTCACGACAGGGCCTTGGGAAGGCATTCAGCACCCCCAGGCCTCCTGTGGGGCGTCCTGAGAGCAGGCACTAGGCCACCGAATGAACCCTTAGCTTCCCAGGTACGTGGGGCCAGAAAGGTGTGAGGGCTATTTCTGCACTGAAGAGGGGCTGCTCCCATTGTTAGTAAAGACTCTGATTTATGTGTCAGTCTCCTGTGAGTCTGGCTAATAGGGAGTAGTCCTGGGGAGACCCATCGGAGGCAGTGACTACCCAGCGTCCCGGGGCTCTGAGGGGACCCATCGGAGGCAGTGACTACCCAGCGTCCCGGGGTTCTGAGGAGACCCATCGGAGGCAGTGACTACCCAGCGTCCCGGGGTTCTGAGGAGACCCATCGGAGGCAGTGACTACCCAGCGTCCCGGGGTTCTGAGGAGACCCATCGGAGGCAGTGACTACCCAGGGTCCCGGGGTTCTGAGGAGACCCATCGGAGGCAGTGACTACCCAGGGTCCCGGGGTTCTGAGGAGACCCATCGGAGGCAGTGACTACCCAGGGTCCCGGGGTTCTGAGGAGACCCATCGGAGGCAGTGACTACCCAGGGTCCCGGGGCTCTGAGGAGACCCATCGGAGGCAGTGACTACCCAGGATCCCGGGGCTCTGAGGAGACCCATCGGAGGCAGTGACTACCCAGGGTCCCGGGGTTCTGAGGACACCCATCGGAGGCAGTGACTACCCAGCGTCCCGGGGTTCTGAGGAGACCCATCGGAGGCAGCCACCAGCCAGGGTCCCATAGTCCTGAGGGCCTGGGAAGCGGCCCCTGCACTGCTCCCTGGGAGGAAGCTGGTAGCCTTCATGGGGGATGTCTACTGCATTCCCGAAGTGCAGAGATCCATGAAACACAGCCCTCGAGTCAGAAATCAATGTTTACTGCAGAGAACACAGAAGCCAGCAAGCAGCAGGGAAGGGAGGCATCAGCAGTGGGCACCTCGGGCCCCCTGGGAACCACCACAGTGACCCCCGAAAACAGAGGAGGACACACGCAGAGCAAGTCACAGGAAACGCGGCTGAGAACAAATGGATGCTTTTCCCAAATGCACAGGGTACTGAAAGGACGGATGGTCTGTCAGAGTAAAGCTCAACAGCTTTGGCTGGCAGGACGGTCAAACTTTTGGACAACAGAAGTAACAGTGGGAAACGGGACAACATTTGCCACCAGCGCAAGGCCAAGACCGCGGCTGTTATGGGGGGTCAGCATCACAGTGCACGCGTGGTGGCCACTGCACATGTGTGCCTGGGGAATGTGAGTGTTTGGACGTGCCGGGCGTCCAGCCTCACCAGGAAACAGGCACACGGGGACAGGCGCCAACGGAAAACCCTCAGTGAACCCACTCGGCTGAGCAGAGGTCATGGGAACACGGTGCTGCGTCCCCACAAACCTGCACCTGGGCCCCAGAGTGAGACAGGCATGTAAGGTGCCGGCGTGCAGGTGGGGGTAGGGGCTGCCGGCTCAGAGGTGCGTCCAGGATCCCCCATCAGGCCGGAGCCCTGCCCTGAGCTACCTGCAGTGGTGACAGAGGGACAGCAGCATCAGGCCCAGTCCCGGCTGTGGAGTCGCCCCCACCGCCATGCCTGATCCTGGGGATTCTGCCAATGTGGGGGCCGTCTGCTTGGGCCGGGCTCCCTGAACACATGGCTGGGTTTTCGGAGGAAACAGGAGAGCGCCAACACCAGGCTCTGCAGGCCCGGGGCTCCCTGCCGGCTCATCTGGAGCACACCCCATGTTCCCTAGTCTCTGGAGACACCATGCCCGCCATTGCCTCAGCTCTGCTCCCCTGGAGACACTGCCCCCAAGGCCAGTCTTCCACTACAGCAGGTTTTGACATCAGCTCACAGGAAAAAAACATCTTGGTGCCCAAGACGGGACCCATAGGAGAGATCACCGGAAATAGAGCCCAGGTGCACCCAGGGCTCCCCAGAAACGCAGGTGAACCCCACCAGAGGGAACAAGCCTACATTGCTAATCGACCTTCCTGCTTCCTGGTGTGGAAAAGGAAACAAAGGCCCAGATGAGGAGGGCTCTGCCGTAGTGGCCGGTGTCGTCCCCAGACCTCTGGTCCTGGGGCTGGCTGGGAACCCCCTCTTACTGCTCTCCTGAGAAATGGCTCAGGGATGAGGCCTGTGGGGACAGATGCTGGCATAGCTCACAAATGCTTGCACAAAGGACGCACAGAGCAAAGTCACAACATTTGGAGGTTCTCTGCATTCTCAGGCCCGCAGAGCCTGGCCAGCCGAATGAGGCTGGGAGGGTGGTGCCTGCTGGTCAGGGTGGCCGAGGACGGCTGAGCGAGGCTGGGTGGGTGGTGCCCACTGGTCAGGGCGGCCCAGGAAGTGCTGCCCAGGCGAAGCCTGGGGCTGGTGTGCATGCGCCATGCTCCTGAGAAGCTTGTGGGCTGTGTGTTAAATGTTCAATGAGAACACGGACACTTGGCTCAAGGATCCTCAGCCTCCCCAGTACACTTCTGAACATCAGGTTGATTCCTGGGACTCCCCTCCAGGGTGGCCTCACTGGAGTCAGGAGCCCCCGCCCACACCCACTGCCCAAGTAGGACGGCTTTGTAGCAGCCTGAGGACACTGAGTGCCGAGCTCACTGCTGCCAGGTTGGCCACTGTGATGATTGGGCCTCAGAAGTAGTTTGGGAGCCAAATGAAAGCCCTGAAGCTATTTCCAGGCGTTTCAGCGGGTGCCTCCCTGCATGCACTCTGCTGCAGGCCGCCCTCCCAGGGCAGGAGCCCGCCGCACAGGAGGTTCCTTTTCTCTTTTCCGAGTGTGTTTCTTCTCTTTTTCTTCATCTCTGCTCCTCCTCCGAACTGAAGAGCAGGCAGTTTCTTTTTGTTAGTTTTGAGGTTGCTTCTTAGGCATATTTCATCTGGAATTTCCTGCTTTGGGGCTAATCTGCTCTACCAGCCTGAAAAGGACGAGAAATATCTCTGAGTACGTGAGAAGTGCAGTTACTACCTGGTTCCTCTGCAGGTAAGGACCACACTATGAAAGCAAGAGAATTGCTTGGGCTGAGTGGAAACAGGCACCTGCGGGAGACGGAGGCCAGGATGGGGGCCTCGGGTCAGTGGGGGTGTGAAGTGGGTGTTAAGCCTGCGCACCACAGCCCTGGATGGCACCAGCTTCAGGAGGAAGTGCTTCCTCTTTCCTAAAAGCGTTTAGGATGGTGGGAGGGTGTCAGACGGGCAAGCTGAGTGTGCATGACATGATCCTTGAACCACCTACAGCAAACGCCCACTCACCCTCCTTCGGTTTCAGAGCCAGACACCACCCAGGGGCCCCTGCCCTGTGCCCGCCCCTGTCCTGAATTCAGCGTGAACCACGCTTTTGCTCTTCTCTAGTTCCACCACGTGCCCCCAAACCATACTGTTTAGTTTTGCTCAGTTTGAACTTAGCGGTGGTTAGAATCGCACGTATGTCTTCTGTACCTTACATTCTCTGCTCACTGTCGAATCTGGCATGCGTAGGTGTTGATGCGGGTCCTGGCCAGCTGCACAGTCACTGCGCCAACAGCTTCCCTTGGTCGACACACCATAATTTACCCACTTTGCTGCAGACAGGCATGTGGGTTCTTTCTGGCTTTTCTGACAGCGCACACCGTGAATGTTATTTTGTCTCTGGCTGCGTGCATGCACGTTTCTCTAAGGTAAGTAAACAGGTGGCTCCTGGGAGCAGGAACGCACGTCTCCACCTTTTCCAGACTGCTCTCTAGACGTGTGCTGCTGCCCAGCGCTGTGGCGGTGAGGAGGACTCCTGCCCCATCCATGCCATGATCAAACTGATCTGTCTTTACCTCGCTGGGGGGCACAAAACTGGATCTCTTTGTTGTTTTAACTTATGCTCCCTGTTAGAGACCGCGCATGTTTTCCCACACTCCCTGACTGTTAAGAGACTGCGCATGTTTTCCCACACTCCCTGTTAGAGACTGCGCATGTTTCCCCGACTGTTAGAGACTGCGCATGTTTCCCCGACTGTTAAGAGACTGCGCATGTTTCCCCGACTGTTAGAGACTGCGCATGTTTCCCCGACTGTTAGAGACCGCGCATGTTTTCCGTGTTCCCTGTTAGAGACCGCGCATGTTTTCCCACACTCCCTGTTAGAGACCACGCATGTTTCCCTGTTAAGAGACAGCACACATTTTCTGTGTTCCCTGATAAGAGACCGCGCATGTTTTCCCACACTCCCTGACTGTTAGAGACTGCGCATGTTTCCCTGACTGTTAAGAGACAGCGCACGTTTTCTGTGTTCCCTGTTAAGAGACCGTGCGTGTTTTTCAATACTCCCTGTTAGAGACCGCGCATGTTTCCCATGCTCCCTGTTAGAGACCCTGCACGTTTTTCCCACACTCCGTTAGAGACTGCGCATGTTTCCCTGTTTGAGACGGCGCATGTTTCCCGTGCTCCCTGTTAGAGATTGCGCATGTTTTCTGTGTTCCCTGTTAAGAGACCCCGCGTGTTTCCCGTGCCCTCTGAGACCACACGTTTTCCATGCTCTCCGTTAGAGACTGCGCATGTTTCCCCTGCTCCCTGTTGAGAGACTGCGCATGTTTCCCGTGCTACCTGTTAGAGACCGCGCATGTTTTTCCCACACTCCCTGTTAGAGACCGCGCATGTTTCCCGTGCTCCCTGTTAGAGATTGCGCATGTTTCCCGTGCCCTCTGAGACCACACGTTTTCCGTGCGCTCTGTTAGAGACCGCGCATGTTTCCCCTGCTCCCTGTTAAGAGACTGCGCATGTTTCCCGTGCTACCTGTTAGAGACCGCGCATGTTTTCCCACACTCCCTGTTGGAGACCGCGCATGTTTCCCGTGCCCTCTGAGACCACACGTTTTCCATGCTCTCCGTTAGAGACTGCGCATGTTTCCCGTGCTCCGTTAGAGACCACACGTTTCCCCTGCTCCCTGTTGAGAGACTGCGCATGTTTCCCGTGCTACCTGTTAGAGACCACGCATGTTTCCCCACACTCCCTGTTAGAGACCCCGCATGTTTCCCTGTTGGAGACCGCGCATGTTTCCCGTGCCCTCTGAGACCACCCGTTTACCGTGCTCTCCGTTAGAGACTGCGCATGTTTCCCGTGCTCCGTAAGAGACCGCGCATGTTTCCCCTGCTCCCTGTTAAGAGACTGCGCGTTTCCCGTGCTACCTGTTAGAGACCACGCATGTTTCCCCACACTCCCTGTTAGAGACCGTGCATGTTTTCCCACACTCCCTGTTAGAGACTGTGCATGTTTTCCCACACTCCCTGTTAGAGACCGCGCATGTTTCCCTGTTGGAGACCGCCCATGTTTCCCTGTTGGAGACCGCGCATGTTTCCCTGTTAGAGACCGCGCATGTTTTCCCACACTCCCTGTTAGAGACCGCGCATATTTCCCTGACTGTTAGGGGCTACACACGTCTCCCGTGCTCCGTTAGAGACCACGCATGTTTCCCGTGTTCCCTGTTAGAGACCGTGCATGTTTCCCGTGCTCCCTGTTGGAGACCACGCATGTTTCCCTGACTGTTGAGAGACCGCACACGTCTCCCGTGCTCCGTTAGAGACCACGCATGTTTCCTGTGTTCCCTGTTAAGAGACTGTGCATGTTTCCTGTGCTCCGTGTTGGGGATCACGCATGTTTTCCATGCCCCTGAGACCGCACGTTTCCCTTGCCCCTGAGACCATGCATGTTTTCCGTGCTCCCTGTTAGAGACCGCGCATGTTTTCCGTGTCCCGAGACCGCGCATGTTTCCCGTGCTCTGTTAGAGACCGCGCATGTTTCCTGTGCTCCCTGTTAGAGACCGCACGTTTTCCGTGTCCCGAGACGCGCATGTTTTCCGTGCTCCCTGACCATTAGACACCTCACATGTTTTCAGGTATTTATGAGCCATGCATGTTTTCTTCTTCTGTGACTTCTGCCCATCTTTCTTTTTTTTAGAGATAGGGTCTCACTGTGTTGCTTAGCTGTTCACGAACTCCTGTTCTGGTCATTTTTCAATTTAGATATTTGTCTTTTAAAATCCTGGTTCCTATGAATGCTGCACACATTCTGAACGCATGTCCTTTGTGGCTGCAGTGGTCAGGGTAGGTAACGGTGGCTGGGATAACAGAGAACCTCCGAATCTCAGCGTCTCACTTGGGAAGGCTTCACTTCTGGCTCACATCACAATGGGGTCTTGAGGCTCTCCCGAGGGTGACTCCAGGACATGGCTCCTTCCCTTGGTGTGTGGCTTTGCCATCTCAGAGTCCTTCTCTTTCAGTCGCAGGAAGGGAGGAGAGTGAATGATCACAGAACATTCAGGAGGCCAGGCCTGGAAGAGGCGTCCATCACTCATACTCATGTTTGCAGTACAGACTGCAGTGGTACAATCACAGTTCACTGAAGCTTCCCCTTCCCAGGCTCAACTGATCCTCCTGCCTCAGCCTTCCGAGTGCAGGGGACCTAGCCGCACCCCACCACACCTAATTTTTAATTTTTATTAGAAATGAAATCTGTCTTGCCCAGGCTGCTCTCAAACTCCTGCGCTCAACTGATCCTCCTACCTTGGCCTCCTGACGTGCTGGGATTACAGGCATGAGCCACAGTGCCTGGCCTGCAAGTGCTTGGTACCTTTTTTCATGTACACGTGTATGACAGACACTGAACTGTAATTTTGATATCCAGATTATACTAGCTTCATAAGATAACACAGGGTGTGTTTCTCGTCTGGGTAAAACTGGAGTTCTCTGTTTCTTGAACTCACTTGCAAAGCACCTGGACTTGGTATTCTAGAACCATCCACATAGTCTCTGTAACAGCTGTGGGTTCTGTGGGTCTCCTCCAGCTGGGCTGCCATGTGACCTTCCTCCCAGGGTCCAGCTGTGATGGGGGAGTTCTCACTTCATCAGCACAGGGCTTTCTCACCTTCTCAGTGTCGGACGTGGCTGAACAGTCCTCCCTTCCCATTCCTAATGGTTGATTTGCTCCTCTTTTTCTTGGTCATTTTGGCAGAGGATGTCAATTTTGTCAAAGAACCAACTCTTAGCTCTTTTGTCCCCTCAAGGGTGTCTGTTGCCATTAATTGTGTTAATAAGTGACTTTATTAATTTCCTCCTTTCCATTGGAAGCTTGTTTGGCATTTTTCTTTTTGAGATGGAGTTTTGCTCTTGTTGCCCAGGCTGAAGTGCAGTGGTACGATCTCGGCTCACTGCAACCTCTGCCTCCCAGGTTCAAGCAATTCTCCTGCCTCAGCCTCCTGAGTACCTGGGATTACAGGCACGCAGCACCATACCCAGCTAATGTTTGTATTTTTAGTAGAGACGCGGTTTCACCATGTTGGTCAGGCTGGTCTTGACCTGATCCACCTGCCTCAGGATTACAGGTGTGAGCCACCAAGCCCGGCCTTCTTTTTCTACCTGTTACACCGGGTACTTCTCTCCCAACTCCCAGCTCCTCTCCTAACAGCAACAGAGGCACGCAGGGCTGGACCCTGCCCTTGGCTTCCACTGCCTCAGGTGCTCTGTTAAGTCGTGTGATCACTGAGCTTTAAGTGTTTTATAACTTACATTATGTTTTGTTTTTGACCTGGGTCATTTAAGTTTTCTCTTCCTGGAATATGAGCTTCATTTAGACAACGAAACACCAAAGCAGAGCTCAGCCTAGAAGGCCTGGCTTCAGTTCTTGGTCTTGTTGTGATGCCAGGAGTCCAACTGTCTGTGCCAAATGATAGGGGTAAAAAAGGATGGCAGACTGGTTTGGTTTGGTTGTGTGTTTTTTCTCATAACCATAAATGTTAAAAAAAATTTCCAGGCCGAGCATGGTGGCTCACGCCTGTAATCCCAGCACTTTGGGAGGCCGAGGAGGGCAGATCACTTGAGGTCAGGAGTTCAAGACCAGCCTGGGGAACATGATGAAACCCCATCTCTACTAAAAATAGAAAACTGGGTGTGGTGGTGGGCAGCTGTAATTCCACCTACTTGGGAGGCTGAGGCAAGAGAATCACTTGAACTGGGGAGGCGGAGGTTACAGTGACCCGAGATCATACCACTGCACTCTAGCCTGGGCAACAAGAGCAAAACTCCGTCTCAAAAAAAGAAAATTTCCAAGTACATTAAAAAAAAAAAAAAGTACCTTTGGCTGGACTCGGTGGCTCATGCCAGTAATCCCAGAACTTTGGGAGGCCGTGGCAGGAGGATCACTTGAGGTCAGGAGTTCAAGACCAGCCTGGGGAACATGATGAAACCCTGTCTCTACTAAAACACAAAAAAATTAGCTGGGCGTGGTGGCGTATGCCTATAATCCCAGCTTCTGAGGAGGCTGAGAGAGGAGAATCACTTGAACCCAGAGGCAGATGTTGCAGTGAGCCAAGATCGTGCCACTGCACTCCAGCCTGAGTAACAAAGCGAGACTCTGTCTCAAAAAACAAATGTATCTTTTATTTTTGAGACAGGGTCTTGAGGCAGGTCTCGAACTCCTTGCCTCAAGTGATCCTCCTGCCTCGGCCTCCCAAAGCACTGGGATTATAGGTGTGAGCCACCGTGTCTGGCCCAATGGATCTTTTGTTGCAGTTTTCCATGCTGATTTTGTGGAAGCCAGCTCCCTCATCTTCCCTGGAAAGGCATCCAACGCCGTCAGCTTGCATGGCCACCCCCTCGTGTGTGAACACACAGCTGATCTCATTAAGCACACGGGCACATGGGTGAGCTAACATGGACACGCAGTTAGCAGGACCCAGCCCTGTGCTTATGACATCACATATTAAGGCTTTGGATTCCCTGAGATCCTGTGTGGTTAAGCATTGTCAGCATCACCATTTCACACCTGGGGAAACTGAGGCAAGGGTCCCAGAGCTCCAGAGTGAAGGGTCAAGTCCACAGCCCCTGACTGAGAGCTGTGCACTTTGCCACCTACCTCCACCCTAGAAGTCAAAGCTATCAGATTAAGGTGAGTTTAGGATCAGGACCCACCTGCCCGCTACTAGAGAGGCAGAGGTGGCCCTGCCAGCTGTGCGCTGCTGCAGGCATCTCTGTGGGCAGGACCTGGGGCTGGCACTTGGTGAGGTGTCATTCCACATCTGGGGTCCATCCTATTGGACCTAAATATGGAAAAGGTATTTATTATGGCATTATTTATAATAACCTAGGTTGAAAACAGCCCACGTGCCCATGTTGGGAAGTGGAGAAGTCACCTGTGCCTTTCGATTCAACTGGTCATCGAGTGGGCATTAAAAGTAATGCTTCCCATTGGCAGTAACAGGGAAGGCGACGACCACACTATTTTTAAGTAAAATCAAACCAAATGCAGACATCACCAGGGCATCGCGCCAGTCTCTTGGGCCATGCTGACAGCTGTGTCCACATCGCCACCCTCCCTGGTGCATCCCAACAGACAGCAGAGGACGCCTGCCGTGAGCAGCTCCCTGCCCCACCCCCTGGTTTCTTTCCTGTGTCTGTGTTCCTGCGTTCCTGACTTCTGGCGCCGGCTTTTCCCTGCCAGCAGCTAATTCTGAAGGATGCTAAGACACAGAGAAAGCATGCGAGGTTGTGACAGTTCATTTTGTGTTACTATAAAGGCTGCAGGGAGGGGGAGCAGGTGCGCCACACAGCAGGAGCAGGAGCAAGAGACATGAGAGGAGGCACCAGGCTCTTTAATCCTGGAGTCCCCAACCTCCAGAGTGGCCCATGGCTAGAAGAGGCCGCACAGCAGGAGGTGAGTGAGCACTGCCCCCTGAGCTCTGCCTCCTGTCAGATCAGCAGCAGCAGCTTCTCACAGGAGCGTGAACCCCACTGTGAACTAGGGATTGAGGCTGCATGCTCCTTATGAGAATCCAATGCCTGATGATCTGAGGCAGAACAGTTTCATCCTGAAACCACCCACTCTCCCTCTCCATGGAAAAAACTGGTCCCAGGTGCCAAAACGGCTGGGTACCACTGCTTTAAAGAACTAGTGCTCACATGAACCTAGAGCGAGAACTCCCTGCTGTGAGGAAGGCACCAAGCCATTCCTGATGGACCTGTCCCCAGGACCCAAATGCCTCTGGCCAGGCCCCTTTCAGCCTGGGGATCACATTTCCACATAGGATCTGGAGGAAACAGAAGTCCAAACTACAGGGTGAGCTCTAATACACCCTTCACCTAGGACAGGGTCGGCAAGCGATGGCACTCAGGCCAAATCCGGCCCACCTACTTTTGTAAATAAAGTTTTGTTGGCACACAACGGCACTCGTTCACTCGTATGTCATTTATAGCTGCTGGTGTCCTACACAGCAGGGTGGAGTGATAAGGCACAGGCCGTATGGATTCAGTGCCAGGAATATTTACTGTCTGACCTTTTATTGGAAAAGTTTGCCAACATGTGGTCTAATTCCCCAGTGACTGACATTTAGCAGTCTCCTCTCACTCTTGGGGTACATAGGCAAACACTGCTGGAGTGAACTGCAGATGTCATGCTCCACAGCCGAGAGCCTCAGTGTGCATCCACAGTAGGAGGACGTCCGTGAGGACCGCCCATCTCTGCTGAGCTGGCGCCGAGTGTGCCTGGTCTACACTCAGCTCTGCCAAACGCCCCAGCACAGTCCTTCACAGCAACTCTTCCCATCCAGGATCACACATCACGTGTGCTTTGATGCCTGCTTGTGAACAGTGTCAGCTCCTGAGATGGCTATTCTGACAGTGCGGGTCTTCCTCTCCTGGTGACAGCTGGCTGAGGCCGTCTGGCCTTAGGACATACTGGAAACAGCTGCATAAGGACATCCGGGGCAGGGGGCCCACCAGGACGTTCTGTCCTGTGGGGGGCAATGCTGGCCGTGGTCCTTGGTAGCATCCAGGGACACTCTATCCAGGTGAGGCTGAGGCTGCACCCCCTCGCTCTCTCATCCCCATGCTGAGAGCAGTGGGCTGACCACAGCCCCAGGGAGCCCCATGGGGAGACTGGCTTCCTCCGCACATGCCCAGCAGTGTGAGACGTGGTCGCCACAGAGGCAGGTACAGAACACCATAGGATGTGGACACCACCTAGCCCCCACTGGGACCGTGGGCCACTGAGAAGCCACAAAGGCCGTGCTTTTGGCAGTGACTGCAGCAACAGGACCTTCAGGAGGCCACAGGTGCATGGCTCCCCTCTGGTGGTTTACCTGCCCAGCTATGCCCAGGGTCACCCCTCCAGCAAGGTCCTGAGGGCAGAACACCCCCTAGGCAACAGGACTGATGAGGGACAACACAGCCTCCCCCCAAACAAGGAAAGGCCTTGCAGGTGAGTGCAGCCGCACCTGAGTCTGGGGTGTGGCGGGGGTGGGGCCTTCCAGGTGGACCAGCCTGCCTGGGTCCACAGCCAGCCCAGGCACTAAGTGTTGCCTGACCTCAGAGAGCCCTGCAGCCATCTGGGAGATGCTGCCCTGCGATCTGGGAGGTGCAAGCAGGTGCCAGGTGGGCTCTGGGAGGTGCAAGCAGGTGCCAGGTGGGCTCTGGGAGCTGCTGTAGAGAAAGGGAACCAGGCCAGAGGCAAAGCCAGTGTTGCTCTGGGATTTAGGGGAGTTTTATTTTCCAGTTCTAGGCTATTTCTATTTCTGTGGAGAAAGGGAGGTGAGAGACACATCTGTCACTGCAGCCCCCGGGCAGTGGGCACAAGACAGGCCCGGTAGCCTCCCCACGATACTGCAAGTGGCAGCACTCAGGACCGCCTGCCACGGAACAGGCTCCTCTGGGCAGGCCAGCAGCAGGAGTGACTGGGAGAAGAGACACGCTCTGCTGTGGAATGTGCTTCCAACACCTCTGAGTACAGGGATTGAAGCCTCCCCCTAGTGGGAGGGGAGGCCTGCCAAGGGGCTCCCTTTCCGAGTGACCCCACGGTGGCTGAGCTGGCATGGGGCCTACACAGGTGGGCAGGAACATTACGGCTCTCAGAAAGACTGCGGCCGTAAAAATGTGTTAATCTAGTGAACGTTTCTACCCGGACACGACTGTTCTCCATCACCTGGGTAGTGTCCCCTACTTGGTTTCTGAGACTGCTCAGTGGACAAGGCCAAGGCCATTTCCAGCTCGAATCAGGACTCCCCTTCCAGGATAGAATCCCCAGACTAGGGCTGTGATTAGGGTTTCACGTTTCAATAGCTAAAAGCACAGGTGCCAGCGTTTCCCAGTAAAAAGCCTATTGCCTCCCAGTTGACAAAGTCATTAGCTACTCTCTTCTGAACCACTCCCACTCCGCTCCTGGATGGACCCCAAGGGTGGCACAGGGCTGTGGACTTGCCCATGGTGGGACATGACTGGGTGCAGGCACGCAGAAGTGGAACTAACCTGAATGATGGGCTGGTTCGTGGGGCTGGGGCCCACTGCCCACATTGGAAGACCGAGTGGCAGACGCAGGCTGGACTGAGCTGCCGAGGGCACCCCGGGGGCCTCACCAGGTGGCTGGGGCAGGAAACTCAGCCAGTAGCGGTGTCCAAGGTCCTGAGGAGCCTTTGTCCCAAGAAGTCCATCCAGGTAAGTCAGGCAGCCTGTCTGGGATGAAGGATGGGCCAAGAGGGCACGTCGTGTGGCCCAGTTCTGGGGACGGGGGTCTGAGCTCAGGGACTGGTGCTCCAGTCAGAGGAGAGAAGCCAGAGAACCAAGCACAGTTTGGGCACAAAGGCAAGGCAGGGACGAGCAGCCTCAGGCTCTGAAGCTGGCCAGGCAGGGACGAGTGGCCCCGGGCTCTGAAGCTGGCAAGGCAGAGAGGAGTGGTCCTGGGGCTTGCTGCAGGGCTTGGGGCCCCAGCAGGTGGGGAGTCCACAGACTGGGGCCTTCAGGGGCAGATAAAAGGCTTAAGCAGAGTGGATGTTACAGGCAGGCAGCAGCGGGAAGTGGTGGGTGCCCAGCACACCAGGAGCCTCTCCTGCTGGGCACTGTGAGGTGACCCAAGCCCATCCCGTGGATGGCAGTGAATACACCTGATGAGCCTCTGGTGGCTTCCACATGACTGCAGCGTCTTGATCTAGAGATTCTCTGCAGTGGGAAGGTCTCTCACTCACTCAGGCATTCTCACCTCTGACCAGGCTGATTTTCTGGGGGTCCCCCACAGCACAGAACACAGCACACATGGCCCAGCACCTCCACCAGATGCCCAACACCAGGGAGCCACGGAGCAGGCGTCCGAGTCTGCAGGTGGTGGCCCCAGCTCAGGGATTCTTCCGAGGGTGGCGTTTCCGATGACGGATGAGACAGGAGCTGTAGGCAAAGGCTTTCCCACAGTCCACGCACTCATATGGCTTCTCCCCGGTGTGCGTCTTCTGGTGTTTCAGGAGATTGGAGCCGCAGTTAAAGGCTTTCCCGCACTCCCCGCATTTGAAGGGCTTCTCCCCCGTGTGAGTCCGCTGGTGTTTGGTGACGTCAGAGCTGTGTCGGAAGGCCTTCCCGCACTGCGCACATGTGAAGGGCTTCTCTCCGGTGTGGACCCTCTGATGGCGAATGTGGTCTGTCTTGTGCTTAAAGATCCGCCCGCATTCACCGCACTCGTAGGGTTTCTTCCTCTGAAAAGGAATGAACACGGGAACCCCCTCAAAGTCGTCTTTAAATGAAGCATCGAAGGCATCAAAGATGTGCTCTTCGTCTTCAGGACTCAGGCGGGGCTCTGCTCGGGGCTTCCTGGGCACAGCGGGTCTCTCAGGTGGCTTCCTATCCCTGGACGCTTTCTCCTCTCTGAGCACGCTCTTCTGCCCGTCTGCTTCCTCCCTTGGGGTTGCTGTCCTTTTTCTTCTGCTTGCAGATTTCTCCATCGTTCTCTGTTCCTTGGAAGCGTTGAGGGCTAGGGGGCTGCTGGCTTCTCTCTGCTGGCGCCACTTCCTCAAGGACGGTTTGCTTCCCACGCACCTCTCCACGCTCGCAGCATGGGGCCAACACTCTGCAGGAGGCCAAGGGCCACCATCCCCTTGCTGCTGGGGAGAGAAGCAAGAACATGGATTTCAGATGAAAAGGTCACCTTTCAGGGGCTGTGGGGTTCTGGTGCAGCCCCTCCCTTCCCATGTGATCCCCAATGAGTGACTCAAACAGAATAGCTGACTTCGCCAGAGCCCCACCTGACTCACTCTCCCGGCCTTTCCCTGTGTTGGTGAAGGGATCAGTGGCTCACCAAGGAATCCTTGCTCCTCTGCCAGGGTTCGGGTTCTGCATGCCGTCAGGATCTGATGCCCCCACCGACTGCCTTGCGGCTTCCCTCCTCCACCCCCGAGTCGCCCTGGTTCCTGCCCTAGTCTCCTTCTCTACCATCCCGAGCTGGGATCAGTCACCGTGCTTTGGAGTTATGGCTGCAGGGGCCACACGCTCCCAGAGGAAGCTGGGTTCCGAACTCATGAAACCACGGCTGCCCCTGCCCCCACCCCCGCCACGGCCCACAGCAGCCGGCAGACCCCCTTGTGTCACATCCCGGCTCAGACTCCCGGTGGTGTCCCTCACACCATGGGCCCCATGTGGCCTGGGGCCACACCCATCCCTTGGGGACCCCCTTGCCATCCCAGCCTTCTTTAGGTTCGCCAAACACACCTAATCTCTCCTGCCTCTCCTGGCTGGTCCCTCAACTTTCTGCTCTGATGCCCCCTTCTTAAGGAACCGTCCACTGTCAGCTTCCCTGCCCAACTTTTCCTCCCAGCACGAGAGTGGCTAAACTCCTCTGGGTGGTTTGCTCTCTGTTCCAAAGCCATGCCATGGCTCCTGGCGCACCAAGGTTCCTTGTCAAATATTAGTTGAATAACTGAGAAATCACAACAGCAGCTGTCACTTGGAGTATGTAGAGTATGTCCCCTGCTCTAAGCTCCTCACAAATCTCCATATAATTAATCTCATCTTCAACACTCCTTCCCCAGGTCACACTTGAGGCAGCGCTGGGATGCCCAGGCCTGTTCTCACTCAGATGCAGGCTGCAGCCCTGGGGACTGTTGGCTGGCACTTGACTTGCATTGTTTGAAGGTTACCCCACAGAAATGTCTCTTGCTAGCACTCAGGGGGAAGAGAGATGTCTGTCCCTGTCCATGATGCCATCTAATCACAGCCCAATCTTGCCATGAGTCCAGTAAGAATCAGTCAACCCCAGCGGCCAAAGGAGACGGGAAAGGGGCGACGTGGAAGCCTCAGCCGCAGGCCCTCCCTCCACTGTGGAGCCCTGCTCTGTGCTGTTTCGGGGCTCCCTTCACCTGCCCTTGCCTCTCAGTGGCAACAGAATCCCAGTGGAAAGCCTTGGAAAAACTCCAGGCTCCAAGCTGCTGGTGAAAGAAATCTCTGAGACTGTGGGAAACACTGCTTCCTCGGCAGCTCCAGGGAAAGCAGACAGCGTTCTGACTTCAAATCATTCCTGCCGAGAACGCCAGGAGCCCCTGGGACTGAGAAGCTTCCTCTCATCCACCAGGATGCCGATCATTGTCACCACCGCCTTACCCCATAGCTGCGTTCTTTCTCTTCTTGAGACAGGTTCTTCCTGATGTCTTGGCTAGAGTGCAGCAGCATGACTGCAGCTCACTGAAGGCTCAAGCTCCTGGGTTTAAGCGATCCTCCCACCTCAGCTTCCTGCGTAGCTGGGAGTCCAGGTGTGAGCCACCATGCTCAGTCGTATTCTAAGTAATACAATTATTGCGTACCCTTT
The DNA here is from genome assembly GCF_049354715.1 of Callithrix jacchus. Taxonomy (NCBI): domain Eukaryota; kingdom Metazoa; phylum Chordata; class Mammalia; order Primates; family Cebidae; genus Callithrix; species Callithrix jacchus. The sequence continues at coordinate 54,341,791 of NC_133517.1, forward strand.
GTATTAGCTGTTTTGTTAAACAGGCTAGAGTTTGAAGCCAGGGTTGAGCCTAAGTGGAAAATGGAATTGAAACACATGTTGCAAATGACATGTTTCAACACATAAATACCTTGAATGCTCTTTGTTGAGACAAGGTTTGTGGCCTTTCCTCTTCTCCCTCAGGAGTGCAGGTAACATGTAAACAGATTTCCTGTCTCAACAAGGGGAGAGTCTGGTCTTTTTTACAGGAAAATGTTTAGATGAATGTGACTCAGTTTCAGGCCAACGTCACTTTCTAGGGCTCTCTCTAGAGGTGGTGTATGGGTGGAGTCAGAACCAAAGCTGAAGGCCACGTGTGCTGAGGGAGGATGCAGCATCTCTGCTGGGGTGGGCAGGCGGAGCCCTGGGGCCCAAGCTGGCTGGAGTTTGAGGCTGGGGTCCAGCTCTGGTAGGAAACAAAGGTGAGAACCAAGAACCAACACAAAAGACCCGTCGACCAGCTCCGTTTGCCTCATGGGCAGGGCTGAGGTGGAGAAGCGCAGCTCTGCAGGTACGGCCTAACAGGGGCCAGCTAGCTGTGCCAAGGCCTGAGATCCCAGGCCTCTGAGCCAGGCGGAGGGGCCCGCCAGCGTCTCCTGCGTGCTCCTACTTAAGAGGTCCCGCGGCCAGCGTGCGGAGCCAGGTCGGCCTCGGTGCCGGGGCCGGGGCCTGGGAGGTGCTCAGAGTCGGGTTTCGCTCCCTCCCTGGAGGGCCGGGCGCGGGGAGACCGCGGGGCCCATCCCGACGCCGCGCTACCTGGGACGGAGGCGACGGGCGGGGGCCCAGTGAGTACCTGGCTGGAGGCGAGGGGCGATGAGGACCTGCCGCTGCAGAGCGCGGACGCTCCCGGGCCCTACCAGGACTGCCGGAGGGCGGGGCGGGGCGGGCGCGCCCCTCGCGGGGGCAGAGGACGGGAAAGGCGCACCCTCTTCGCGGGACCCACGACCCCTCCGCGCCCGCGTCCCGGTTGGCCCTCAGCACTCGCAGAAAGAGCCCGCCTGCTGACCCGCCCCTTCCGGCGGCCGCTCTAGGACCCCGGGTCGCACTCGGTGGTAATGGGCGGTGGAGGGCCCGGCCCGAGCTGGCTCCACCCACAGACGACTCAGCCCCCGAAGGCCCCGCCCCGATCAGACACCTCACTCTCAGGTTCCGCCCCTAACCGCCGCCGCAGGTTCCTCCCCGAGCTGACCCCGCCCCCTCACAGTCCTCTATGGCAGGCGTCCTACCGAACGCCCCGCCCCAAGCAGGCTCTGCCCGAAGCGGGCCCCACCTCCGAAAGCTCCTCCCCGAGCCGGCTCCCCCTACGCCCCACCCCCTCTGGCTCCGCCCTCATTCCCCGCCCCTGAGAGGCCCGCTCCCGAAAACTCCTGGAGCCGGCTCCCCCTCATGCCCCGCCCCACAGGCTCCGCCCCCATAGCCCGCCCCTGAGAGCCCCACCCCGAATTGGCACCCTCATGCCCCGCCCCACAGGCTCCGCCCCCGCGCCCCACAAGGCCCCGCCCCCGCAGCAGCCGGCCCCGCCCGTAGGTTACATCCACCGGCTTCCCAGGCCTGACGCGCGTGGGATTCTGGCTCCTGAGCCACAGCCGGGAGGTCGCGGCCGCGTGCTGGGAGCCTTGAACCTGAGGACGCTCCCCGCCAACCCCCCAGCCCTGCCCCCGACCCCGCGGCGCCCACCGCGTGCCTCCGCGGGAAGGCACTGCCTCAGCCTCTCCGCTCCTCCGGGCACCACCCCCACCTTCTCTGGCGCGCGCCCGGGCGAGCTGCCCCCCACCCCGCGGTCCCCGCTGCTTCTCCCGCCGCGGTAGCCCCTCGGGAACCCAGCCACTGGCTGCGCTCACGCCACGTCCTGCCCGCCCAGGTCGCGCCGCGCCGCCAGGCCCGCCGGAGCCCGTGTGTCCGTTTCCTCCGTACGCAAGCTGGGTGGCCTGAAACGACACCCGCCTGTTACCTCGAGCCTTCTGTGGGCCTGCAGGCCAGGCTTAGCTGGGTCCTCAGCTCAGGGCGGCCGCCGTGGTCTCACTTGGACGCTGGACTGGGGAAGGATCGTTTCCCAGCTCATGCGGTTGCTGGCGGAAGGCACTTCCTGGTGCCGCTAGGGCCGACGGCCAGGAGCTGGTCTCAGCTCCCCGGGGCTGCCTGCTGGTCCCTGCTGTGTGGTCATCCGCGAGGGTGGGCGGTTCACCGGCTGGCCTCTTCCCAAGGGTCTGCTGGAGAGCCCCACCCCCAGATGGAGTCCTATGGAACACCCCTAATCATGGGTGATGAGCCACCCACCCCCTTCACCCACTTCTACTCAGAGTGAAGTCACAGGTGCCAACTGTAGCCAAGGGAAGGATGGGGATGGGGCTGGCTCCAGGGGCTCACCTTAGGACATCCGCAGCATTCTACCCCCACAACAACCCTTCCCATTTACACTTTGCACATAGTTTCCTTACTTTATTTATTATTAATTATCCCCCACCCCCACACACTCCTATGCAAATCAGCCCTGGGAGGGCAGCCACCTGTTCTGGGTCTTCATGTCCTGTGGACCGAGTGAATGTGGGTGGAGATCTTAGGTGCTGCCGGTGCAGTAGGACCCTGGGAACCGCCTGCCCACACCTGGCCCTCTCTCCAGCTGCCTCCTGGACTTAGCAAGGTGTTGAAAACCAGACAGTTCTGCTTCCTCCCTCCTAGTCCCACCCCCTCTCTCATCCTGTTGCTTTTACCTCCCAATGTTTTAAACCACCGCCACCCCCCACATCCAGGCTGCTTTCTCTGTCCTGGCTGGAGCCCCGTCTCCTCTCCCCAGCACTACTTTGCTGCCCTGCCCCAGGGTCTACCTGCCTTCATTTGGGGTCCCCTGTCCACCCCCCACCACCCCCCACAGCTTGAGGGACTGATTTATAGGGCAACTGGCAGTGGCCCTCCCAGCTTCATGCCTGTCCTGCAGGATGAGGCCTGGGTCCCCTTAGCAGCTGCACTGGGGCCTGCACGGACTTGCAGGCTGCCCCTCACACCACTCTTTCCTCTCCCAGGAGACTCAGCAGCAAGCACATGCCCTGCCACAGGCCACTGGCCGTGTGCCCCGGCCCTGGGCCTTGAACACCGCCCCCCCCCCCCGCCTCCGCCTGAAAGACCCTTTCCTACTTTTTAAAACTCCACCTGTTCAAGCTCCTCTGTGCCAGCCCCGGCCTTGTCCCGACTGGCCTCAGGCTGAGGGTGCGTGGATATTTGTCCCCACAGGTTACGTGATGCACGTGACAGCTCTGTAAGAAAAGTCGCATCTGTGTCCCAGGTCCCGGCTGCAGCCAGATGACAGAGAGATTGGAAATAGAAAGTTGTAAAGAAACACGCCCCCAGCTGGTGGCTCATGCCTGTAGTCCCAGCTGCCGGGAGGCTGAGGCACGAGAATAGCTTGAACCTGGGAGGTGGAGGCTGCAGTGAACCGGCATTGCACCATAGCACTCTAGCCTGGGCAATGAAGTGAGACTCAGTCTGAGAAAAAGAAAAAAGAAACATGCCCCAAAATACATTCCCGACCATGCATCCTCACAGACCGACGCTTCACAGCCATGTCTGTATGCGTGAGGACACAGCCATGGGCCCTGGTACTTGCTGTCTGTCCCCCTGCTAGGTCAGTCCCTCTGCTGCAGACAGCAGGGCACGCCTGCCAACCTTCCTTCAGACTTTCGAGGCAGCTCTCCTGAGGCTGTGCTGCAGTGATTTTCTTACAGAGCTGCAAGGAACACAAAGTGAAAGTGGTCAGTGAAAACGAAATGGTTCTATTTTGAAACATGGGGCACAACGCTTGGCCACTCCTCCAGTCCAGAGACAGAACCTCACTCACCTCCTTGAATGTGGCCTGGGCTGGGTGACTCATTTCCACAGTCGGAATAAAGTGAGGTCCAGACAGAGCGACTTCAGACACAGGTCCTGAGGGGCTCCGTGGCGTTTGACTGCTGTCACCCTCTGGTCACTTGCTCTGGTAGAAGCCGGCCACCATGGTGTGAGCAAACCCAGAAGCTGATGGAGACGCTCACGTAGTGAGAAACAGCTGCATGTGGAGCCGTCGTGGGAGCCAGCCCTGGTGGAGCCCTCAGATTACCTAGCTCTGGCTTACACTCCCATCTTACAGATAAGGAAACTGAGGCACAGAAAGGCTAAACGTCTTGCCCAGGACCAGACAGCAATACAGAGGCAGTGCTGGGATCTGAGCGAGGGCGGCCTGGCTCCCAGGCCCACGCACTCATCCCTACCCCCAGCCCACTCAACATGGTGGGGCCACTGTGTTCGTCACGCTCCATGGCCTTCCTCCTTCTGCCAGCTGCATAGAGCAGGTGTGGACAAGAACTGGGCCCTGTGCCATACTCAGAACGGTCTCTGCCTTGGAGAAGCAAGAGGCAGCACTGGTCTCCAGGGACAGGTGGGCTGATGTCAAATATTGGCTCCACAGCTTTCTTGCTGTGCAAATCAGCCTGGTCTCCTCCCACGGCTATGAAAAGGTCTGTTTTTCTTTTCTTTCTTTTTTTTTTTGGCGAAGAGGTCTGTTTTAAGATTATTTTTGTCATAGCGATTATTCTTCTTGGGACCCTCAGTGGGGGTGAGCTGTGGTCTTGAGCCAGCCGAGCGGCATGACTCTGGGTCCAGGGAGCTGTCAGGGAAGATGCAGGAGCCCTGTGTCTGTGGGGGAGGCAGACACCTGGCCTCACAATGCTGAGGCCACCCACATCATGGTCCAGGAGAGAAGGGATCCTTGGAAGAAGAGGAGACCTGGGCACAGGAGGAGAGGGACCCGAACCACAGTGCCTGGGGGAGGGTGGTACAGGTCCACCAGAGATCTCGGCAATAGGCTGCATCGCTGGGTAGGAATGTGGGCAACAGGCAGGGGTGGCTGCACCAGGGTCCCCAGCACCTGAGGGAGGTCTGTGTGACACAGGTTTCTGTGTGGCCTTGGGGCAGATTTACAGGGCAACCCAGCACATGTAGTTGAGACAGGGCTTCTGTGCCTCTGGCGGTCATGTGACACCGGCTGGGGATCCCTCCGGGGTGTGTGATGGTGGAACTCACAGATGCCTGGCCTCCACTGCACACTCGTGCACCCCAGCGTCCTCAGAGGTAGCTGCTGTCACAGCATGAGGGAGAACTGGAGCAGCGTGGCCACCTGAGGAACGCGGCCAGGCTGTCTGGCCTTGTGGCCCCAGGGCGCGAGGGCAGAGCGCAACAGTGGGTGGCCACCAGGAGGCGAGCCCAGCGGCTGGCGTACAGCATTCGCACTGGTGGGGAGCTGTCTCGGCCTTTCGTCCATCCTCCCTGTGTCCAGGGCTGGCCCTCCCAGGGTGGCACCAGGCATAGCCTATCAGCTGGGTGTTCATGAAGCTGGTGGCCTGGGCCCCTTTACGGAAACATAGGAGCGGGTTCCCATGTTGGGAGAAGCAGCAAAGGAGGAAGGACTTACAGATGCCTACGTAAATTGGTTATGAATAACATATACACAGAAACAGCCAACTGCAAAGGCCGCAGGAGGCCTCTGAGGAGGAAGGCCTCCCCATGCCTCGCATTCTGTGCAGGGTGACCTCGGCTCCATTACCATAAATGTGCTCAAGGACATAAAACCCCTTTGTAGCACTGTGACCAAGCCAGACTTGCAGGCTCCTTGTAAGGCCCTGGTTCCATCAGCTGCATGTAGATACCAGGCTAAAGATAACCATGTGTTCTTGTTTGTGAAACTCTTGAAACTGCCACTGTTATCAGCCTTTACAATGACACAGCAGTTCCGGCTCACTGATTCACCCCACCATCAATCACATCACCCTCTCCCCGCCATCACTCCACCCCTACCCCACAGATCAAAGTGACTGTAACCAATACATGGTGTGGATGATCAGAGCCTGGGGCCTTCCTGCCTCCTCCAGTAATGATGATGGTCCCCTGCTTCCACTTTCTCTCTTAATCTGTCTTTTCCTCATACCTTTGTTGCCACCGAACCGGGGTATCCACAGGTGATGCAGAGCTGGCTCCCTACATCCCCGGTTTTCCCATGCCAGTTGAAACCAGTCAGTACATACTTTCTGATTTCTGCAGGGTCAAAACACACAATAAAACAAAACCAAACCCAGACTCAAACCACAACAGCAAGGCCGGCACTGTGGCTTGCACCTGTGATGCCTGCACTTTAGGAGGCCGAGGTGGGAGGATCACTTGAGCTCAGAAGTTCTAGACCATTCTGGGCAACACAGTGAGACCCTGTCTCTACAAAAAAATCAGCCAGGTGTGGTGGTGTGTGCCCGTGGTCCCAGCTGCTTGGGAGGCTGAGGTGGGAGGATGGCTGGAGTCAGGAGGTCCAGGCTGCAATGAGCCGAGATCACGCCACTGCACTCCCACCTGGGTGATGGAGTGAGTCCCTGTCTCTGAAAAATGAAAAATTAAAAAACAAAGCAGCAACAATAGCAAAGGCACACACAACCTGGCTTCGCTCTCATGGAGCTCAATTGCCTTGGGTGTTCTTCCAAGCCGACTCAGCTTCGAGCTCTGAGTCCCTTGCATTCTGTCCACCCCTGGGTCTCCTGGGCCTAAGTCCTGACATGTGAGCTGACATGTGAGTCAAGGCTGGAGTGCAGTGGTGCAATCTTGGCTCACCCCAACCTCCGCCTCTTGGTTCGAGCGATTCTCCTGCCTCAGCCTCCTGAGTAGCTGGGATTACAGGTGTCCGCCACCATACCCAGCTAATTTTTATAGTTTTAGTAGGGATGGGGGTTCACCAAGTTGTCCAGGCTGGTCTCAAACTCCTGACCTCAGGTGATCCACTGGCCTTGGCCTCCCAAAGTGCTGGGATTACAGGCATGAGCCACCACACCTGGCGAAGTGCCTCCCTCTCTAGGGGGCAAGGGGCTGGGGGCCGGGGGTCCCCCAGCATGTTCCCACTGCATGATGGGCCCTCCTTTTGGGACGGGTCTTCAATGCCCGGGGAGGGCTGACCTGTGCAGAGCCTTCCATGCTGTCTGCCATGGCCTCCCTGCAGTGGGCTCCAGGGGTCCCATGGGCACCTGGCACCCAATTCTCCACCGGATGCCAACAGGCTCCCCCTCCAGCGGGGCTCCCTGAGGCTCCGTCACCAGCTTTTATTAAAAATAGTCTGCCTTTAGTTTTTAATTAAAAATTGTAATGAGGTTCGTGTCGATTCACATAGGTTGTAAGAAATGACAGAGACATTCATTGTATGCTTCGCTCAGTTTCTTCCAAGGATAACCTTTTTTTTAAGACGAACTCTCACTCTGTCGTCCAGGCTGGAGTGCAGTGGCATGATCTCGGCTCACTGCAGCCTCCACCCCCCAGGTTCAAGTGATTCTCCTGCCTCAGCCTCCCATGTAGCTGGGATTACAGGTGACTGCCACTACATCTGGCTAATTTTTTTTTTTTTTTGTATTTTTAGTAGAAATGGGGTTTCACCCTGTTGGTCAGGCTGGTCTCAAATTCCTGACCTCAGGTGATCTGCCCACCTTGGCCTCCCAAAGTGCTGGGATTACAGCGTGAGCCACCGTGCTGGCCCAAGGATAATGTTTTGCATGACTGTGGTGCAGTATCACACCCTTCTCTGTGGGGAGGGGCATTTGGGAGCCCTGGCAGCCACTCATCCGTTCTCTCCGTTTCCAGAATTGTCACTTCAGAGTGCTGTGCGGAGCAGGTCGTCCTGGAGGTCACCTGCTGAGAGGACTCTTTGACTGACAGACTCTCTGGCTCCCCCGGCGGCTGTGGCTTTCAGCAGTGCTTCCTTCCTGTGGCCGAGCTGTCTCCCCTGACCACGGACCCAGCTGAACCTCTCCTCACTGAAGGACATCTGGACTGCGTCCCAGGTTCTGGCTAAAACAAGTAAAGCTTCTATGAACATGCACGAGCAGGTGTTTGTATGAATATGACTTTCATTTCTCTGGGGCTTGATCACGGGGTCATGGAGTTGCACGTCTAGTTGATAAGAAACGGTCAAGCGGTCTTCCAGGGCAGCCGTGCCACCGTCCGTCCACTCCCAGCAGCAGCGCATAGGGGACCCAGCTTCTCTGCCTCCCCATCAGCACGTGGGGTGGTCATGGTTTATTTATTTATTTAATTTGTTTATTTTTATTTTTTGAGATGGAGTCTTGCTCTGTCATCCAGGCTGGAGTGCAGTGGTGCGATCTCGGCTCACTGCAGACTTCACTTTCCAGGTTCAAGCGATTCTCCTGCCTCAGCCTCCTGAGTAGCTGGGATTACAGGCGCCTGCCACCACGCCTGGCTAATTTTTGTATTTTTAGTAGAGACAGGGTTTCACCCTGTTGGCCCGGCTGGTCTCGAACTCTTGACCTCAAGTGATCCACCCGCTTTGGCCTCCCAAAGTGCTGGGATTACAGGGTGAACCATGCACCAGCCAGTTTATTTTTTATTTTAGCCATTCTGATAGGTGTAAAATGAGACCAAACTGTGAATTTTTTGTTTGTTTGTTTGTTTAGAAACAGGGTTTGTTATGTCGCCCAGGCTGATCTTGAACTTTGGGGCTCAAGCGATCCGCCCGCCTCAGCCTCCCACGTCCTGGGATTATACTTGTGGCCACTGCCACAGCCTTGCCGTGGTTTTTGGTCCGAACTTTGAAGGTGCCTGGTGCTGAACATCTCTTCCTGTACACGTTTGCCTTCTGCGTGCCCTCGTCAGAGAAATAGCTCTTCACGTCCTTTGCCCATGTTGTAAGTGGGTTGTTTTTGTGCTGTTGAGTTTGGAGATACATCATGAATAGATTGTAGGTTCCAGTCCACTGTCCGCTCTGCCATTTGCAAACATTTTCTCCCAGTCTGTGGTTTGTCTTCTTCCTCTTCCATGGGTATTTCGTGGAGCAGTTTTTACGTCAAGGAGGCCATCCTCTGCTGGGTTCCCACCCTCCTCCCAGTCATGGGATGTCCCAGCCGGGAGCCAGGTCCACAGCGGCAGTGAAAGGATCACCCTTGCCCCATAAGGTCTCTGCTGCCAGAAGCCTAAGTGTCAGGCAGCTCTCCCACCTCCTGACATCTGGAAGCCCCCTGCGCCCTGTGGTGTCCAGCGTGGAACTAGCTGAACCCCTTTCCCCTCCCACCTTCAGACCCTCGAGGGCAGGAGCCCCTGGCTGTGCACAAGCCTGAGGCCGGCCAGAAGGTGCATGACCTGCTTCCATGACAGGAGCCGGGGACACCTCCCTCCTCTGGAAAGTTCCCGATACTGGCATCTCCCATCAGGGACCTGAGTGCTGGAGCTGTGGCCTCTCCCTGCTTCCTGCAGAGCTGACCATCCGGTGACCATCAGCTTCTGTAGACCTCAGTAGTCTCAGGAAGGCATCCCTAGGGTCTGTCTGTGATAAAAGACAGAGGCTCCTTCCTCAGGAATTTCCTGTTTTGGGGACACTGACTCATTCTCCAGCGAGTTCCCACAAGGAAACACAAAGAACAAGGAGCTGGAGGCCCAGCCGTGGACGCCCACTTCCTGTCCTGGGGGGCAGGAAATCCCCAGGAAGACACCAGATTAAATCAGATCTGCACACCCCATCACTTCCTCTGGGTGAGTGGAGAAGAGCAGGTGACCCAGGAGAAGGGGCATGGGCACAGGACACACTTGGTCTGGGCAGGTGACCCGGGTGTGGGGTATGGGGATGGGACACATTCGGTCTTGGTAGATGACCCTGGGGTGGGGCGTGGAGATGGGACACGCTGGGTCTGGGAAGGTGACTTAGGGGAAGGAGCCTGGGCACAGGACACACTTGGTCTGGGCAGGTGACCCAGGCGATGAGGTGTGGGCACGGGATGCACTTGGTCTGGGCAGGTGACCCAGGCAATGAGGTGTGGGCACGGGACGCACTTGGTCTGGGCAGGTGACCCAGGGGATGAGGTGTGGGCACGGTACACGCTTGGTCCAGGCAGGTGACCTGGGAGTAGGGTGTGGGCATGGGATTCACCCGGTCCAGGAAAGTGACCCAGGGGTGGGGCGTGGAGATGGGACACACTGGGTCTGGGCAGGTGAACTGGGGGAAGGGGCAAGGGCACAGTACACAGTCTGAGCAGGTGACCCGGGGGAAGGGACTCCTGGCTTGGATAAATAACCGGGTGACGATGTAGCTCCCAGCAGTGTGCTTTGCCCCCAGGGCCCTGGCCTGCACCCACCTTCAGCTTGGCTCCTCCTTCCTCCTCCAGGCTGCACTGTTCTGTCTGGACTGACCCCTCATGGTGCCAAGCTCTTGGATCTCTGCCCATAGTAGAAAAGTTTATTTTTAAAGTTTCCTTTCTTTTAAAGAATAAGTGTGCTAATAACTTTGTTAAGCCCTATCCTGTGTAGCTGTTAGACGTGCCATACTTATAGGCACGTGGTAGGCTCTATGTCCTTGTACTTTAACCAAGATATCTGTGCTGGACGTGCTCACAGGCATGTCCCTGGTCTCCACTGCTTTTACCTGTTTAGAAAAGTTGAAAGTTGTTAGCCAATTGGGTTTTGGTTTAGATTGTGAGGTCTGGCTCCAGCCAATGGAGATCAGACACAGCAGTAAGGACGACCCCAGATGCATAAGGAACAAATGTGTCTGTTTTCCTTTGTTCATGGTACTCTCATGGCACGATGGCTAGTGAGGGTGCCCTTCCTGCAGCCCAGGAGGTAAAGATCGCGTTGCTGGAAGATCCTTCGTCTCAGGGCTGATTTTTCTTCATGGCACTGAGCATCTATTTCCATCCGTCAATCAGTCAATCAAAGGGAGTTAGCTGGGAGGGTGGTGTGGGAGGAAACAGCAAGTGCTGAGAAAACAGCGGAGGGGAGGGGTGGGCCCAGGTGTTCTGGTGCCGCTGGACCAGGCCCCGTGGATCCTGCAGGGGATGGAGCCCGAGGTCAGATGTGGGTGCCGGTGGTCCTGCTACTGGCCAGGTCGTGGTGAAAGCTGAGCCTGGAGGAGGCAGAGGCACCATAGGTCAGGTCAGTGGCCAGGCGGTGCTTGCCGGCACTGTCCGTGGTTCTGAAGGAGACTTTGTGATCTTGCCTGAGGTGCTGAGGGTCCGGGAGTCCTGTGGGGCTCACAGACACAATGGTAAAGAGCCATGTGCCAGCAGGCAGCCTCTAGCCTGGCTGTTGGGAAGCCTAGGCTGACCCCACACTCATTCCTGTCCAATCCGTTTATCCTCAAGCCCTCCCAGGCATGACGGCACTATCTCATGGCACTAGCCTCTCCGTGCCAGCACTGTCACCTCCATAAATTAAATGCCTTGGGTGCAAAGTCGCACGCAACTGTTTCCTCTTTGCAGGTTCTCTTTTACTGCAGTCTCTCTGTCTGTTTCTCTTTTCCTTTTCTTTTTCTTTTATTTTGAGAGACAGGGTCTCACTCTGTTGCCCAGGCTGAGTGCAGTGGTGCAATCCTCAGTTGCTGTAGCTTCCACCTCCTGGGCTCAAGCAATCCTCCCACTTCAGCCTCCTGAGTAGCTGGAACTACAGGCATGCACCATTATGCTGGGCTCATTTTTTTTAAATTTTGTAGAGATGGTGTCTCACTATCGCCAGTCCAGGCTGGTCTGGAACTCCCGGGCTCAAGTGGTCTTCCTGCCTTGGCCTCTCAAAGTGTTGGGATCACAGGTGTGAGCCACCACACCCAGCCTCACTGCAGTCTTAACAGCGACTTCAGACCCTTCCTCCTGGAGCCGTCCCTGCACCAACCTGCCCTTCAGGAGCTTCCCATCAACTGGGACGCTGGGCAGGACCCCAGGTGGCAGCAACATAAAACTTCAAGCTGCTGGGCAGAGGACAGAAGGGGCCCGGGGTCACAGGAGGATGGAGAGGGCGGGGCAGTCAGCATGCTCGCTGGAGGATGGAGAGGGCGGGGCCGTCAGCATGCTCGCTGGAGGATGGAGAGGGCGGGGCCGTCAGCATGCTCGCTGTAGGATGGAGGAGGTGAGCCAAGCCCAGAATCGGGAAACCCCGGGAGGGTGGCCTGTGACCCGGGCTGAACGCTCCTTGAATCCTGGCTCCATTGAGTCTCCTTCATCGCCTCTTCGCTTTGCAGCGACCTGACGAGTTGTGTGGGATTGCGTGAGACCTTCACCAAGACCCAGCCTGGGCCCGGGATGTGGGGAGCCAAGGCGGTGGTGCTAAGACCACAGGACAATGCGGGGCAGGAATGCGCTGAGGTGGGTGCCGGCTTGCAGGCTGGGTGACCCCACATTGTTTTGTGAGGAAGGGTGTGTCACGTGTGCATGCTGTGTCAGAACAAGAAGCCGAGTTCCTCCCTCTGCTGGGCCTTGGTTTCGTCATTCAGAACAGAAGGGGCTTTTGGGCCAGGAAGGTCTAAAGCATGGGGTTTGGGTTGGGGAGAGAAGTCCAGTGCAGAGGTGGGGCTGGAGTGTGGAAATGCCCTTGGGGCACTTCATCCCTACTCCCAAAGCACCCAGGAGGGACTTCACAGGGACCAAGTGCATGTGAGGAGGTGCAGAAGGCAGGGGCCGGGCAGCTGGGTGCCCCCTCCTCCAGGCAGGCCTCCCTGCACTCCACGTCTCTGTGACATCCACCTCTGACTCCACACAGATTCCCCATACCACACGGACCTCTCTGCTTGTGCCCGTGCTCACCAGCCTGGCTGTGGGGTCTGGGATGTTTTCACTCAGATGTGTGTCTTCCCCAGCCCCACCTCCCATATAGCGCTTGGCACAGAGTTCTGGGAAGGTCTGTGGAAGGAACCAACAAATGACTCACAGCACTTGAAGGGAGGGGAAGCTGGGGGTGCAGGGCCTCCCTGAGGGCCATGCTGTCTCCCACCACCACCTCCTTGTTCCTGTGGCCGATATTGCAGGTCCCTGACCTGGGTCCCCACTCACCTTGTTCCAGCACGGAGCACCCTGCCCAGCACCCCTAGGCTTGCTGGGCTGCTGGGGGCTCCCAGCCTCTGCTGGAAACTGCACCCCTGCCCAGTTTCTCCTGGCTGCCTTCCTGCCCTTCTTCCCCTGACTTCAGTGCTCAGTGAAGCGTCACCTTCCTGGAGGCCTCCTGCAAACCCCAGACAGGGGAGCAGGGGCTTTGCTGCGGAGATTCAGCCACATACGGCTTTTCTTTCATTGACATTGACTTTTCATTACAAAATTGGCATGCCCACCGAGACCCGAATGAAAGAGCAGTGTCTAAAGCAAGAAGCAGCGCCCCCTCACTGCTGTCTCTGAAAGCAGCGCCCCGGCGTTCGCTCCCACTTCCATAGTTTTCTCTGCTTATGCAAAAGCACATGTTGAAAACAACAACTTGTAGGAAGAAAAAAAGTTGGGCCTGGTGGCTCACGCCTGTAATCCCAGGACTTTGGGAGGCCGAGGCAGGAGGATCACCTGAGGTCAGGAGTTGGAGAGCAGTCTGGCCAACATGGTGAAACCCTGTCTCTACTGAAAAAATACAAAAATTAGCTGGGCATGGTGGTGTGTGCCTATAGTCCCAGCTACTCTGGAGGCTGAGGCAGAGACAGGAGAATTGCTTGAACTCAGGAGGTGAAGGTTGCAGTGAGTTGAGATCGTGCCACTGCACTCAGCCTGGGCGGCAGAGAGAGACTCCTTCTCAAAAAAACAACAACAAAAAATAAAATAAAAAGAGAACAATAACTTGTAACCGGCAGGGTTGCTGCATGAGTTTCTTACACTCTGTAAGGCTATTCTTGGATGTAAGTGAGCCAGTGTGGCCAGGAGGGTGACAAGAAGCAGTGTGCACCTTGCTGTCACCTGGGCTCAGAGATTCTGGAGGGGTCGGTCTAAGGGTGGTGGGAAGCAACACTGAGGCAGCAAGAGGGGCTCCTTAGGATCTGCTAAAAGCTCTGCAGAACGTCACTGTCCCCTGTACAGCCAGGAGGCCAAGGCCCAGCGCTGGGAGCCACCTCCCTCCTCAGGGGCCTGACGACAAAGGCAGTGCTTCCTCGAGTCACTCCACCAACGTCAAGGACCTCAAAGCCAAGCTCCTGCTACACAGTGGAAATGAGGACCATTGCTAGTGATAAGTGCCAGAGCCATCAGGTTTTGAAAGGCCCCTGCCTGGTTGCAGTCACAGACCATCCAAGCTGAAACGCATGCTGCTCCAGATGGCCACACCTGATCCCAACGAAAACGCAGGAGACAATGCGTGAAGTTTGTCCAGCATGAAACAGTCATTCGATAAACTAGATAAAAGGCTCCAAAATGTGGACAAGGAGAAACAACCTAGCATACATCAGTTGGTTGTGGTGTTTAAGTCACTTTCTATTTTCTAAGTTTCCTACAAGAATTACCTGGAGGCGGCTGGGTGTGGTGGCTCATTGTGAGCCAAAAGTGCGCCACTGCGCTCCAGCCTGTGCAAGAGAGCGAGACTCCATCTCTCTCTCTCTCTTTTTGTTTTTTGAGATGGAGTTTCGCTTTTTTTGTCCAGGCTGGAATGCAATGGCATGATCTTGGCTCACTGCAACCTCTGCCTCCTAGGTTCAAGCGATTCTTCTTGCTCAGCCTCCCATGTAGCTAGGATTATAAGTGCCTGCCACCAGGCCTAGCTAATGTTGTATTTTTAGTAGAGGCAGGTTTTCATTATATCGGTCAGGCTGATCTTGAACTCCTGACCTCAGGTGGTCTGCCCACCCTGGCCTCCCAAATTGCTGAGATTACAGGGGTGAGCCACCATGTCTGGTTGAGACTCCATCTCAAAAAAAAAAAATTACCTGGAGGCTTCCTCTACATGATAATGTAATCTGCAGAAGGGTCTGGCTGCTCACTGCTCTTTCTTGTAGAAAGAAGCCAAAATAGTAACAAGTTGTGATAGAAAGAGAACGAGACTTTATTATCAAGCCAGCAGGGGAAAAGCAGAAAGCAGCTCCACTCTTCCATTTGCAGAGGGAATGCAGAGCATTTTCTCTCTTTCTTTTTTTTTTTTTTGAGACAGAATTTTGCTTTTGTCACCCAGGCTGTATTGCAGTGACACAGTCTCGGCTCACCACAACCTCTGCCTCCCAGGTTCAAGTGATTCTCTGCCTCAGCCTCCAAAGCAGCTGGGATTTCAGGCACCTGCCACCACGCCCGGCTAATTTTTGTATTTTCAGTATAGACGGGGTTTCACCATGCTGGTCAAGCTGGTCTCAAACTCCTGACCTCAGGTGATCCTCCCCTCTCAGTCTCCCAAAGTGCTGGGTACAGGCGTGAGCCACCATGCCTAGCCAGGCAGGGGATTTGAAAGAGAGGGTTTGGAATGCAGAAGAGGCAGGGGGTGAGGAGGTGCCAGGTGCATGACCCACCCCAAGGCTCCCCTTGAATTGTTCCATCTGGTGAAGGGGCTGGTGCCAGCGTGGCTTCTACCAGGTTATAAACTAATTGTCGTCAGACTCGTAGTCAGTCTCGAGCCAGGAGCGCGTTCCTGCCTTGAAGTAATTTTTTGCTGGAGAGAGAATTCCGGCGGTGTCTGGTCTGTATCAGGATCTGAGGGTTTTAAGGAAGTAGTGAGCAGATAAGTGAGCATGGTTTGCACCTAACAACATTCCAGGTAAATAAGTGTGCGTAAGGCTTGGAGCACAGAATGGGAACGGGAGTGGAGCTCACAGCACATTCCAAGGCTGTGAAGTTTATCTCAGAGCTACAGCTTGAAACTGGGGAGGAAGCAGAAAAGGGGAAAGAAAAAGAAGTTTTGAAATGTGATTTGAGGTGAAGCTGTAAGTGGCTCGGTTACAAGGACCTTAGCTTCCACACCCTCCTGCACCCCTCGTAGCGTGACTCCAGATGAATTCATCTCTTCAGACCCAGCTTGACCCCTCTAGCCAGTGGCCAATCAGGGAAGCCTTCCACCTGTGGCCCCTGCTTCCAGATGTCCTGCCTTTCTGGGCCGAACCAGAGTATGCATTATGTGTATTGATTTCTGGCTTTGCCTGCAATTTCTGTCTCCCTAAAATGTATAAAGGCAAGCTGTACCTTGACCACCTTGAGCACATGCTCTCAGGACGTCCCAAGGCTGTGTCATGGGTCACAATCCTTACTCTTAGCAAAATAAACCTCTAAATTGATTGAGACTCATCTCAGACACTTTTTGGCTTACAAGGGGCAGCGACAGCTCAGGGTAGGGGATTTCTGGCCACAGTCTACTTACTGTCACAAATATGGGGCAGGTTCCAGGGAAAGCCGAGTCCATGGATCCTGAAGGAGCAAGGATGCTGGCACCATCCCTGGGGTGTGTCCCCCAGAGTCTCAGGGCAGGCTCCAGGAAAAGAAGGGCCTGACCAATGGAGCTCCTGGATCCCAGGGTTCCCAGAGTTCCATGGTTCCAGGGTTCCCAGGGTTCCAGGTTTCCAGGTTTCCAGGGTTCCCATGGTTTCAGGGTTCCCAGGGTTCCCCCGGTTCTCAGGTCCCAGGGTTTTCAGGGTTCCAGGGTTCCAGGGGTCCCAGGGTCCCAGGGTTCCCAGAGTTCCCAGGGTTCCAGGGTTCCAGGGTTCCCAGGGTTTCAGGGTTCCAGGGTTCCAGGGGTCCCAGGGTTTCAGGGTTCCAGGGTTCCCAGGGTTCCAGGTTTCCAGAGTTCCCAGGGTTCCCAGGGTTCCAGGGTTCCAGGGTTCCCAGGGTTCCCAAGGTTCCAGGGTTCCCAGGGTTTCAGGGTTCCCAGGGTTCCAGGGTTCCAGGTTTCCAGGGTTCCAGGTTTCCAGGGTTCCCACGGTTTTAGGGTTCCCAGCGTTCCAGGGGTCCCAGGTCTCAGGGTTCCCAGGTTCTAGGCTGGTTTGCCCATTATATTTGTTACTGGAAAGGGGTCCCTATCTAGACCCTAAGAGGGTTTTTGAATCTTGTGCAAGAAAGAATCTAGGTCAAGTCCACAGGAAGCAGGTTTATTAAGAAAGTAAGGGAATAAACAATGGCCACTCCGTAGACAGAGTGGGTATACCTGAAAGCACGAGGAGGACTGTGCTGCCATAGCGCAGTGCGAGTTTATATATGAGACATGAAAGCCAAAAAATTATGGGGGATGAGCTCTGCTGGGGCTCCGGAGAAAGGATTGCTTATCTGTGTGTCACTACTGTCTTTTGCAAGAATCTATATAATATTATCTTCATAGCGAAACTCATTCTTAAACCAAGAATGCTTCTGTTCCTAAGACATCGGACATCAGGACCTTATTTTCTGGGTCTGTTTGGCAAACATTATTATGTTGTTCCCTTAACTGTAATATCCTGGTGACTGAACACCCCAAAGTCCCAGAACCCAGCAGGTGTCAGACTCATTTTACCCAGCCCCTTTTCAAGATGGAGTCGCAGGTGTCAGTGTCATTTTACCCAGCCCCTTTTCAAGATGGAGTTGCTCTGGTTGGAGGGCCTGTGACACCTTCATGCCACCAGGAACACCAGGGGCTTACTGAGAAGAGTGTTGCTCACAGAGTGCTGCTGAGAGCTGCAGGTCTCTGCAGGATCCCTCTTCGAGCTCGTGAAGGCCTGGCAGTGCCCTCTGGCCCTCCCTAGGGGCATCAGGCATCTGGGGCCTCAGGCGCTGGCCCCCACCCCTTCCCACTTACCCCCTCCTGCCCCGTACTGGAACCTGTACCCTCCGAGCTCTGTGACCCGAGGTGCGTGGTCTGATTGCGGAGACCTCCGGGCCCCTTTGCCAGCAGCAGACTCTGGTTGATGGTGCAATTCTAGGGCTGCCATGGGTGATCAGGAAGGGCAGTGCTCCCTGCTTCCCTGCAGGTTAAGTGGGGTCTCCCCGACAGGAGTGTGCAGCCAGGCCCCTGCACACTCGTCCCTGGGTGGTTCGGGGGTGCCCGCAGCCATCCGTCTCCACAGTTTTTTTACTGGCAAAATGAAGCTTCTATTTTAAAGTTGCAATGAGATGGTTTTCTGTTCCTGTTCCTTGCTACTGAAAGCATTGGGAACTGATCCAGACCTCAGGCTGAGCGGGGCCAGGTGGGACAGGGTTCCCCTCCCACTGGCGCTGGAGGCCCCTGCTGGCCCGGAGCTCCAGGAAGGGCTGAGGGGCAGGGAGGACGCCGCCTCGCCTTTGGTTTGATGACGCCCAGCCGACATTTCGCCCCTTTCTGCTTCATCTTATTTCTCACTCGTGGGGTCTCTTCACATGGAGGTGGAGTTGTGCTCCCTGGAGCTGTGGTCCGGAGCCAAGGCCGTGGGAATTAGAAGCTGCAAGAGGTTTCGGGGAGGGGTGTGGCAGGTTCCCTTTCCCTGGGTTTCTGGGCTCCCTAGCCTGAGGCAAGGGGAAGGAGCCTGAGGCGCTGCAGGGTCAGGGCAGGGTGGCGGCTGCGTAACCCAGGGGTACCTGGGAGGCTGGTGGCCTCCAGAGCGGAGAGGGGAGAGAAGAAAGAGAGCTGATTTTGCCCAGGGTGCGGCGTGACTTGCAGTGCACTTCAGAGCCTGCTGGGGACACCACTGAGCCACGGGAGCTGGGCTCAGAGGCTCACCAGGGGCCCAGGCGGGGCTGAGGGAGGGCTGGCCTCGAGACGAGCTTCTGCAGCTGGCCCTTCACCAGCTCCTCCACTGCAGGGATGTCACTATTAAGTCCAATGAATTAAAAGACAAAATGCCGAGCGTGTTAGGAACGAATTCCACTCCTAGATGCCCGTTTCCACGGCAACGCTGGCTCCATCCCTCAGAGAGTGGGTGCCAGAGCAGCGCTTGCAGGCCACAGCCCCTGAAGAGGAGGGAGGGGATGAACTGGTGGGCTCTGGGGAGAGTCCCATGTCCCCCAGGGTTCGAGGCGGAGTCCTGCTCTCACTGTCTCTTCTGCACTCCCTTGGGTCTGCCCCACCCAGGTTGCCCCACCCACGTATCTGAGTCCGCCTGTCCCCAAATGGCAGGTGGGGGATGTGGGGGGTCCAGTCCTGGGGGTGTCAGACGCCCCTTGTGTGTGTCCTTATATGGGTGTGGTCAGAGCTCCCAGGGGAGGGAGGCATGGTTAGGGTTTGTCCTAAGAGTTGAGTCAGGCACTGCACCCGGCTTTTGGTCAGTTTTGATGGCTGGGAGACATGGGCGTGGGCAGACCCGAGGGGTGCAGGAGAGATGGAGTGAGAGCAAACCTCTGGCAGGCTTCTCATGATGAGCAGGGGTAAAGGGGTCTGAATTCTTTTGGGGCAGGAAGATATAACTTCGGGTCTGACTTCTGGACTGCAGCCACCAGGGTCCCAGCAAGGCCCCTTCCTGGGACCGTGGCCCCTTGAGCCAGGGAGCTTGGGTTGATCCTCCCCAGACAGTGGCTTCCAGAGGACAGCCAGTCTCCAGGCAGGTGTCCAGGGAGGGGCTGATGTGGGCTCAGGAAAGGTCCCTGACATACCCAGGTTCAAATCCTCGAGCCTGCGAATGTGCCTTCTATGGCAAAAGGGACTTTGCAGCCATGAGGAAGCAGAGGACCTGAGATGGGAGATGGCTCCAGATTCTCCAGGAGGGTCCTAAGTGTGGTCACAGAGTCCCTGTAAGCAGGGGTCCGAGGCAGAGCTGACTTGGGACGGCAGTGAGGGAGCAGTGGATGGAGAGGCTTTGGAGGTGGAGGAAGTGCCATGAGCCAAGGAGTGCAGGCGGCCTCTTGAAGCTGAGCGGGGCAGGCAGTGGATTCTCTCTAGAGAAAACACAGCCCAGCCAGAGCCTTGACTTTAACTTCTGACCTCCGGAACCGCGGCATGAACTTGTGTGGTCACAAGGTTTGTGTGATTTGTACTGACAGCCTTGGGAAACCGGTACAGATGGACGGGGACTCTAGGGCCAGGGCCCTGCCCCTCCCTGCCCAGCACCCCCAGCCCCCAGCCTCCCTGCTGCCCAGGCTGGATGAGAAAGGGTGGCCCCTCTCTGTTCACTCCTGAGACTGACAGCATGCCCTGGGCTCTGAGGTGGCGCCCGGGATGTCTTGGTTGTGGCCATCTGCCCGTTGGCACCGCTGACCCACCTGGCTCAGACTGGACTTGGCCTGGAAATCTGGCTGGCTCTTGGCTGGCATCCAGCTCCTCCTCAGCTCAGGCGTCCTGGAGCCTGGGACACCCGTGGGAAGTGGCTGCGGTTGGCAGGAAGCCCTGGGACGGATCCCGAATCTGCACGACCCAGCTGTGGGACCTTGAGCTCCAGCCTCACGTCCCAGCTGCAGCCTTTCCTACCTCAGGTGGGCTGTGACGGGGCACCTTAGCCAGCTAAGCATGATGCCCCCTCCTCCTCAGAGCCTGTGGGTGCCAGGAGAAAGCCCTCTGTAGGCTGCTGAGGGTGGTGTTTGGGGTGGGTGCTGGCAGTGGGCTGCTCTGTCCCTGTTTTGGCCCCTCACCAGCTTCTAAAGCTGCAGGGACACGCTCAGCTCCCGTGCCTTTGGGCAGGGCAGGTGAGAGCCCAGGGGAGTCCAGCTGGGCTTCTGCTTCCTCAGGGGCAAGGATGAGGGACCCAGCTGCTGGCAGGGCCCAGGACCCTGGGATAAGACAGGTACCCAAGGCCAGGGCAGGCCGTACAGCCAGTGGTTTCAGACTGCACGCCCAGAGGTGGTGTGGGTAGGGAGGGGCGGGGCTCTGTCACACAGACCTGCGCAGGGCTTTAAGGCAGCTGCGTGCAGAAAGCCTTTGGTGAACTCAGGTTATGTCACCCGGCATTTCTAAGTTGGGCGTGGTTAATGAGGTTTCTTTGAATCGTGAGGGTCTCGGGCTGCTCAAGTGGGGCAGGAACTGACGGCAAGTGAAGAGTGGGGTCACGAGAAGGGTCCTGATGGCCACAGCTCCCATTTACCCAGCACGTGCTCTCTGCCAGGCATGTGGCTATAAGCCCTGACCCGTGGCGCCCCGGTGGAGGCTCACTGCAGCCCACAAGGAGGGCTCTCCTGGACTCCCGCTCAACAGAGCCAAGTGGGAGGTGAAGGCATTCCCAGGGCCATGGAGCTGGGGAGGGCTGGACCCAAGATTCCAAACAGGCAGCCCAAGCCCTTGCTCTAGCAAGGCTGTAGGCTGCGTGTTTGTGCGCATACAATTGCATGTGTGAGTGCGAAATGCAAGTAACAGAGGGACCCCAAATCACGAGCTTCCACACGGGAGAAATTTATTCCCCTCCCAGGTAAGGGGACCCTGAGGTAGGCAGTGCCCCCTGTCGGCAGCGAGCTGGGCCCCGCTGGCCATGCTGCCCTGATGCCTGGTCCCGCCTCATGGTGCAGAGTTGTTGCTGAGCTCCACTCATCACCTCAGCCAACAGGAATGAGGAAGGGAAGGAGAAAGACGTGACCCCTCCATCTAAGGCATTTGCCTCGAGACCCCCAGCTAGGCACTGCGGGTTTTTTTATTGAGGGAAAGGAGAGAATAGTTGGCGGAGGCCTCCTGTGCCTACTGGGATGAACTCGGCGGGCCAGGCAGCACTCTGGGCTTCCTGGTGCATGGGGTGTAGAATTGGCAGGGATCCAGGGGTTCTTGAAGTCTTGCTCTGTACTTCTCAGAAGGGGAAACTGAGACCCAAGTGAGTGGCTGAGCTGTGACCCAGGCTGGGCCTCTGCCTGTCTTCCCAGGGCTGTGGCGAAGGCAGAGCTTGGAGCAGTCACCAGCCCTGCCAGAGGAGCCCCTGGGGACCTCCCAGAATGGGCCATCTACCTGCCTGGCTCTGCTACCCAGTCTTGCTTCCTGCAGGAAGCCGCAGGCCCATTCTTCCCCCTCCCTGGCACAGGGTAGCCTGTCTGTCACCCTGGGGCCCCTCCATGACACCCATCAGGCTTCAGGCCTGGGGGCTGGAATCTAGAGTGCTGCCAGGATGAGGCTGGAAAATTTCCATCTCATCTACTCCTCTCCTCTCATCAACTCCACGCGTCTCCTGCTCTAGCCCGCAGCCCCCCAGGCCTGTTTCTCCTAGGGGCAACTACAGCCTCGCTCCAAAGCCTCTTCCCTCCGGACAGTGGGGAGGCCACCCTGGGGAAGGGCAGGGCAGGCCCATGTGGCTACTAGCAGATGGAGGGATTCCCACAGTAGAAAGTCAAGGGTGAGGATTGGTCGTGGGGGCCCCCAGGCATGTAGTGGGTGTCATTTCTGCCTGGCTGGGCTGGTGGGCACCCCTACCCCCATGAGGGCTGCAGGTCCTGGGGCATGGTGGCCAAGGCCTGGACCTGGTGCCCACGTGCTGCCGTTCTGACGCTCATAGGTGGTGGGAAGAGGAAACCAAGGATGAAGCCAGGAACAGAGGAAGCAACTGGGCAGGGGGCCTGTGATGGCTGGATCACCCAGGGCACTCCGAATTCATTCTCCAAAGCTGGCGCAGGGGCAGAAGGAGCAGGTACCAGACAGAGTGCTGGCCAGGCCAGGGGTGAGTCAGGTGGGCTTGGGGTAGGGAGATGCCGTGGGTCTAAGTTTCTTGGGGCTGGGAAGGGCTGTGGTCAGGGTCTCTGGGGGTGAGGAGAGGCAGTTGTCAGGGTCTCCTGGGAGTGGGGAGGGCTGTGTCAGGGTCTCTCAGGGGTGGGGAGGGGCTGTTGTCAGGGTCTCCTGGGGGTGGCAAGGGGCCGTGGTCAGGGTCTCCTGGGGTGGGTCAGGCTCTCCCAGCCTCTATTGCACCAAGGCCGGTGAGGAGGATGAGCAGGAAGGCCGTGCCCACAGTTTTGGAGCTGTCCCGGGGGCTGCCTGCCCCCTTGCCCAGTGGGTCCTGGACTTGGGAGCTCTGCCAGGGTGGGACGTTGCACAGGCTGGACTGGCAGCAGGTCATGGTCATCTGGGTCCCCTCGACTGTCTTGGTGAAGGGCTGGCAGCTGTCTGCACACCAGGTGGAGTGGGTGGTCAGGAGGCCTGACTCTGGGGAGGGGAGGGGGGAACAGGGGCTGAGGCTGGGCAGGGCCTCCGAGGTGGCTCTGTTAGGGCCCTCGGCTTTCCCACTGCCTGGGGGTGCACGTGCTGGGGCTCCACGCCCACTTACCCGTGTTCCCGTGGGCAATGAGGGTGGTGCAGGTGTGGCCGTGCCTGCAGTTCTGTGTCAGGTTACAGCGTTCGTTCCTGGGCAGGGACTGACAGGTGTAACACCGAAGCAGCACTGCGGACAAGCTGGGCTCAGGCCAAGGCTGGGTCCCCTGGGTCTCCTCCCACACCGCTGTCCACCTCCGCATTCTCAGCTGTGCCCCCAAAGCCTAGCCTGCTGAGACTTCGGTACCCGCTGCTCAGATGGGCTGGTGACCCCAGCTTGGCCCTGGGAACTGTGCTATGCACGTGAGCCTGTGTGTTCAGGGCTGAGGGATTTCGGGCCAGGAGGGTGAACTTTCCCTTATCACTCAGCTCCCATGACAGTTCTGCCCAGGCTCCTGCTGTGGGATGGAAGACCTGGCAGTGAGTCCGACTCAGTCCTGCCTGCGGGAGCACCAGGCCTGGCAGAAGAGGACCTCACAGGGGACACCTCGTGGGTGTGTGGGTTGGGGCTTGGGCTGAGGGCAGGCCTGGGGGCTCTGGGGCGGGGGTGAGCTGGGTGTGGTGGGGCGTGCTGGGAGCCCCGGCTTGAGGGGCCAGCAGTGGGTTGGATGCAGCAATTTGCTCTGCTTTGTTCTTCGGATGGGGGAGAGCAGAGGGTGGCCCCACTGTGCAGGGGGCGTAGGAGTGGACGCTGAGGGTGGGCTCTTACTAGCTCCACTCTGCTCTGCTTTCAGCGCTTCCCTGGCTCCCCAGCCTGCAGCAGGCAGTCCAGCCCTCCCCTGCACAGGGCTGCCCACCTGCTGCTCCCTCTGCCCCACCAAACTGAACCCAACCCTGGGGCCCTGCACCTGCTGTCTCCCTGGGCCCCACTGAGCCCTTCTCTGCCGGGTGAGCTCCTGTCTAACTTCTACATCCTGGCACCACTCACTCCCAGTTGGTGGCTTCTTCCTCTGTTCCCGACTCTGGAAGGCAACTGAATGTCATGGTGACTGGGAGAAGTGAGGGGTGCGCTGGGCGTCCCCCACTCTGCTGGAGGTAAACTCACAGCAGGGCTTTGGCCTGTTGGCTTCCACCACAGGCGGGCTCCCAGAACGCTCCAAGCAGAGCAGGGCCCTGGGGTCGGGTGGCTGTACCTCTGTCCCTGCCACCAGGGAGCCTGTCAGTCTCCTCTTCCACCTCATCCTCATCTTCCTCATCGTAGCCATCTGGCCTGTAGTCCTCCTCCTCCTCCTCCTCCTCCGGCTCTGCCTGCCCTCTCCCTGGCGGTGCAAAAATGCTTGTAAGCCTCAGCTACCCAGATACTTGGGATACCGGCTCTGGGCAAGTGTTGTGCTCCCCACTCCTTGGCACCCCCCACCTCCACAGGCCCCAGGGCAGCCTACCTGGTGTCACCTCTGGCCCGCGCATGCCCTGCTCACTGTCCTGCAGCCAAGCATGCCCTGGCATTGGCGGTACAACAGCAGCTGCTGTGGGCTGGCACTTTATGATGGCCCCTCCTCACACCCCACGTAAATAGGGCCACAGATGTTTGGGGACTCTCGGGGGCCCAGGTCAGCTTCCATTCATGCCCCTCTGGCCTGGGGGCTCCCGCCTCATCCCCTCCTTCTCCCTAAGCCCCTGCTGGGGGTCCCTGGAGGTCCTGCTCCGGGACTGCGCCTGCTGCCCCCCACCACAGGGTTACCCTTTGCTCTGTACCTGGCCACCTGCATAGAAGCAGGACAAGCAGGACAGCTCCAAGCACCTTCATCTCGCCGGTCGCTGCTGTGTCCCTGACTCTGAGTCCTTGTGTAGGGCTCTGGAGCTGCGGTAAGTGGGATGAAGGGCATTGCTGGGGGCTTCCCAGTGGCCCCCACCAGCTCCAGCCTCAAACAATGGGCCTCACACTGGTCCCCAGCTCCAGGCGCCAGGCCAGGGACTGTCGTTTCCCTCCAGGACCTCTGGGGCCAGAGGGGAAGGATAAGTCATTGTGGTTGGCCTTGGAGCGTCCTGTGCACCTGTACTATGGCGGCTGAAGATGGTGCTGGCCACAGGAGCTGCTGGCCCTGCCCTGGCTTGCTGCTCAGTGCCTCAGCCCCGCAGGGCAGGACAGGGAGTCTCGCCTCTGATTAGGCCATGCCTGATACCCCCAACCCCGTGTCTGGGCTCCACAGCCACAGGAGCTTGGGTCACAGACCCTCTATTTGCCAATCACTGGCCAAGCATCTTCATCCCAGAGCCAGCATCCCACCCAGGCCCCTTTAAGAGTGTTTAGATAAAAACAGTCAATGCCCGCAAGCTAAGGCTGTGTATTCACCTCTTCCTCACCCCCACTCAGCAGTGTGTTTGCTGGTCCTGAGGCCTCCTGACTGCCCCTCACTTCCACCTCCAGCCTTTGCCCCTGCTGTTCCCTCTGTCTGCAGTGCTGTTCTTGCTTGTGTCCTGTGGAGAGCTTTCCAGAGCTGCTGAGCCTGCTCCCTCGGCCTCCAGCTGGGAAAGCCATCAGCCTTACCTCCCTTCTGGCCTTGTGTGAGAGATGGCTGCTCTGGGAGAGGCTTGGCACCCCCAGGCCTCTCCCTGAACCAACCCCCTCCACCAAAGCGGATGCAGAGCCCCTAGGGGAGGATGCAGAGGGTAGAGTCCAGGCTCCGAGCTGCCCCTCTCCCTAGTGCAGCAGAGGGGTGGGGCAGCAGCCAGGGTTGGACGGGAGCCCGGAGCCAGGGTCAAGCCTGCACATCTGTGTGCTTTGGAGCTTGGGCCATCCACATCCCTCTGGCCTGGGGACTCCAGCCACATCCCCTCCTTCTCCCTAAGCCCCTGCAGGGGGTCTCTGGAGGCCCCTGTGCTCCGGGACTGTGATCGCCTTCCGAGACCTCAGTTTCGCCGACTTTCAACGGGTGGGGTGGGGCATTTTCTGGCCTGCCACCTGTAACAGAGGTTGAGTTGGTTCTGGAATGAGCCGCCTGGGTTTAGGACCAGGTTCTTCCTTCCCCAGGCTTTGGGTCCTGGACTAGCCCCTTGGGTTTGCCGGGTTTCAGCTCCTTCATGGGATGAGGTGACTTGCTGGGCTTAGGGCAGCGCCTGAGGCTGGGAATACCTGTCTCTGATGTCTCAGCCACCTTCGCTCATCTCGAATCTGTCATTCTTTCCACTCCGCGGGCACCCACCCAGCGTCCAGACCTTCCCAGTCCAAGGCTGCAAGGCCACTTTCCAAGCCAGGGTCGCCCACAGCGGTGCTCATGCGGACACACCCCGCAGGCCCCATTCTCTTCATACCTGGTGCCATTCCCCCCAGCCCAGCCCCGCCCGTCTGCCTGTGGTCTCACCCCAACCTGCCTCCCAGCACCTTCTTGCTTTCCGCCCGCCTATCCCACTGCCCCGCCTCCCTATGGATTCACCTCCCCACGGACCCGCCTCCCCTGAGCCCTCATCCAGCCCCGAATGGCCCTCTCCCTGCTTTCCCCAAGGCCCGCCCCGCCTCCCCATCGCTCCACCTCCCCGTCGCTCCGCCCTCAAGCCCGCCTCCCCATCGCTCCACCTCCCCGTTGCTCCGCCCTCAAGCCCGCCTCCCCATAGCTCCACCTCCCCGTCGCTCCGCCCTCAAACCCGCCTCCCAATCGCCCCGCCCCCCCATGCCGCACCTCCCCCGCGCCTCGCCTCCCCGTCGCCCCGCCTTTCTGGCGCCCCGCCTCCCCACACTCTACCTCCCCATTGCCTTGCCTCCCATTCGCCCTGCCTCCTTGTCGCCCCGCCTCCCCCACGCCCGCCTCCTTGTCACCCCGCCTCTCCGTCGTCCCGCCTCCCTGCTCTCCGCCCCGGCTCCCACTACAGGCCCTTGAATCTAGTGCTGCAGGAGCTGCTCCTAGGAAGGGCGCTACTGGGGTTCTCAGGACTGTTGAGAGCAGGGAGTCTCCACCTGCTGCCTCCCCTCTCCCGGGGCCCAGGCCCTTGCCCCTTGCCTCCCTCTGGGCCCAGCTTCTCCTCAGCCCAGGTGCAGACTGCCCAGCCCAGGCCAGGGCTTATTGCGGAATCACCTAAGGACAATCAGAGCACATTTGATTCGCAGATTGAGTTAAATTTAGTGCTCGCAGCTGAGTGGCTGTTCCCTCTGTCCCGCCCAGGAAAGGCTGCTGGGTCTGATCCAGCCCCTACGGGAGCTGCCACTTGGGATGGAGCGTGGGTGTGAAGGAGGACCCACAAATGGCAGACACCTGGTCTCCCAGCACTGCCCCCAGCCAACAGGTGGGTGTGGCAGGCTCTGTCTGTGGAACCAACCCCCTCATCCCACCCAGGCACCGCACAGCCTCTCTCAAGCCTCCAGGACAGGATCATGACCTCTCAGACACTCCAGGGTGAAGATATGACCCCTGAGACCTTCAGGGCAGGGCAGTGGTCCCCCAGAGCCAGGGCTAAGGGCTGGTGGTCCTGAGGGCGGCCGCCATGGGCCATTTTAGAGCCTGCACCTGCGCCCTTGGGCTCCACCACCTTTCCAAGCCCAGGCCTCCTCCCTGAGCCATGCCCATGCCCCAAGGTGCCCTTTAAGGGCAGCCTGGTCACCCCAGCTCCCGGCCCGCAGACCCCTGTGCCGTGGGGCCTGGACTTGCCTGCTGTGCGGCTGGGCCGGGCTGGCTCTTAAGGCTGGCCCTTCTGACACAGCTGCTCTCTGGGCCTCCTCCCAGGTGGGGCCTACGTGAGTCACGTGTCTCTTTCTGGCAGCAGCAGCCTTGGGCTCAGACCTTGGTGCTGGTTGTGGACAGGGGATGCCCAGCCATCCACACTCCCTCCTGCCTGGGTGACATGGAGGGGGTGGGGCTTGGTGGGCAGGGTCCGTGCTGGCATCATGCCCAGGTGGGGTCATGGGCTCTGCTGTCCTGGGGGGCTGTGTGGCCCCATCCTAGGCCTGGGCTCCTATCCTGTACGCCCTTCCCGTGTTGACACCAGCTGGAGTCCCATCCAGGCCTGTGCACCGCCGTTTCCAACAGGCAGCTGGCCCAGTGATTGGGGTTGGAATCAAGGAGGCATCGGGAGGGAGGAGGGCACCTGTGGCTGGGCCTCAGTGAGCAGAGTTTTTCTATAAGGAAGGGTGGGAAATGTTTCTGACTGAGGGGCAAGTGTGCAGGGCAGGACCTTTGGAGGCAGATATGGGCTGCAGAGGCGCTGGCCCTTGCTGCCGCTCTCACTGCTCTGGGCTCCTTCTTGCCCTCTCTGCAGCCAACCCTGTCCTGTCTCACTGAACCTGAGTCTGGCAGAGGGAGGGGCTTGTTTTTCAGAGCAGAATCCAAACCTTCCTCCCCTGGGTGGGCAGTGAGGGGCCTCTCCTGGGGTTACTCTGCTTCTCTCTTTTTGTTGCTGTTGTTCAGACAGAGTCTTGCTCTGTCACTCAGGCTGGAGTGCAGTGATGCAGTCTTGGCTCCCTGTAACCTCCGCCTCCTGGGTTCAAGTGATTTTCCTGCTTCAGCCTCCTGAGTAGCTGGGATTACAGGTTTGCACCACCACGCCCGGCAAATTTTTGTATTTTTAGTAGAGACGGGGTTTCCCCATGTTGGCTAGGCTGGTCTTGAGCTCCCAACCTCAGGTGATCCATCCGCCTTGGCCTCCCAGAGCGTTGGGAATACAGGCGTGAACCACTGCGCCTGGCACTCTCTGAATCGGATGACCCCACAGTGCCAGGCTGGGCAGGCTGCCCACCATGCACACTGAGGCACAAGCCTTTTTTCTTTCCTGGAATCTAGCACTCAGAGGTAGCTCTGGGTGGGTGGGCCAGGGGAAGGAGCTCCCATGGGTCCTGCAGTTCCCATGCACCCCTAGAACCCGTGAGGGAAACACACCCTGGTTCCAGAAGCTCCTTCATCAACTCGTTCACATGTGGTTCACTTGGGTACCCTCCCTGGCCTCCCAGCTCCCCTCAGTGCTGCTGCACACCCAGAACCCTCCATTCTCAATTTCCCAGTCCTTAGACACCCCCAGCCCCACCCACGTAACCCTGGAGAGTCTCCCTTCCCTCGCTCTTCCAAAGGGGTCCCTCTTGTCCCAGTTGTGAGAGTGACTGACCTCCGCCTAGCTCCGCTCAACACAGCTTCAGACAGTCCTCCAAGCTCCCACCCCGCTGCCTCCTGCTGCTGTCTGTCTTTGATTTCCGGAGCAGGGCCTGGGCACCATCCTCTCTGGAGACCCTTCTCCATGAAGGACCTCCTGTCCCCACCCCTAGCTTGGTGCCCTCGGCCTGGTTGAGGGATTCAAGGCTTGACTTTAACACCTCCCCCGCAACCCCGTGGCTGTGCTGGGTTCCCCTCTTGGAAAAATGCAAGAGCAAGGAACACATTGTCCCCATCAGTTATTTTATCCATTTAGAATCAATCTCCTTCACACAGAGATTGTTAAAATGTTAGAAACGATGTAACAATTTCACAATATTAAGAGACTAAAAATAAGGATGCGCATACTTTGCAGCTGTATGACAGTGAAGAAACTCTTTACATCCTAATCAGAAAAACAGGAAGCGGAGGAAGTGGAGGACGCTGCTTTCTGCAGGAGCAGGAGCAGGCCAGATCTCACCGCTGCTGTGTTCCTGTGGAGACTGCGCCCGCTGGGCTTGCCTTCTGTCAGGGTCCATGTTTGGCTTCTGATCTGCAGGGTAGTGTCTTCTGCTCTGGCTGACCAGCCTCCCACCCCACCACCC
Source organism: Callithrix jacchus (assembly GCF_049354715.1). Lineage (NCBI taxonomy): Eukaryota > Metazoa > Chordata > Mammalia > Primates > Cebidae > Callithrix > Callithrix jacchus. Next base: position 54,371,255 of record NC_133517.1, read on the forward strand.
CGCAGAGGCCTGGGAACCAGAGGCCTGGGGCCCTGCAGTCCCTGGAAGGCAGGAAGCTGATGGCTGAGCTCAGGGTGGGATCTGTGTGTGGGTGGGTGAGCGGCAGGCACTGGCCACAGCGGTGGGTGAGGGTGCGTGGAGGGAGAGCAGCTGCTGGAGAAGCCAAAGAGGTACAGCCCAGGGCGGGCAGGAACCCCTACTGGGCTACAGCATGGGCCGCAGCCTTGGGGGTGGCACAGGGCCCCGGCAGCCTCTGCATGTCAGGACCACGTTGCGGGGACATCCCCCTCTGACTCCTGGCAGGCGTGGAGGCAGAGCTTACAGTGTCTTCCACAGTGGCCTCACTGGAGGGGCAGGGGAAAGGAGAGGAGGTTAGGTGGGGAACCAGGGAAGATGAGGGAGGAGGCCACGGGAGGAGGTCTTGGGCAGGGTCTCCGTCTGCCCACAGTGGCGATGGGCAGCTGACCCTGCACCAGAGGTAGCCCTGGTGACTCTGGGCATGCAGGCCCTCCTGGGCCACCATGATGGCTTCTCATAGTTGGTCCTTTGGGTCCAACTGCATCTGGGGTGTGAGGTGGGTGAGGGTCATGGGTGTGACCAGCTTCTTCCTGCCCTGTCTCAGAGGTGCAGTGGGTGCAGGGTGCTAGTCAGGGCAGGTGCAGCCTCTTCAGATGCAGCCACAATGGCTGAAGGCAGGCTGGGCTGCAGGAGACTCCCGGGTCCTCCGCTCTTCTCCCCCAGCTCCCGGCCGATGCTCTTTCACACTCTGCTCCTGCTGGGGTGGAGCTTGGCTGATCTGCACAGGGCGCCCTGGGGGATCACACTTGGTGCCGGCTCTGGCTCTCTCAGAGGTATTGGCCAGAACAGAGGGTCCTTTAGCTACAGGACAGGAAGGCCCAGCTTCCAGGCTGCCTCTTGAGGCAGATTTAGCATTTCAAGTTTGCCATTCTCTTTCTTTAAGTTCCCAGGGCTGTTGGGAGCAGCGGCCTCATCCACAGATTCTGGGTTCCACTTGGAGCTTGGCCTTCCATGAGCACTCTTTAGCCACAGCCCCTTCCACCATTGCTGCCTGCGTTTCCTGGGCCCTGAAATGACTTCACCAGCCAGAGCTACAGGTTGAAGCTGGGAGCCCAGACGGTCCTGCGGGGACGGCCATGGCTTCCCAGGCAGCTCCTCAGGGCCAGGACCCCGCCCAGCTGTCTCTCGGGGCTGCAGGGGAGGGCACAGGGCCTGGTCTTCCCAATTCTGACTTAGAAAGGACTAGCTGTGCTTTTGTCACTGCACGGGCCTCCTTTCAGGTCTGAATATGCTTGTTGAGCTCTTGTGTAAAGCTTTTGTTGAGGAAAGAGTACTGGGTAGCAGAACGTCTGAAGTAAAAGGGAAGGGAAACTAACACTGGATACTGACATGGCTCTTCTCACTAAGCATGTCCCAGGCTCTGTGTTACTTTTGCTATTGACAATGGAAAAACCAAGCTTTGCCAAAGATGTAAAGAGGTTCGTTCTGAGTCTATGCCAGTGAGCCACTGAGGCTTGGGAAACTCAGCCTCAAGAGGTCCTGGGAAAGCGGTGCCGAGGCCACTGGGTTACAGTTTGGTTTTATACATGTCAGAGTGACAAGAATTGCAGGTGAAATAATGAATCAGTACATGGCGGGTGGTACATATGCGTTTGGTCTGAAAAGGTGGGACATCTGGAAGCTGGGGCTTGCAAGTCTTAGTGTCCTTAGGATTCTTTAGTTTACAGTTGATTGAGAGAGCTGCGCTTTGCCTAAACACTTGGAGTCAGTAGAAAGGAACTAAGGTAAGGGGGTCTGCTGTCTGTTATGCAATGCCAATGCCATGCCCGAGTTAGGCTGAAAAGGGAGCCCCAAGCCTGGGCGTGGTGGCTCACGCCTGTAATCCCAGTACTTTGGGAGGCCGAGGTGGCTGGGTCACCTGAGGTCAGGAGTTTGAGACCAGCCTGGCCAACATGGGGAAAGTTTGTCTCTACTAAAAATGCAAAAATTAGCTGGGCATGGTGGCGCACACCTGTAATCCCAGCTACGCAGGAGGCTGAAGTGGGAGAATTGCTTGAACCCAGGAGGCGGAGGCTGCAGTGAGCTGAGATTGCACCACTGCACTCCAGCCTGGGTGATAGAGCAAGATCCTAGTTCAAAAAAAAAAGCCCAGTATGCTGGGTCAGAAGGCCTGTTTAATACGATTTTATCACTTGTAAGCATGAATTTCCCAAGGCCCCTTAGAAAGGAATTTGAGCCAGGAGAAAAAGCCAGCACTCCGTCGTCACTCCCTTTGGATTTCTCTTCCTGCCTGAACCTTTCCTTCACAGTACTGGGGGATTACTGAGCCTTTGGCTACCATCTGGAGAAAATGGGATTCAAGGTAACATCATTAACGGTAAGAAAAGTGTGTTGTCTGATGTAACAGGAAGTCTGAAGGTAGGGCCAGCACAGGGTGGTTAACCCAGTGGCTTAGCAGCAGAAGGCTCTGGACTTCCCCACCTCCTCACCCCGAAGCACGCAGTCGCCAGGACGGCTTCCCTCATGCTCGCAGAATGGCTGCTGCAGTTCTAGGCATTGCAGACAAACCCAACAGCCCAAAGAAGGAGGAACCACCTTCCCAAGCCAAGATGTTTGTTGTTTGTTTTTAGGTATAATATACATATAGAATCCAGCTTGATGCACTTCTGCAAATTGGAAGTAGTCACAGAATCAGCCTGTAGACCAGGAAACAGTCTATTAACAGCACCGGGGAGGTGACCTCATTCTCTCCTCCAGCACCGCCAACCTCGAACTTCCTGAGTTTTCATATCACAGAATAGTTGGGCGCATCTTACACACAAGTGCTCCTTGAGGCATACATGGATGATGTACCCGCCAGCCCGTTGCAAGTCGAAAACATGGTGAGTCTCATCAACCCCAATAACAGAGAGAGGTCATTTGTTTGCAAGAAAAGATGTTTATTTCAGAAGAGAGCGTTGCAGTGGAAACACGCAGGTTGTGGTAAACTCTGTGTTCAGGGAGGTAAAGGAATACAGAGATGCTTAAAGGAAGAAACGAGGAGGATCACACAATTGCTTTGAGATAATAATCCTTGGCCACAAAGATCAACAACGAGAGTCATGCTGAGGCTGGACGGCAGCCATGGGCAGAGGTCCTTGCAGAAGCATTTTCTGTGTGCGGCTGGGTGGCTTTTGTGTGAGGTTGCCTTTTTGGCAGTGTTTTTTGCTGTTGGGCGTGTACAAGCCTGAGAACCCACTCTTTATGGCCTTCCCTGGCTCTGTTTGTCAGGTAATGTGATTTTCTTAACACTCTACTTCATTTTGATTGTGACAACTTTCACAGTCAAAAATGTATTTAATACCCAGAGAAGCCTATGGCAAAGTAAAAAATATTGCAAGTCCAGCGGTGTAAACCAGGCGCTGTCCATGGTGGGAGCCTCTGGCAGGTGATTTCTCAGCTGTGTCCTCTCCTGAAGGCTCCGAGGTCCGTCAGCACTGCTGTGGATCGTGCTGTCTGGTTCCTGCAGTGCTCTGTGGCGGGGCGGCCTGTGCCCATGCCAGGGGTACCTATCCATCCCACAGGGACGGGCTTTGGAGAGTTCTTGGTTTGGGCTGTTTAAAATAGTGCTTCTGTGAACGTTCCTGCATGAGCATCCTTGTTCGTTTCATTGGAAGCGTTAAGGTATAATTTATATAGAGCTTGCTCTGGTTTGGAGGTTTGTCCCCTCCAAAGCTCGTGTTGGAATTTAATAGCCGAGGTGGCGGTGTGAGGAGGGGGACATGCTTATGAGTGAGTTTAGTGCTGTTGTAAAGGGCTGAGGGGGTGGGCACCCCTCTTGGCCTTTCTGCCTTCTGCCATGTGAGGGTCCCGCCTTCCTCCCCTCTGGAGGACACAGCATGCAGGGTGTCATCTTAGACAATGAGAGTGGCCTCGCTGGACACCGAAACTGCTGTCACCTTGACCTCATACCTCCAGCTCCCAGAACAGTGAGCTAATCAATTTCTCTTCGTTATAAGTGACCCAGTCTCAGGTATCATTAGAGCAGCATATATAGACTAAGACAGAGCTCGAACGTGCAAGACCTGAACCTACACCTTGGTGAAATGATGTCATCTGTGTAACATGCAGACGTGACACACACATATAAAATAATGTGTCACAGCCACACGTACCGAGACGCAGGTTCCAGAAACCCCAAAGGCTACTTTTCTGTCTCTTTTAAAACATTGTGCAAATGGAATCTCGCAGTATGAAGTCTGGCTTCTTTTACTGAACAACATACATCTGAGTTCGTCCACGCTGCTGTGTGTCCGGAGTCCCCTCAGTGTCAGTGGCTCTGCTGTGTGCAGTGTAACTGTGTGAAAATGCTGGCATCACTAGCCTTCTGAGCACCCCACTGTTGGGGCGTGTGACTCGTGTCCAGTCTTGGCTGTTAGAAGAAGGCTGCTCTGAGAGCCCTCTGCATGTGCTTTGGTGGACGCAAGCCCTCATTTCCATCGGGCAAACACCCGGAACGGGACACGTGTGTGCTTAACTTTAGTAGACACTGCCAAACACTTTCCAAAGTGTTGTGCCAGGTCCACAGGTTTTGTCGACGAGCTCTAGTGGCTCCACAGCCTTGCCGCGGTGCTGGGTGTGCAGTCAGCCTTCTCGCTGCCAGCTGTGCTGCTGGGCGTGTAGTGGCGCTGGCCCTGTGCTTTCAGTTTTCATGTGTGGAAAGTGACAGCCCAATCCTAAGGTTTATGTGAAACCAACTGTTTTAGTTAGCGTTGTCTAGTGGACAGAACTGATAGGATATCTGTCTGTGTCTATACCTGTTATCTATCATGTATCCAAAGGGGAGTTTATTATGGAGTATTAAGCCATAAGGTCCCATGATAGGCCGTCTGCAAGCTGAGGAGCAAGGGAGCCAGTCCCAGCCCCAAAGCTGAAGAACCTGGAGTCCGACATTTGAGGACAGGAAGTGTCCAGCACGGGAGAGGTGTGGAGGCTGGGAGGCGGGGCTGGTCTAGTCTCCTGATGTTCTTCTGCCTGCTTACATTCTAGATGCACTGGCAACCGATTAGATGGTGCCCACCCAGATAGAGGGAGGGTCTGCCTCTCCCAGTCCACTGACTCAAATGTGAACCTCCTGTGGCAACACCCTCACAGACACACCCAGGAACAATACTTTGCTTCTTTCAATCCAATCATTTAACACTCAGTGTTAACCATCACAATTCCACTCCTTGTCAATTTGAACCCATGCATATCTCCTGAGATCATACATAATCTTCAAATAAAGACAATGAGGTCATAATTATGCCGTACATAATACGGTTACCTGTCGTACTGGCCATGCACCAGTCCCGACCCATATACGATGACATGAAGCTAACAATATTTAAATGCTGATGTGAAGCCAGTGAACCTAATGTTACATGATAAAGGAAAAGGGAAATAAAATGGAGATGTTTCTTAGTACAAGTGTATACATGTGCAAACACGTTTTTAACAAAAGAAGGAGGAAATACTCCTGACGATTACAGTCCGTGTTTCTGCAGCTGGTCACGTGGTCGTAGCTGGTATTGATGACTGCCTCCTTCTGCTCCCCATTCTGTATTCCCTTTGCCTTCAGCAAGCACCTCAGCAGGTGGTGGTTTTTTTTTTTTTTTTTTTGTAGTGGAGTGACCCACACCTTCATTCCTGAAGGGCCTGGGCCATTTGTGGTCCTGCCTGGATCGGGCTGTTGTGGTTTCCCATTGACCTTAATCCCAGGGCATGGTAATACTAAGAGACGCCCCGAGGGATCCCCTGTATCCCATGCATACTCTTCTGTACCTCCGTTATGGAGGAGTAGACTGATTCCAACACTGTACCTCCCTTCCCAGCCTGTGGACTTACAGGTAGGAGGAGCCCACGTGTCCAGATGGCAGCTTACCTTCCAGTTTAATGGGATCGTTGTTGTGTCTCCTGGTGGCAGCGTTCCTCCCTCTGGAACTAAGACCTCTAGGCCAGGAGAACGTAATGTAACGGGACAAGGAAGCAAAAATGTTGCTAGTGGATCACTAGGGGTGATGGTGAGTGGTGCCACATCCACTTCCGCCCCGTGATTCCTGGACCCATGAATCCTGGCTACGGGAGAAACAGTGCCACATATTGGACGCTGATTCAAAGCATACACAGCCTTCTGGAGAGCTCTGCCCCAGCCCTGCGAAGCATCGCCACCTCATCATCACCCATTCCACTGTTCTGTCAATCCAGCGGCTTCGGGAGGATGGTAAACACCAACCATATGTTTGAGGCCTCTCAGAGCTCCAGCCTGGTTGCTTGGGCGTGCAGAGCCACCAAAAGTGTTGCTTCTTCTCTGTCCTTAGCAGCAGCCTCTGCTCTGTCGACAGGCACGTTCTCAGCCAGCCCCAAGTCAGCGACTGCCCCAGAGCAGAGGGGCTGCGAATTTTCAGGTCAGCTCTAAATGGTCTCCTGACTCTGGAATTTTAGTTTATCTTGTCCCTGTTGCTTCTCCAGTGCTCTGTTGTCTCAAAAGATATGGTTTTGTGATTTATCTGGTTCTTTTGACATTGATAGGAGCCGTGCCTGCTGGAAACTGATCTGTCCTACCGGAGGTGGCGTCCAGAGTGAGGAGACCTTTCTAGTCACCTCCTGGCAGATGTCCTCTGGGCCAGAGCTATTATCCATAATTAGTTTGCCTTGGAGCAAACTAATTATGGACAAGGGGACTGTTGTACCACACTTGGCTGAGGATGATAAGGATTTACACCTGGGTGGTAGCTGGGGTCATCTTCCCTGAAGGTACCAGCTGTGTACAGCTTGGCTGGGAATGCTGGAGACATAACACATGTTGGGAGCTGCAGAGAGAAGTTATAGTCAACATTTGTGAAGCTTGGTATTTTATGAACATTGCCACCTGTGTCCTCTCCTCTGTGCCCTGCACTGGCCCTGGGCATCAGCCACCTGCGTCCTCTCCCCCGGCCCCTGCACTGGCCCTGGGCACCAGCCACCTGCGTCCTCTCCCCCAGCCCCTGCACTGGCCCTGGGCACCAGCCACCTGCGTTCTCTCCCCCAGTCCCTGCACTGGCCCTGGGCACCAGCCACCTGCGTCCTCTCCCCCAGCCCCTGCACTGGTCCTGGGCACCAGCCACCTGTGTCCTCTTCCCCCAGCCCCTGCACTGGCCCTGGGCACCAGCCACCTGCGTCCTCTCCCCCGGCCCCTGCACTGGCCTGGTGCATTTGGGGTCCCCATCTTCAGGTGAGAAAGCTGAGGGAGAGCAGGTTACCCAAGGGCAAACAGATGGTGAGCATCAGAACTGGGGCCCCACCCCAGCCTTTCTAGGCGTCTTATTATTTTTATCTTTCTAGAGACGGAGTCTCTGTCACCCAGGCTGGAGTGCAGTGCTGTGATCGTAGCTCACTGTTGCCTTAAACTCTGGGGCTCCAGTGATCCTTTCACCTTAGACTCCTGAGCAGCTGGGACTACAGGGGGCACCACCACAACTGGCTAATTCTTTTTGTTAGAGTTGGGGTCTTGCTGTATTGCCCAGACTGCCCTCCAACTTCTGGGCTCCAGTGATCCTCCCACCTCAGCCTCCCAAAGTGCTGGGAGTACAGGCATGAACCAGCATGCCCGGCCCTATGTCTGTTTTGTAGACTTTAAAGTTTCTTTCTTTTTTTTTTTGTGACGGAGTTTCGCTCGTTACCCAGGCTGGAGTGCAATGGCACAATTCGGCTCACTGCAACCTCTGCCTCCTGGGTTCAGGCAATTCTCCTGCCTCAGCCTCCCGAGCAGCTGGGATCACAGGCATGCACCACAATGTCCAGCTAATCTTTTGTATTCTTAGTAGAGACGGGGTTCCACCATGCTGACCAGGATGGTCTCGATCTCTTGACCTCGTGATCCACCTGCCTCGGCCTCCCAAAGTGCTGGGATTACAGGCTTGAGCCACCGCGCCCCGCCTAAAGTTTCTTTTGATGCGGGGCATGGGATACTGGCACTCCAGAGATGAAAGGCAGAGCGCTGTCACTTATAGCTCCAAATGAGGAAGGCTGCCTGCTGGGCAGGGCCACACGGGCACCTGGGGATGGGGTAGCAGCCAGCTGGGCTGCCAGGCAGCTGGTGTGTGGCCAGGAGGTGGGGTGGCTGGTTGGTTGGGCTCCCTGTGGAGTGGCTAATTTGGGCAATTTTGGTGGGCTCCGGGGCACATGGCTGTCCATGGTTATCTGGCACTTGGCCACGGGGCAATTCAGGTGGCTGTGCAGTGGCCTGGAGGGTGAGGGGCTGTAAAGGGTGTGACTTAGTCCACTGCTCAAGGAGGGAACTGACCTGCCTCTCGCCAGGGCCTCAAAACTGGGTCAAGACAGCACACTAAGAAAACTACATTAGCACAGAGCTGCAACCTGGCCCAGGCCCTTCCGCCTCCCCAGGCCCCATCTGTTCTCCTTCTAATTGGTACCAGCTTCTTTCAAGTGTCTGGGACTCTTAGATTCTGGCCTAACTTAAAAGAACACAGACCAGTAAGTGACAGAAATTTGGGAACTTTAAAAACATCATCTTCGGGCAGTGGAAGAGCCCCGTAGGGACACGGTGCAGCTCTTCCAGCACAGTATCGAGAATGCAAGCATTTCGTTATGAAAACATCTGCACCCACGGTGAGCCCCACGTCCCTCAGGCTGCTTCAAGAGCCGCGAACGCTTTGCTGCCCTGGCTCTGGTGTCCTGCTCTCCCTTTTGATGGCGTTTTAAAAGCAAATCCCAGAGTCACCGTCATCCCTGATGTTGCTGTGAATCTCTTAAAGGGGACATTTTCTTATAAAACCACGATGCTATTACCACCCCTACCAAAATTTAGAATGATTTCATCATGTGATCTGAAGCCCTGTTGATACGGTTTGGCTGTGTGCCCACCCAAATCTCATCTCGTACTCCCACAGGTTGTGGGAGGGACCTGGTGGGAGGTAATTGAATCACAGGGCAGGTCTTTCCCATGCTGTTCTCATGAAAGTGAATGAGTCTCATGAGATCCAACGGTTTTATAAAGAGGAGTTTCCCTGAACAAGTTCTCTCTCTTTGCCTGCCACCATCCACGTAAGTAAGACGTGACTTGCTCCTCCTTGCCTTCCGCCATGATTGTGAGGCCTTCCCAGCCACAAGGAACTGAATCCATTAAACCTCTTTGCTGAATAAGTTGCCCAGTTTCAGGTATGTCTTTCTGAGCAGTGTGAAAACAGACTAATGCACTGTCTACATCTCTGTGTTCCTGATTGTGTGAAAGCGTCTTTCTACAGTTTGATGGACTATTCCTAATAAGGGCCATTTGTATTTGGTCGTTTTGGGGTTTCTTAAAGTCTCCCTCTGCCTAAGGCAGTCACCCCAGCCTCCTCTTTTGTGATGGTGGCCTCTAAGAAGAGCAGTCAGTCCTACGTAGACGTTGCCATGTGGGGATTTGCAATCCTCGGACTCACTTCTGCAGCCTCTGTGTTTCCTGTGTGGCTTGATTCGATTCATGTTCGGTGGTCTGGGAGAATATTTTACAGGAGGACTTCCTCTTTTTTGGGGACAGGGTCTTGCCCTCACTCAGGTTGGAGTGCTGTGGTGTGATCACAGCTCACTACAGCCTTGACCTCCCAGGTTTGAGCACTCCTCCTGCCTCAGCCTCCCAAGTAGCTAGGACCACAGGTGTTACCACCCTGCCCAGCTGATTTTTAAATTTTTTGTAGGGATGGGGTCTTGCTATGTTGCCCAGGCTCAGGAGTGCTTTCTGCCTCCCTATGCACCATGTCATGAGGCATAGAAGGTCTGGTTGTCTCTGTCGGAGTGAGGCTGGGCCAGGCCAGCGGGTTCAGCTGGTGGCACTGCTTCTGATACTTTTCCATCAATGGATGGTCAATGTCTGAACAATCCCAGTGGCTGAGAAGGCCTGTTCCATCTTCCCAGCTCACAGCCAGCTGGAAGGGCACTCCCCACCCCTGCAGAGTCCCTGTGAGGTCCCCCGAGCCTGACCTAGAGTCTCAGTGTCTCCCCCTGCCCAGTCCTTCCCACCCCTGCCTGCAGTTCCTGATACGCATCCCGCATGGGCCTCCCTGCCTCAGGGGTCCACTCCTGGGTGACCCAAGCTGCTGGCCCACGCCCAGGTGACGTAGTTTGGGTTTGTGTCCCTGCCTAAATCTTGAGTTGAATTGTAATCTCCAACATTGGAGGAGGGGCTGGTGGGTGGTGACTGGATCACAGGGGCGGACTTCCCCCTTGATGTTCTCGTGATAGCAAGTGAGTGCCTCCCAGACCTGGTGGTTTGAATTGTGTAGCACCTTCCCCTTCACTCTCTCTTCCTCCGACCACGTTCCTCTTCATCTTCTGCCATGTTGGTAAGTTTCCTGAGGCCTCCCTGGCCCTGCTTCCTATACAGTCTGTGGAACTATAAGTCAATTAAACCTCTTTTCTTTATAAATTACCCAGTCTCAGGTAGTTGTTATTACTATTATTATTATTGAGACAGTTTCACTTTGTTGCTCAGGCTGTGGGGTACAGCGGCACGATCGCAGCTCCCAGCAACCTCTGCCTCCCAGCTTCAAGTGATTCTCGTGCCTCAGCCTCCCGAGTTGCTGGGACTACAGCTGTCTATCGCCATGGCTGGCTTTTTTTTTTCTTTTTTGCATTTTTTAGTAGAGACAGGGTTTCACCCTGTTGCCCAGAATGGGCTTGAACTCCTGAGCTCATGCAATCTGCCTGCCTCGGCCTCCCAAAGTGCTGGGATTACAGGCATGAGCCACCGTGCTGGACTCCGGTAATTTCTTATAGCTCACAATGATGGATGAATATACATGGTTCTGTAACTTCCTTCGAGAGTCAGTATGAACTCATGACTCAACTACGTTCAGCATGGTTTAATAAACTGCAGTCATGATTTTTCTAAGACATTTTATTTATTTAGACAAATAAAAAGTGTGTGTGTTCATTGTGTACAGCAAGTGGTTTTGAAATATATGTACATTGTGGAAAGGTAAATTGAGTGAATTAACATATACATTACCTCATATACCTGGCGTTTGAAGTGACAACATTTAAAACTACTCTCAGCAATTTTCAGGACTACAATATGTTTTATTAATGGTAGTCACCATGTGGTAGGGCCCTCGAACCTACCATAATGACTTTTGAAGCTCAAATGCTCCCATCTGCAGTGGGCTGAGTGCTGCCCACAACGTATATCCAATTCCCAGCCCCAGGCACCTGTGATGTGAGCTGATTTGGAAAAAGGCCTTTGCCATTAAGTTAAGGGTCTGGAGATGAGATCGTCTTAGATTTGGGGTAGTCCTTAGAACGGCAACTATATGTAGAAGAGAAAGGATGAGGAGGCCATGTGAAGACAGAAGATAAAGGATGAGGAGGCAACGTGAAGACAAGAGAAAGGATGCGGAGGCCACGTGAAGACAGAAGAGAAAGGACGAGGAGGCCACATGAAGACAGAAGGGAAAGGACGAGGAGACCACGTGAAGACAGAAGAGAAAAAATGAGGGGGCCACGTGAAGACAGAAGGGAAAGGATGAGACCACATGAAGACAGAAGAGAAAGGACGAGGAGACCACGTGAAAACAGAAGAGAAAGGACGAGGAGGCCACGTGAAAACAGAAGAGAAAGGGTGAGGAGACCACGTGAAGACAGAAGAGAAAGGATGAGGAGACCACGTGAAGACAGAAGAGAAAGGATGAGGAGACCATGTGAAGATAGAAGAGAAAGGACGAGGAGACCATGTGAAGACAGAAGAGAAAGGATGAGGAGACCATGTGAAGACAGAAGAGAAAGGATGAGGAGACCATGTGAAGACAGAAGAGAAAGGATGAGGAGGCCACGTGAAGACAGAAGAGAAAGGACGAGGAGACCACGTGAAGATAGAAGAGAATGGATGAGGAGACCACGTGAAGATAGAAGAGAAAGGACGAGGAGACCATGTGAAGATAGAAGAGAAAGGATGAGGAGACCATGTGAAGACAGAAGAGAAAGGATGAGGAGACCATGTGAAGACAGAAGAGAAAGGATGAGGAGACCATGTGAAGACAGAAGAGAATGGATGAGGAGACCACGTGAAGATAGAAGAGAAAGGATGAGGAGGCCACGTGAAGACAGAAGAGAAAGGACGAGGAGGCCACGTGAAGATAGAAGAGAAAGGACGAGGAGACCATGTGAAGATAGAAGAGAAAGGATGAGGAGACCACGTGAAGATAGAAGAGAAAGGATGAGGAGACCACGTGAAGACAGAAGAGAATAGATGAGGAGACCATGTGAAGACAGAAGAGAAAGGATGAGGAGACCATGTGAAGATAGAAGAGAATGGATGAGGAGACCACGTGAAGACAGAAGAGAAAGGATGAGGAGACCATGTGAAGACAGAAGAGAATAGATGAGGAGACCATGTGAAGACAGAAGAGAAAGGACGAGGAGACCATGTGAAGATAGAAGAGAATGGATGAGACCATGTGAAGACAGAAGAGAATAGATGAGGAGACCATGTGAAGATAGAAGAGAAAGGATGAGGAGACCATGTGAAGACAGAAGAGAAAGGATGAGGAGACCTTGTGAAGATAGAAGAGAATGGATGAGGAGACCATGTGAATATAGAAGAGAAAGGATGAGGAGACCATGTGAAGACAGAAGAGAATAGATGAGGAGACCATGTGAAGACAGAAGAGAAAGGACGAGGAGACCATGTGAAGATAGAAGAGAATGGATGAGGAGACCATGTGAAGACAGAAGAGAATAGATGAGGAGACCATGTGAAGACAGAAGAGAATAGATGAGGAGACCATGTGAAGACAGAAGAGAATAGATGAGGAGACCATGTGAAGATAGAAGAGAAAGGATGAGGAGACCATGTGAAGATAGAAGAGAAAGAATGAGGAGACCACGTGAAGACAGAAGAGAATAGATGAGGAGACCATGTAAAGATAGAAGAGAATAGATGAGGAGACCATGTGAAGATAGAAGAGAATAGATGAGGAGACCATGTGAAGACAGAAGAGAAAGGATGAGGAGACCATGTGAAGACAGAAGAGAAAGGACTAGGAGACCATGTGAAGACAGAAGAGAAAGGATGAGGAGGCCATGTGAAGATAGAAGAGAAAGGACGAGGAGGCCACATGAAGGCAGAGGAGGCATCGGAGGATGTGGCCACACCACAGCAACCAACTGCCTCAAGCCACCCGGTGCTGGGAAAGACCAGGATGGATTCCCCAGGAAGAGTCTTCTGGTTGTTTAAAGCACTTTGGAGGTAAGCGTCATTGCTGGAGATGAAGAAGGGAGTGTCACAGTAAGCCCAGCTCAGCAGGAAGATGCTGGTCTTACATACATGCAGGCATCAGGGAAGGCTGGAAATTAATTGGCTATGCATCTGCATCAGAAAGTTAGAGAAAGAGCCGTATAAATCTGAAAAAAGAATGAAACACAGATAATCACAGAACTCATGAGAGGGAGAATAGAGTCACAGTGGACGGCAGCTTGACCGAGGCTGCAGGCTCGTTCTTTGCTTAGCGCCGGGGCCCCCTGGTTGGAGGAGCGGAGGTCAGGAGAGGCCAGGCTTGGGGGAGCTGGGTTCAGCTGGGGCCTCAAGGTCTCTCCATGTCTCTGCTCCGTCTCCTGTCATATCAGCTTCATCCCAAACCAAATCCCGAAGGGCTGCCAAGAGCAGATGTGCTTCCTGGTGGGTTCCCAGAGACCCCGGCAGCCCCGTCCCAGGGCTTCTCACCCCTCATTGGGTGGAGGGTATATGAGTCACTGAACCATAAGCTGAGGCCAGGGAGGGGCCCTCAATGATCTCAGACGTGAGCCCACCTCCCCAGCAACCAGGCCCCCATGGGGATAGTGGGTCCCCAAGAGGACAGAAATGATGTCTGTGGGGACAGCCTTCGTATTTCTACGTAAGAGCCCTTGGTAATTCAGCCTAATTTCGAGTCAGTCTCTGTTGTGCCAGGTGGCAAACAGCCACCACAGTCAATTCTGTGGGACTCACATGTGTTCCTGGGGTGGCCTTTGACACACCTGCCTGGCCAGTCTCAGTGAGGTCCAGGCAGCCCTGGCCCAGACCCCTCTGCAGCACAGCAGGCCACAGCCAGACCACTGCTCTGCCCACTGGGGCCTGCCTCGGGCTGGGCCCCTGCCGTCTCCCAGGTGGTAGGATGGAGTAGCCTGGCTGGACAGAGTGGCGGGGCTGAGACCAGGGGACACGGAAACTACACAGCGTGAAGGCTTTCCATGTGAGGTGGCTCCACGCCTCGACTCCCCAGAAACTCTGGTCTCCTCATTCAATGCCTCTCCACACTGGCCAGGAGTGTGGGGAATGGGCCTCAGCGCTGAATCAGGGGTACCAGGGTAGGGACCCTCAACTGCAAAGCAGCCCTTGGCAAAGGGGTTGCAGGTGAGGTGGGACCTGGGTCCAGTGCCCATCTCCCTCTGCACAGGGTGCCTGTCCCCCTGGTACAGCCCTAGCCACCCTGGGAATCTGGGATGGGCCGTGATTGATCTGCCCCACCCCAGTGAGCACCTGCCCTTGCAGAAGGCAATATGGTCATGGCCCAAGCTGCCTGTCACACCCCCTCCTGCTCTGAAGGTGGGTCCAGGTGCTCTCCGTGCCTGGACCTCGGCTGCAGGGCTGCAGGAATGTCCCACCCGCCAGGGGTGTGTGGAGGAGCCCAGTGGGTCTGGCCCTGTTCTAGACCCAGAAGCTCACATACAGGGCTGGGCTTTGCTCCCAGGCCCCGGCTCAGGCGACAGGCAGTGTCACCTTCTGTGCCGCAGGTGAGCCCTCGGGAGCCTTCCTCCACCACCCACCCGCGGACCCTGCTGTGAGGTGAGGCTGAGCCCTCTAGGCCAGCTTGCTCAGCCTCTGGGTGTGATGGGGCTGACAGTCCCTGCAGGAAGTCTGACCTCCAGAAGAACAGAAGACCACAGGGAGACACTGACTGGACCCCTGCTCCCCCATCCCTGCTCTGCCCCCAGGGCTCTCTCACAAGCTCACCACCCCCCGCCACACCATTTCTCCTTGGAGGGGTCCTAATGCCCCAGAGGGTCTGTCAGGGAGCCCCTGAGTTCAGCTCCCTCCTCCACAGATACTGAGCTGTGTGCAGGCCAGTGTACTGAACACACACTCCCAGGGAGCTGGAGCTGGGGTGGGGGCGGATGGCACAGGAGCGAATGCAGAGCCTGGACCAGGAGGTGGGAGATGGAGAGGGGGGTGCAGGAACTAGGGACACTTCACTTCCTGGGAACACACCGCAGGCTGCAGACCCAGGCCAAGGCTGTCCAGGCTCCAAGGCCCGACTGAGGCTGGAGAGGCAGGGCTGAGGAGGGGCAGGAACTTGAGGGTCTGGGGTCCCCCATAGCTCAGCAGGTGAACAGGAGCCTCCAGGGCAGTCCCTGAAACTTCCTCATCTGCAGAGGAGCCTCTGGCCCAAGAGTCTGCAGACCACACACATGCACACACTCATGTGCACACATATGCACATACATGCACAGATGCTCCCTTTGGTAGAAGTGAGGTGGGGAGGTGACCCAGTTCAAACATGTCCACTAAGCCCAGAGCCTGCAGCACATCTGGGAAGAGTATCAGAGGCCAAGGACGCCACCGAAGGGGAAGAGCCTCAGTCCCCAGCCTGTCCCCAGCCCACAGCAGGTGCACCTGCAGTGAGCCGTGCCTGGCACAGGAGGGAGCCCTGTGTGCCTGACACGAGTGGGAAGGGAGACATGCACACTGAGGGCAACAGCAACAGAGGAGGAAAGGGGGAGACAGACACACACACACAGAGACATACACACAGACACACAGAGACACACACACACATTGCAGAGACACACACACAGACACACATTGCAGAGACACACACAGACACACACAGACACACAGACACAGAGACACACATTACAGACACACACAGACACACATTGCAGAGGCACACAGAGACACACAGACACAGAGACACATTACAGACACACACACATACAGACACACACACAGACACACACACAGAGACACACACACAGACACACACCCAGACACACACACACAGAGAAAGGGAGGGAGGAAAAGAGAAAAGAAGGAAGAAAAAATGTCAAAAGAGAAGTGACAAACTTGGAGAGAAGTGGAAGCTTATGAGCCAAAGGGCTGATTTCTGCACATACAGAAAGAGTTCCTAAAACTCTAGGGAGAAAATAAGAAAAATTTAGAAAACATATGAACAGTTTACAGAAAGGTCCTTACAAATGTCTCTTTAAGGCCACAAAAGGAGGCTCAACCACCTTCATAGTCAGAAAAATGCCAATTAAAATTGCAGGGAGCTGTCGTTCCTCAGCCCTCATACCGGCAGAATCCTGCAGTCTCGGTGGGTCAGCAGGTGGGTCACACCTGACAGGGGTGAGGCTCTGAGGAGATACCCTCGCAGACACGGCTGCAGGAATGCAAAGGAATCCATCAGTGCAAGCACTGTGTCTGGGTTGGCCTTTGACCTGCTCCTGGGATTTCATCTCGAAGGTGTAGTTCCAACCCACAAAATGGGGCAGCACAGCACTTCTCACCATGGTGCTGTTTGAAGCGTCAGGAGTTGGGAGCCCCTTGAGAGCCCATCCCTGCTTGGCGGTCCCAGTGCTTTGGTGCACACCCACCAAGGACCACACAGCTGTGGGAAAGAGTGAGCATAGTCCCCAAGCACTGAGAGGAAGCCTTCTCCAGGCTGCATTAATCTGTGCCATAACTTTATAGGTGAAGGGAGAGAACAGGGCAGGGGTGGGGGGACAGGAACAAAATGGAGACTTCTCAGAATGCGCCTTGTTAAAAGTCAAAGCAAAGCCTTGGTTTTGTAATGCTGTCTATACCGTTTTCTGCATGCAATAAAAATACTAAATGAAAATCCCTAGAAACAGAGGAACTTCAAACTGTGTATCAAGTTGGTAAATTAATTTTACAGAAAAGGTAATTATTTCAGCAGCCTAAGAACACTGCACTTTCAAGATACATCCTGGTGGGATACATGCCAAGGACAAAAGGAACTGCTCAGAAGTCTTTTTCTTACTTCATAGTCTTCTTCTTTGTAATAATGTTAGCATTTTTATTTTGAAACTATTATATAATAAAGTGAGTATGTAAATATTCTTAAAAACAAAGTTTTTTCAGCATAAAAATTAGCAGACACAGGTTTAAAAATTCAAGTTAAAAACCATGAAATCCTAGTTTTGAATTAGAAAGAGGGTGAACATGTGATTTGTTTGCTTTTTTAAAAATGATACTCAGCCTAGGCAACACAGTGAGACACTCACATCTACTCAGAAATGCCAGCGTGGTGGCACACCTGTAGCTACTGCAGCTGCCACTGCTGCTGATGAATCAGGGGTTGTGGGAGCTGAGGTGGGAGAATTGCATCAGCATGGGAGGTCAAGGTTGCAGTGAACTGTGATTGTGCCATTGCACTCCAGTTTGGGTGACAGAGGGAGACCCTCACTTAAAGAATAATAATAAAAAAGGATACTTATCTCCTAACTTTGCTAACTGCAGAGACATAGAGGCAATACAAACCTCATAGCACTGAGCACACCTAGTGTCTACACTATGGGTTCTAAGTACCATTATCAATGAGAGAACAGAGCTGCAGAGGAATTGAGACAGGACCACAGGAAATCAGGGCAACCAAGGGTTAAGGCAGAAGCAAGGGAACAGCAGGTGCAGCCAGTTCTAGGCAAGAGGAGGCCGCACGCAGGCCATGCCCTCACTCCTGTGATGACAAGACAGATGTTGTGGCTTCAGCCTCTGATTGACAGCTGGCTGCATCTCCACTCTGACAGATGGGTCACTGGCCAACCCTGCATGAGGTGTAGCCCACTGGAGGCTTCTAAAGGGCACCTAGGGGTGTTACCACATTCTTTTAGCTACATGAGAACCCAAAGAACACTGCAGTTGGGACTCCTGAGCTGCCTGCCTGAGCGTGCTCCCACGCCATGGGGTGCGCCTTCACTTCAATCAATCTGTGCATTTCTTGCTCCTTTTGAGGCTTCCTTCTTTTCTTGCTTTGTTTGTGCATGTTGCAAATAGATGTTGGAAATAGAAGCCCCATGCCGCAAAGAAAAATCAGCCCTGAGACAAAGGATCTTTCAGCAACACAATTTTTACTTCCTGGGCTGCAGGAAGGGCACCCTCACTAGCCATCGTGCCACAAGAGTACAAAGAACAAAGGAAAACAGACACATTTGTTCCTTATGCATTTGGGGTTGTCCTCACTGCCGTGTCTGATCTCCATTGGCTGGAACCAGACCTCACAATCTAAACTAAAACCTGATTGACTATCAACTTAAAACTTTTTTAACAGGTAAAAGCAATGGCGAGCTGGGACCTGCCTGTGAGCACGTCCAGCACAGATTTCCTGGTTAAAGCACAAGGACGTAGAGTGTACTACGTGCCTGTAAGCATGGCCTGTCTAACAGCTACATAGGATAGGGCTTCACAAAGAGTTATTAGCACAGTTATTCTTTAACAAGAAAGGAAAGTAAAAAGGAACTTGTCTACTTCCCACAGCGCGTTTTGTTCAATTCTTTGTAGAAAGACCCTGGACAACTGACGGGCAAGACTTTCTATCTGGTAATGTATTTTGGAGAGCCAGCCAGGAGGTAAGCCCAGCTGTCTGGGGTTTAGATTTCCTTTCATTCTTTTGGATCTTTCTTTTGTCCAAGCTGCCGTTTGCGGGCACGGGTCAGGCAGTTAGGCCCGCCACAGGAAGCCTCTAGTAACAGGACAATTCGTTCAAGAACAGGACGTCTGGGTCCTGCCAAGAGCAAGACAGACTCGTGAACGGTCAGCTTTTTGTACATGCAGCCATCGTATCTTTGAGAAGCTTTAATCCTTCATCTTCTAATTCTGCCCTTGCCTTGCTGCTGAGGCTTTGCAGGGACAGGGAGTGCAAAATTGTTGCACGTGAGCCTCTGTTACCATTTGCATGGTGGAAAGTTCAGAGAAGAACAAGCTTAGGGAAAACCGCATGTCTTGGTGGTTTCTACTTCAGCATTGTTTCTCCTGTCCAGACCCCAAAGTAAATTACCAGCTGCAGGGATTCATGCGCCACCCTCTGGTGGCGTGGGTTGCAGGAATTCGTGCGCCACCCTCTGGTGGCGCCGGCTGCAGGGATTCGTGCGCCACCCCCTGGTGTCACCGGCTGCAGGGATTCATGCGCCACCCCCTGGTGTCACCGGCTGCAGGGATTCATGCGCCACCCCCTGGTGTCACCGGCTGCAGGGATTCATGCGCCACCCTCTGGTGTCACCGGCTGCAGGGATTCATGCGCCACCCTCTGGTGTCACCGGCTGCAGGGATTCATGCGCCACCCTCTGGTGGCACCGGCTGCAGGGATTCATGCACCACCCTCTGGTGTCACCGGCTGCAGGGATTCATGCGCCACCCTCTGGTGTCACCGGCTGCAGGGATTCATGCACCACCCTCTGGTGGCACCAGCTGCAGGGATTCATGCACCACCCTCTGGTGGCAGCAGCTGCAGGGATTCATGTACCACCCTCTGGTGTCACTGGCTACAAGAAATACCCTGCCAACCTTAATGTTGTTAATATGGGGAGTTTTGAGTTTTACCCTGGAACAAACGAAAAGCTGGAAGTAAAGGGCCTACCATGACCCATGAAGAATGCAGGAAGATGTGGCCCATCAAATTGGTAGGCTGCTAAAAGCCAGGGCGTGCATCCGAGGACAGAGGGAGTCATAGTAGTCCATTGCCTACAGAGGGAAAACATCCGGAGTGGCACTGGTGCCCACCTGAGGCCAGACACGTCTGTAGACCGGACCCTGGCTGAGTGCAGTGGCTCACACCTGTAATCCCAGCACTTTGGGTGGCCAAGGCACGTGGATTGTGAGGTCAGGAGATCGAGACCATCCTGGACAACATGGTGAAACCCTGTGTCTCTGTGAAAAAATACAACAATTATCTGGGCTTGGTGACGGGTGCCTGTAATCCCAGCTACTCGGGAGACTGAGGTAGGAGAATCACTTGAACCCAGGAGGCAGAGCTTGCAGTGAGCCGAGATCTCACCACTGCACTCTAGCCTGGGTGACAGGGTTAGACTCCATCTCAAAAAACAAAAACAAAACAAAACAAAACACACTGGACCCTGAAGGGGATGTCCCTGGGGATACACAGCTAAACCTGAGACTTCCCCAGGGGGATGCTCCAGGCAGGAATTTTGGGTCCACAAATAAGTCCTCCCTGGGGTCTTGTTTCTTTTCCAGACCTATAGGAACCCCTCCCGATTCGCTGCCTGGCTGCACTCTCAACCCCTGAAATCAATTTGATTCTGACAATCTGAGAAGAAAAGGCCTGAGGTTTTTATTTTTATTTTTTGAGACAGAGTCTCACTCTGTCACCAGGCTGGAGTGCAATGGTGCGATCTCAGCTCACTGTGACCTCTGCCTTCTGGGTTCAAGCAATTTTCCCACCTCAGCCTCTTAAGTAGCTGTGACTACAGGTGCGAGCCACCACGCTCGGCTAATTTTTGTATTTTTAGTAGAGATGAGGTTTCATCACGTTGGCCAGGATGGTCTTGATCTCCCGACCTTGTGATCTGCCCGCCTTGGCCTCCCCAAGTGCTGGGGTTACAGGCGTGAGGGACCGTGCCCAGCCAATGCTTGAGTTTTTATTGTAATATTATCTGGCCACAGTGTCAGCTAGACAGCCAGGAGCGACAGCCAAGAAATTGAAGGCTTCATCTTAACACTGTCCTACAATTATACTTATTTTGCAAAAGGTGGGTAGATGGTCAGAAATGCCATACACTGAAGCCTTTATGGCTTTCTGTCAGAATCCTTCAATCTATAAATCTCCTGACACTAGCCCTCAGAAAGGAAGTCCTAAGACTGAGCCAGACATTGGAGATGCCTCTCTCCTACAAAGGTCACTGTCTCTCAGAGGGAACTATGGCCACCTATGACCCTTTGCCACATGCTCCAACTATGCCAGGCCAGCCAGAGGAGCAAGCTACAGAAGCCCCTACACAGGGGAAGCGGAACAGCCGACTCAGCAGCTCCCAGCACTGCTGCTGCTCAGGGAAGTTAAGGCAGGAGGGCCAGCTTGAGTGTCAGTCCTACTTTCCATGACTGTCATGCGACAAAGTCAGGAACAGTTGGGAAGGGGCGCTGAGGACCCCGGCAGCGTCACAGATGGTTTCTAAACTTTGGCTTTCTATTTTTCATGGAGAGAGGTCCAATTCATTTTGGCAACCGGCTTCACTCCTATGGAAAAGGAAAGGGTTATTGAGGCTGCCCGCCGCAAGGCGGACGACAGGTCTGCCTGAAATCCGCAGGGCAGTCACCTGGGCCAGAGGCGATGCCCATCACCAACCCTAATTGGGCCCGAGCAAAGTTTCTTGACGCACTCAGAGGAGCGAAAAGATCACCAAGCCTGCAAATTCCAACCAGGTCACAAAGTTTCTCTTAAAGGAAACGGTCCCCGCTTCCGGTTACCCCAGAGCCTCCACAGTGGTAAGTAACTCAAGGGGTCGCTAAGGCTCTCAGAGTCGAAGACTAGTTACATTCAGTATGGAGGCCTCAGTCCTCTGGGAAAGTAGAAACCCTAAAACAGGAGTTAGCTTAGGTCAGGAAACATCAGAAACTAGGGCCGGCTCACTCCCCCGAGCCCACTTAGGAATCTGTAACTTCCTGTAAGGAAAAAAAAAAAAAGTGAGCCCATATGGAATGCTGTATGGGAGGCCATTTTTAACTCATAATCTAATTAATGCTCCAGAAACAGGTGGGTTAATAAAATACATCGTTAACCTGGGGCAATTTCAGCAGGCATTACAGGAGTTTGGAACTCAAAGACTCCCGACATTGGGAACTAGCCAGCACCCCCAAGTCAGGCCAGGAGGTAAGGTACCTGTTAAAACAGGGAAAGAGCCGGGCGCGGTGGCTCACACCTGTAGTCCCCTCACTTTGGAGGCCGAGGCAGGCGGATCACCCGAGTCAGCAGTTTGAGACCAGCCTGGCCAACATGGTGAACCCTCATCTCTACTAAGAATACAAAATTAGCTGGGCGAGGTAGTGCATGCCTATAATCCCAGCCACTTGGGAGGCTGAAATAGGAGAATCACTCGAATCCGGGAGGCGGAGCTGCCGTGAGCCGAGATCGCTCCATCGCACTCCAGCCTGGGCAAGAGAGCGAGAGTCCATCTCAAACCAAACGAAGAAAACAGAACACCGAGGAACTATGCGTCATCTGCTCAACAGCTGCAACGCAAATGGAAGGGACCAGCTTTCAGCGGTGTCAGCCACGTCTTCGCAGTCAAGGTACGAGGATCAAGTAGTGGGATACATCTCTCCAAGGTCAAGCCTGCAGCACCTGCAGCTCCGGACCCGAGGCTTCCCTCAGCCACGGCACCCATGAACCTGTGGGAGACGTCAGGCACCTGTTTAAAGACACCCAGAAAGTCAGTCAGCGCCCGCCGACCTCCCTGGGCCTTTGCTGTGGGGGCTCGCAGTCCCGTTGCCTTTACACCTCAGTTGGCTTCCTCTCGATGGACGGAGTCACTTCCCTTGTAATGAGAAAACAAATTGTTTTTCTCTGTTTAAAAAAAGCCACGAAAGACTCCAGATGAGGCCAATCTGAAGTGTCACTTCATTTTCTGACATTCACCTGTCATACCTTCAGGGCTCTCAAGGACGCTGGCCTGCCATCAAGTGTGGAACGTGACGTATATGCTGGCCCGTCTTCAAAATAAAATACCCAGATTGACTTGGGTCCACGAACTACAGAAGAACGAGGCACACTGAGCCGCCCCCGCTATAACAGCCAGCGCCTGCTGGGGCCCTCAACTGCCCTCACCTAAACTTCAGTTCAGGTGAGTTTCCTTTAGACTAGCTCGTAAAATAGCTAACATTAATATCATTAATTGTTATTTTGAGACAGAGTCTTGCTCTGTCACCCAGCCCGGAGCGCAGTGGTGTGATCTCGGCTCACTGTAACCTCCGCTTTCTGGGTTCAAGTGATTCTCCTGCCTCAGCCTCCCGAGTAGGTGGGATTACAGGCGCCTGCCACCGCACCCGGCTAATTTTTGTATTTTTAGTAGAGACGGGGTTTCACCATCTTGGCCAGGCTGGTCTTGAACTCTTGACCTCATGATCCATCCGCCTCAGCCTCCCAAAGTGTTGGGATTACAGGCGTGAGCCACCCCACCCGGTGCTAACTTTATTCTTACCTGCTTCTCTGACTACCTGGGTAATAATTCAAATATTTGAAGAGCCCCCAAGATGACAGCAATGCATTGTGGGCTATAACAAAATGTAGCAAGAGAACCCTAAAGAAAACACCGAAAACTCCAACCCAGTGGCTAATAGGTGACGTGTGGGAAGATCGTGACCCCACAGTACCCAGCCCATGAGGAACGGGGGAGGGGGAATGGCTGGCCGTCACTGCACTGACTGTGCCTGCCTGCCAGACACCTGATCCTTCCAGACTGCTATTAAAAGTCTCACTTTCGGCCAGGCACAGCAGCTCACGCCTGTAATCCCAGCAGTTTGGGAGACCGAGGAGGGCGGATCATGAGGTCAGGAGATCGAGACCAGCCTGGCCAACACAGAGGAACCCCATCTCTACTAAATATACAAAAATGAGCTGGGCATGGTGCGTGCACCTGTAATCTCAGCTACTCGTGAGGCTGAGGCAGGAGAATCACTTAAACCCAGGAGGTGGAGGCTGCAGTGAGCCGAGATCTCACCACTGCACTCTAGCCTGGGTGACAGACTGAGACTCTTGTCTCAAAAAAAACACTTTAAGTGGCTAATGCAGCACAAGCTCTTTTGAAACACTTTCGATTTTCTTCGTGCCTCTAAGGCCATTCTTTGGATTTGAATAGGTGAGCATGTTTCTCACAAGAAGGGAAATAATTAACCAAACTGTTAGTTTATTAAGCTTAACCTTGCTGGCTCTGCATGGCTGCTGAAAGCTGGGGAGATGCCAGACCTGTGTCCTCCTGGCTGGCTCTAGCGGGGTCACTACAGGAGGAGGAGCCTTGGAATCCAGCATAAGTGGCTTCAGGAGACTGTGGTGTCCCTCGGACAGCAAGAGCCCTCCCTAGCCTTCAGCCACAGCTGGACTCCCTGGCTGTGGGAGTCTCACAAAACCCAAGAGCCTTAGACCTCCCTCCGGCCCGGCAAGGAGGAGCTGGCTTCCAGTTAAAGGACGGATGTTGTTTTTGCATCAGCCGGTCTGGTTTAGTACAAGAAAATATTGAGAATACAAGCGCCCAGGCAAACACAGTTGGGTCTTCGGGAACTCCCACAGAAACCTGGCAACGCCGGGTGCTGTCTGTGCCACTTCCTTTGGTAGTGCCAGTTTTTGCCATATCGTTGGCCTTAATTTCTGCTCTAATTTGTTTAAAATGTTAACTGATTTTTTTGCTCTGTCGTTTGCAGCAGTTCCATGTTCCTATGATACTCGTGCAAGGGTTTCTGCCAGTTTGGAATAAAATCCAAAATTGGGCCAAAATATCCAACTGTTGTGACTGGATCAAGCCTACTGCACTTTCTACAAGCAAGTACCACCTTTTACAAGCTGCACCCATGGAGACTCACCTAACTGCCTAGGGACAGAGAGCCAGGACCCGCAGTAGGCAGGGACAACGCCCATGGCTGGCAGAAAACTGATGAGGCCGAGGCAGGTGGATCACCTGAGATCGGGAGAAACCCCGTCTCTACTAAAAATATAAAATTAGCTGGGCATGGTGGCAGGTGCCTGTAATCCCAGCTATTTGGGAGGCTGAGGCAGGATAACTGCTTGAACCCAGGAGGTGGATGGTGCAGTGAGCTAGATCTTCAGCTCTTCAGATCTTTGCTGGTCTCAAACTCCAGACCTCAGATGAGCCACCCGTCTCGGCCTCGCAAAGCACTGGGATTACAGGCGTGACACTGCGCCCGGCCCGGCAATTTCCTAGAGAATGATTGACTTGACCTTTGGACATGGCAACTCCATACCCTCCTATTTATTCAAGAGAGTAGAGGACTCAGGAACATACCTGAGCCAAACATGGCACACAGCTCGGGGTCCGCCAGCAAGGAAGTGGATAAGCAATCGGAACACTCCTGCGTGGAACACCGCTCAGCCACGCGAGGGAACCGACTGCCAGGACCCCGGCCGCACATATCACCCAGAGCCCGCGGGAAAGAATACAGACCACGTGGTTTGACACATGTGATGTTCTACAGCAGGCCGAAGTGACCTGCGGTTTTAAAAGTTTCAGAACAGTTGTTGCCTTTGCAGAGGGGAGGAGATGGGGTTTGATGGAGCTGGGCAGGGGAGAACGTGGGGGGTGGTAGTGTGTATATTTTGATAGGGGCTTGGGTTACACGGGTGTATGCACTTGTCTAAACTATGGAATGGCACCCTCAGGGCACATGCGTTTCACTGAGCACGGTTTCACTTCTAAATGTAATTGATGACATGGTAGGTAGGTAGTGAAGTGTGAGCTGGAGTCTCTGCGGGAAGCGGGCAGGTGGCTATGGCTTATTTTGAAGTCCATCAGGAACAGGAGATGGGCTGGGGTGAATACATGATCCAGCAAATGTAACATGAGAATTGTAGAATCCGGGTGCCAGGTATGTACATGGGTGTTTGTCGTAAATTTATTTCCGTTTTTCCTGTGTTCTTGAATTGTTCATAATGTGTTGGGGAAGCCACAGGGTCATATCAGAGGACACAGGAGTCAGGCTGAAGAGGCCCCAGTGCCAGAGGTGATGGCTCCAGCCCCGGGGCTGCCGGGAGAACTCTCCACAAACTTCGTGGCTGAAAACATCAGAAATGTGTTTTTCTGTAGTTTGGAGGCCAGATGTTTGAAGTCTAGGTTTCAGCCGGGCCTTGTTTCCTCAGAAGGGGCTCGGGCAGGGTCCTGCCCTGACTTCCAGCTTCTGTAGCTTGAAGGGTTCCTTGGCCTGTGGCCACGACTCCAACCTCTGCTCTGGGCTCACACGGCCTCCCTCTCTGTGCTCCTCTCCTCTTCTGTCTCTTGTAAGGACACTTGTCACTGGATTTAGGACCCAGACCAAATGCAGGAGGATCTTGAATCCTTAATTATATCTGCACAGACCCCTTTTCCTGAAGGCTGTGTTCACAGCATTGGGAGCTGGGCCATGGACTTCTCTGCGGGCCGCACACTGCGCACCGCCTCCCCCACTGTCCTGGAAGCCGTCGGGGATCCGGGGCTTTCCTCTGTATCTGAGCGCTGCAGCCCCTCAGGAAATGCTTACTGTGTGAATGAGAGTGTCTCTGTCCTACCCCCACAGGCCCTCATGGAGGGCAGGGCCTGTCTTTTGGGAAACGCCTTCTTCTCTGTAACTCCGGTATGAGCCCTTGAGATGGGTGCCTCTTCTCTGAGACGCACCCAGGTCCCACCTCCAGCAGCATGGAGGGTGCTGACCCTGTTGGCTGAAAACACAGGGAGCTTCGCAGCACATCTCCAGTGGGCCCCCACACCCCCACCAGGGCCATCCCCTCTGCATCTGTTGGCCTCAGTGCTCCCAGACGCCCTGAAGCCAAAGGCTTGAGAGCAGTGGCCTCCAACACCGCCCCTGGTTCCCATCCTGCCTCGCCTCTGAGAGGGGGTTCTGGTGAACAGCTAGCTGCCAATCACTGCCAGACCTGGAGCATGCAAAGGAGACTTGGACCTCAGCTGCAGGGTGCTTGTTGGGGCGTCCCCAGGCAGGGCATCCAGGTGCCCTGTCACTGCCCTGCGTCCCTGGAAACAGGCATCTGGGCCAGGTTAGGCTGGGAGGCGGAAGGTGGTGGCCCCTGTCCCCACTCCCTGCAGGGGCTGTGCAGACTGCAAGGGCCAGGCCCACACCTTGACATTGGTTAACTCTGTGTCATTAAAGACCTTTCTTCTGCTAATCATGACCACAGGTGTTATTCTTGTTTGCAAAATTCCTGATAGGGTGAAACGGCCCCACGTGCACTGGGAGGACACAGAGTAGCCTGGAAACCGGGCTAGAAATCTGTCTCCCTGGCAACCGAGCCGGTGTGGGGAAAGGGGGGTCTCCGCTACAAGCAGCCCAGAGCCAGGTTGCAGAACTCTGCCCTTAATAGGGCTGCCCCCCTTAGACATGATTCTTTGGGTGTCCTGGCACCCCCTGCCCACCCCAGGTCATGCACAAGCCAGGCCCTACACACCTGTGCTCTTTTGCTGTGTGGCAAATTGCCCCAAAACACAGGGGCTTAAATCAACGCAGTTTATTCTCTCAGTGTGTGTGGGGCGGGGATCCAGGCTCTGTGGCGGCTCTGGCTTGCCGTCTCTCGTGGGTTGTGCTGAACCTTCGGGATGGGGCTGCAGGCTCATCTGAAGGCTCAGCTTAGGGGATCTGCCCCCAAGCTCACTTACATGGCAGTCAACTCAGCCCCTCATCACTGTCACCTGGGCTTGTCCACAGGGCTTCCTCCCACCACAGCAGCTGATACCCCTCCCCCACCAGGGATGCAAGAGGGAGCCAGAAGCAAGTCGTCAGGTGCAGCCTGTGCATGGGGACGGTGGGGGGAGGGGAGTCCCTGACGGTGAGAGCCGCCGGGGCGTGGAGCACTAGGGGCCACCTGGAGCCTGTCCACCACCCCACAGGCCTAGACGCTGGCAGGTGGGGCCTGCCTTGCTTCAGGCTTGGCAGGGGACTTTCAAGTCTCTGAAGGGAAATTTGGCAGATATTCCTATTCTAGGAGTAGGTTGGCTGTGGTAAGCAGGGACCACTGCTGAGTGCTCCCCACAGCCCCCCCCCCCGGCCACTCTTATACAGGGACTCTGGGGCCAGCTAAGAGAGGCAGAGGCCAGCCTTGTGCTGGGGACCTGGGGACAGACTGTGCTGTCTGCTGCCCCATGGCAAAGGCAGTGTGAAATCTGAAACCGACTTGTCAAACACAGGTGAGGCTGGCTGGGCCTGAATGCCATCCCGCCTCAAACACTTCCCTGGCCCCTGTGGCCTTTAGTATAAAACCCTGTCCCTTTCCCAGCACACGGCCTGAGCCATCCCTGCCCCCGCTGTCACCTCAGCCGGCTCCCATCCTCCATCTCCCATCCCACCCTCACTTGGCTCCATCCTTGGCTCTCTCCTCCCTCCAGGATTTTGAAGTCCTCAGGCCTGGCTCAGTTTCCCCCGGGAGGGGCCTTCTCCCACCATGTCTCCGGCCGCCTGGTCTCTCACCACCTCATGCACCCCCACAGCCCCTTCCATCTGCTTCCTTGTCTCCTGCCTGTCCTCCTCCTGGCAGACAAGCTCCCTGGGCAGAGACTCAGCTCTCTCATGTGGTGACGCAGTGTCAGCATGGTGCCTGGCACGCAGCTGGTTGTCAGTCAGTCGACACCTGTGATGGGGAAGGCAGTGACGGTCCCTGCCAGGTGCTCGCCCCAGCCCGGCGCCCCAAGGAGCCCCGACCTGTGGCTTCTGTGCAATCCCAACACTTTCACGTGGTTCTCAGAACCACCCATTTTACAGATGAAGGGACTGAGGCTCAGGGAGGCCACGTCCCTGCTGGATGGCGTTTTCCCACTGAGATTCTGCCTCTGCCTCGAAGGAAAGAAGCCAGAAGAGGCCAGCCCGAGGGCAGGCAGGACACACAAACCGCCCAGGAGCCCACAGAGCACTCAAGGACTCGGGCACCACGTGGTGTGCAGCCGAGGAGGGTCAGCCTGGGGGGCCGCCAAGAGCTGGGCTCTCAGTGTGAATGTGAGGGGTGCGTGTGTGTGGTGTGTATGTGACCGCCAGTGTGTGTGGTGAGTGATTCTGCGTGTGTAGCGGTGTGGTGAGTGTGTGCTCATGTGCCGGCAGCTGGGGAGGGCTGAGGGCACGTTTACCTTCCCCAGCTCGGGACGTGGTTTTCTCCTCCCCGAGCTCTACAAGGCTGGGGAGGCGCACGGTCCATCCGTGCCCTGGGGATGGGGGCTGGCTCCGCTTTGTGCGGCTGGAACTCCTTGCAGCTGCACTCACGACAATTCTACTTTGTGGGGGATGCTGTGGAGCAGATGTGAGCACCCCACAATTTCAGGTGCCTTTAAAGGAGACCTGCATGCTGACATTGCTGTCTTGGGCAAAGGCACGTGTGGGCAGGACGGCCGTGGAGCCTGGTGTGGAGAGGGGATGAGCTAACACAAAGCGCAGGCTCCGGGGGTGGCTGGGAGCCAGGTGCCTGGCGCTGGCTCATGGTCAGGTGGCAGGGAGAGGCCAGCGGTTAGGGTGGCTGTCTGTGTGGGAGAGGTTCTGAGAGGGATGGGACATTCAGAGAGGATGCCAGGTCCTGAGATGTGAACCTCACCGCTTGCGCAGGCCACCAAAAGGCCATGCCGGAGGATGTGCTCGGGACTGCGGGCCCAGGCCACCAAAAGGGCCAACCAAAGGATGTGCTCAGGACTGTTTAGTGCTTCTGGAAGGACAGACTGAGAGGAGCTCCGTGTGTCCTGGCTATGGAGAGGGGGATGTGGGGACGGACGAGCTGCACTAGCCAAGGCTAAGAGGGAGGAAGGGGTGGGGTAGGGGGTGGTGTGGAGATACAGGAGCAAGCGGCAGGTGTGGGGGCAGGTGTGAGACTGTGGCTGGTCCTGGCACAACTTCCTCTTCAGACCTCTTCCTCTGAAGGCCTTGACCCTGGACCAAGAGCAGGAGGATGGCAGGTGGAAATGGAACTGGGAGAGGCATCAGTGCAGCCAGGGGCTTTGTGTCGAGACCTGCCCTGGATGCCGGTGGCAGCAACACCCACAAGATGCGGAGCTGCAAGGACCTCATAGTCCCTGGTGGGACAAGATCCACGTGGAGGGGCTGCACCCCTGCGTCCTCCCAGAGCCCCCTGTGCCCCCCCATATCCCTGTGCTACCCATGTGCTCCTGTGCTCACCATGAACCCCTGTGCTCCCCCCACACCCGATCTGGGGGTCAGAGGGAACATTTAGGCTGAGAGGAGAAGCTGAGAAGGAGTGAGAGGAGTACGGGGTGAGGTGGCATTGCGGGAGGGAAGAGCCAGTGCTTTCGAAGGAGGAGGCTCAGTGGGCTTTGCTGGAGGACGCCTGTGGGCCCTGCCTGGGAAGAGGTGGCTCTGGGACATTTGGGAGTGGCTGGGCTAAATGGGAGGAAGGTGCTTTGGCAGGAACAAGGGGAGCAGAGATGGGACGGGCCCAGAGTGTGAACCCTTGCTAGGATTCCAGCCAACCCATGTGGATGATGGGGAGCACCCCAGCCTGACAGCAGCCCCCAGGACTCAGCCCTGTGGGCTCAGTGTCAGGTGGGCCAGGCTCACAGCTGTGGTGGGTGCCTGGTTCCCACATCAGGGCCTGGCTTGTCCTGCCCCTTGGCAAGAAGAGCCTGTGCTGTCTGCCGCTCAAGGCAGGACCCCGTGGCCAGTGCCTCCAGGAGTGGGCCTGGGGACCCCTCCGTTCCCCTCTCCACTTCCTCCTTAGATGGCCCTGCCTGCTCTCTTCCTTGCTCTAGCAATGGCCATGTCTTTCTCTCCAGCCAAGGCTTCTCTTCTACGCCCCAGATGTCCTTGAGTTCTCTTGCTGGAGGCCTCCCAGGCATCTCTGACTTAACACAGTGCTTCACGCTGTCTAGTGACCATTCCTTCTGGCCCCACACTTTCGGCCCATCTGCATCCCTAGCTCCTGCCCAGGAGGCAGGCGTCCTGCACACAGACATCACCAAGCCTTGCAAGGCCACCCACTTACTCCATTTCCATGGCCGTTGCCCTGGTCCAAGCCACGTCCTCCTCACCGGCTTCCCTGTTCTGTTCTAGAAACTTCTAGTCCATTCACGAGGCTGTCAGAGGATCTTCTGAGATGCCGATCGACAGCGTCCGTCCTCTCTTCAACACTTTGCATTTCCCATTTCTGCAGGCGTCTTTGATCATGTACCTCAAAGCCATTCCCAAGCTCTCCTCTCTGGCCAGTCATCCTCTGATATGGAGAGCAGTACCAGGAGGATGGAAGGAAAGGGGCCGGGAGCCATGACTCCCTGAGTGGCAGGCAAGCCCTCTGCTGTAGCCCTTCCTTGCATTGGTCAGAGAACAGAACCAACGGGATGCAGAGAGGTTTTTGAGAACTGGCTTCCAGGATGGCAAGTCTAAAACCTGCAGGGGCTGGTAGGGCAGACCTTGGAAGACCTGATGTGCCATTGCAGTCCGCCGCAGGGGAGGCCCCTCTTTCGTTCTATGAGGGCCTTCTGCTGAATGGATGAAGCCCGCCATGACAGAAGGCAGCCTCTCTCTCACTCATTTAATTGTGTGAGTGAGTGTGTGTGTGTGTGTGTGTGTGTGTATGTGTGTGTTGTTGAGACAGAGTCTTGCTCTGTTGCCCAGGCTAGAGTGCAGTGGCACAATCTCGAATCACTGAAACCTCCACCTCCCAGGTTTAAGCAATTCTCCTGCCTCAGCCTCCTGAGTAGCTGGGATTATAGGCACCTGCCACCATGCCCGACTAATTTTTGTATTTTTAGTAGAGATGGGGTTTCACCATGTTGGCCAGGCTGGTCTTGAACTCCTGACCTCAACTGATCTGCCTGCCTCAGCTTCCCAAAGTGCAGGGATTACAGGTGTGAGCCACCACGACCAGCTGGGTCCTTTTTTTTGAGACAGGCTCTTGCTCTGTTATTCAGGCTAGAGTGCAGTGGCACCATCACAACTCACTGCATCCTCAACCTCCTAAACTCAATCCTCCCACCTCGGCCTCCTGAGTAGCTGAGACCGCAGGTGTGTATGAACACACCCAGCTGATTTTTTTAATTTTTGGAAGAGGTGGAGTCTCCCTATGTTTCCAAGACTGGTCTCAAACTCCTGGCCTCAAGTGATTCTTTCACCTAGGCCTCCCAAAGTGCTGGGATTACAGGTGTGAGCCACCATATCTGGCCCCAATCTTTTCTCTGTGACAAATTTTCTTCTTGAAGTACATTCTTTAGAAATTACTTTAGGGAAGGGCTATTAGTGGTAAACTCTCTAAATGTCTCTGACTTTCATTCATCTGAAAAAAAGTATCCAAAGTTAAAAATGTTTGACACATAATAATTATGCATATTTATGGGGTACAAAGTAATGTTTCGATGTGTGTATATATTATACAATTTGATATGTATTATACAATTTGATGTGTGTATATATTATACAATTTGATGTGTGTATATATTATACAATGTGTATATATTATGCAATTTGATGTGTGTATATATTATACAATTTGATATGTATTATACAATTTGATGTGTGTATATATTATACAATGTGTATATATTATGCAATTTGATGTGTGTATATATTAAACAATGTGTATATATTATGCAATTTGATGTGTGTATATATTATACAATGTGTATATATTATACAATTTGATGTGTGTATATATTATACAATGTGTATATATTATACAATTTGATGTGTGTATATATTATACAATGTGTATATATTATGCAATTTGATGTGTATATATTATACAATGTGTGTATATTATGCAATTTGATGTGTGTATATATTATACAATGTGTGTATAGTATACAATTTGATGTGTGTATATATTATACAATGTGTGTATATATTATGCAATTTGATGTGTGTATATATTATACAATGTGTATATATTATGCAATTTGATGTGTGTATATATTATACAATGTGTATATATTATACAATTTGATGTGTGTATATATTATACAATGTGTATATATTATGCAATTTGATGTGTGTATATATTATACAATGTCTATATATTATACAATGTGTATATATTATACCATTTGATGTGTGTATATGTTATACAATGTGTATATATTATACAATTTGATGTGTGTATATATTATACAATGTGTATATATTATACAATTTGATGTGTGTATATGTTATACAATGTGTATATATTATACAATTTGATGTGTGTATATATTATTCAATGTCTATATATTATACAATGTGTATATATTATACAATTTGATGTGTGTATATTATACAATGTGTATATATTATACAATTTGATGTGTGTATATATTATATAATGATTAAATGAGGCCAGTTACCATATTCATCACCTCACACACTTACCATCTTCTTGCAGCCAGTGCCTATTTAGCTGCTAGAGAAAAAGAAAAATCCTTGTGGTTAGAACATAGTTTATTCTTTAAGTTTAGGGGTGTGTGACTTAATCCCTGCCTGGCACCGCCTTGGGTCTTATTTATAACTTGGAATATTCTTGCTACAAAGAGTGCATTCCATCAATCTCATAATCTCTATTTTAACACTTTATAGATCTATATCTATCTAATCTTTTTATTTTTAAATTATTTATTTATTTGTTTGTTTATTTTTGAGACAATCTCACTCTGTTGCCCAGGCTGGAATGCAGTGGCATGATCTTGGCTCACTGCAACCTCCACCTCTAGGGTTCAAGTGAACCCTGCCTCAGCTTCCCTAGCAGCTGAGATTACAGGTGCGTGCCACCATGCCTGGCTAATTTTTTTTTTGAGATGGAGTTTTGCTCATTACCCAGACTGGAGTGCAATGGCGCGATCTCGGCTCACCGCAACCTCCGCCGTCTGGGTTCAGGCAATTCTCCTGCCTCAGCCTCCTGAGTAGCTGGGATTACAGGCATGTGCCACCATGCCCAGCTAATTTTTGTATTTTTAGTAGAGATGGGGTTTCACCATGTTGACCATGATAGTCTCGATCTCTTCACATCATGATCCACCCGCCTCAGCCTCCCAAAGGGCTGGGATTGCAGGCGTGAGCCACTGTGCCCGGCCTAATTTTTGTATTTTTAATAGAGATGGGGGCTTTGCCATTTTGGCCAGGCTGGTCTCAAATTCCTGACCTCAACTGATTCACCTACCTTGGCCCCACAAAATACTGGGATTACAGGTGCATGCCACCATGCCTGGCTAATTTTTGTATTTTTAATAGAGATGGGGGTTTTGCCATTTTGGCCAGTCTGGTCTCAAACTCCTGACCTCAAGTGATCCACCTGCCTTGGCCCCACAAAATATTGGGATTACAGGTGTGAGCCCCCGTGCCCAGCCTGTATCTATCTAATCTCTCTCTCTCACTTTTTCTTTTGTCCATTCATCTGCTCACGGACACAAGTGGATTCCGTGTCTTGGCTGTTATGAATAATGCCACAGTGACCATGGGAGTGCAGGTCTCTCTTCGAGATCCTGATTTCTGTTTCTCTGGCTGGATACCCAGAGATGGAAGAGGCATTTCCTCCTGAGCCCTTTACAGACCTGATTTTCCTATCCTTTGGCTGTCATTGTGGCTGTTGGAATTCTGCTGTCAATCTTACTGCTGTTTCCCAGGAACCGATCTTTCTTTTCTTTTGGGCTGGCTTCAAGATTTCCTACAATTTCACTATGTCACCTTTCTTTTTCTTTATTCTATTTAGTCCCTGTTGTGCCTGTCTGTGTATACTTATTTTTGATCAGTTCTGAAACATTCACAGGCATCACTTCATCAGTGATTGGCTCTCTTTCCTTTGCTATTTCAGCCAGACTTCCATTAAGCTCTCTGCACATGATCTTTTTGTTTTGTTTTCATTTTTTCTTTTCTCCTTTTCTTGCTCAGACTTAAGTGGGCATCAGAAAAATACCATCTGTTTCTTATTTTTCCTATTTTCTATTTCCTTATCTTTTGTGCTACATTCTTGGTAATTTTTTTTAGATTTAACTTCTAGCTTATGAATTCCCTCTTCAGCTGTGTCTAATTTGCTGTGTAATCTGTTAGCTATTTTTTTACAACACTTTTATTGAGATATAATTCACACACCATAACACCCTTTTAAAGATACAAGCCAGCGGTTTGTAGCATATTTA
Organism: Callithrix jacchus; assembly: GCF_049354715.1. Taxonomy (NCBI): domain Eukaryota; kingdom Metazoa; phylum Chordata; class Mammalia; order Primates; family Cebidae; genus Callithrix; species Callithrix jacchus. The sequence continues at coordinate 54,406,067 of NC_133517.1, forward strand.
CAGAGTTGTGTGACCATAATCACTATTTTTAGAACATTTTCATCACTCCCAAAGGAGTGATTTTATCACTTTATTTATTAGTTGTGCCTATTATCAGGGAGGAACTGATTCCCCTATTCAACCCTTCTAGCACCAGGCAACCACTAAGCTACTTTCTGTCTCTCTCAGATTGTTCTATTCTGGACATTTCATAAAAGGAAAACCACAAAATATGTGTTTTCTTGTGACTGGCTTCTTTCAGTTACCATAATTCTTTCAGGTTTCTGTTGACCTTTTCATTTCAATGAAAAATTTTTTATTTCTAGGGGTTCTACTTTTATTTTTTTTTCTGATAAGCATGGTGATCGGTTTGATAGTGCTTTGTTCCTTTAATATATCTTAAGCATAGTAAATAGGCTAATTTTATATCCTATATTTGATATTTTCCATGTAGAAAGTGGTGGTGATTTAAATCTGTTGCTTGTCACTGTTCGGCTGAGTCTCACTTGGAGGCTTACTTTCTTTAGATACGTGCTGAGTTTTCACTTTGAACTCATATTTGCTTCAGTTAAATTTGTGGGGGCCAGGCGCGGTGGCTCACGCCTGTAATCCCAGCACTTTGGGAGGCCGAGGCGGGTGGATCACGAGGTCAAGAGATCGAGACCATCCTGGTCAACACGGTGAAACCCCATCTCTTCTAAAAATACAAAAAACTAGCTGGGCACCGTGGCACGTGCCTGTAATCCCAGCTACTCGGGAGGCTGAGGCAGGAGAATTGCCTGAACCCAGGAGGCGGAGGTTGTGGTGAGCCGAGATCGTGCCATTGCACTTCAGCCTGGGTAACAAGAGCGAAACTCCGTTTCAGAAAAAAAAAAAAAAAAAAAATTGTGGGAACCCCGTCCCTAAGCTGGGGCTTGCTTTCTCTAGAGAGGATTCATTGTTGGTTTTGCTTTCACATGCAGGGGTGCTGCTGACCCGGGACCACCCTGACTCCCCCGAGGGCTCTGTGTGGAGAGTCCAGGAGTCCAGGAGAATGTACCCCCCGGGGGCAGCCCTCAATCAATGACTCTTGGGCACTGCTGTGAAAACACCCGTTCCCTCATCCCTTGAGTGAGCTCACCGAGGCTCAGTTTATATCACTTCCCAGAGGCCCTCTGTGGGGTCAGGCTCCAGTTCCCCACCATGGTGGTTTGCTGTGTACCACATGCTTGCCTGCCTCCTTCTCTATCCCGGACCACTTCTGCACTCCCAGGGCTGTCCCCACACTGCCAACGAAATGGCTTGCCCTGGAATCTGTGCCTCAGGCTCTGCTTCTGAGCCTCAGACCCTGCTTCTGAGCCTCAGACCCAGTGCAGGCCCAGGTTTGCCCAGGACCACTGTGGCTTCTGCATCTGCCTCCTGCTCAGTGGGCAGACTTTGGGGGTCCATTATTCTATTTACTTCCTTCTTTATGGACTCAGATTTCTTTTAATTTCTTGAGAGCTCTGTATATTTTGAAAAGAACCGTGTTTGAGCCTTGATCTAGCTCTTGCCCTCTGCACCTTATGAATCTCAACTCCTCATTCAGGTCTCTGATAAAATGTCAAGTCCTGGGAGAAGCTTTCCCTGACCCTGAGGCAAAATGGGCTCCTGACATGGTCTCTTGTCCATTTCATCCTTGCCTCTGCCCCTCTGGAGCCACATACGGAGTGAAGGCGTGCAGTCCCTGCAGCCCAAGCTGCTTAGGTTACACATCAGCTGTGTCACCTGTCACCTGCATTGCTGTGTGACCCTGAGTAGGGAGCTTCAGCTTTCTGTGCGAGTCTCCTCACCTGTGAGATGGAAATGATACTATCTGCACAGCAGGGTTGTGGTGAAACTGTAATGATAATAGATAGATGTGAAGTGTCTAGAACAGGTGGAATCCACAGCACATGCTCAATAAATGTTAGCTCTGACTGTCATACCCTGCAAAGCTAAGCTGTGTTAGGGGTCACCACTTGTCTAAGGTGAGAGTCAGGAGGGCGGAAACCAGGTCTGTCTCCTCCTGTCCTTTCCCAGGGCCCAGGGCCCAGGGTAGCCCTAGGCCAGCAGGGAGCACGCAGTACATATTTTCAGGTCGAGTGAAAGAAAGCAGGACCAAAGGCAGGGTGGCAGGTAGGGGCTTCCCCAGGGCCCCCGCGGAGGCGGATTTCAGGCACAGGGACACGCGCAAAGACACAGCTTTTCCCCAACTGGAGGGCAGGGCGGGAGGGCCAAGAAAGCCCAGACACGGGTCCAAGGCTCTGACTCCCTGGCCAGGATTTGTGCCTTTACCCTCTAGCGCGGGTGTGGCTGGCGACAGAAGTTCCAGGGACTGCGGCTGCTGGGTGGGGGTCTTCATGGATGCTCAGGGGAGAAGAACGGCTGGAACCATTGGAAACAGGAAAGCGGGGATGAGGTTGGGGAGGAGTGGGGAGCAGTGGGGAGGGATGGGGAGCAACAGGGAGGAGTAGGGAGGGAGGAAAGGGAGGGGAGGGAGGGTGGGCAGCAGTGGGGAGGGGCCGGGAGGAGGCGGAGGGCGGGGCCCCAGGGCTGGGCGTCTGACCCTAGCGGTCTTCGACCCGGCACAGGAGCGGGGCGCCGCTCCGGGTGCCTCCACCTCTCTGCGTCTTTGTGCATTTTGCTTCCTTTCGCAATAAACGTTCTTCCGAGAAATTCCAAGGGGATCGCAGCCAAGCGGAGGGGGAAGGGATCCTGCCCACGCCTGGGTAGGGGACCGCGGAGGCGGGGGAGGAGCAGGGGGCGCCGCGGTGGAGGGAGCGGGAACCCGAGGGAGCGAGCGCTCGAGAGCGAGGGGGCGCGGAGGGCTGGGGCCGGCTATACCTGTGTTGGGGCCGCGAGCCCCGGGCACCCCCGCCCCGCGCGTCTCCCGCCGCCCCCGCCCCCCGCGCGGCCCCCGCCCCGGCTCTGCCCCGCCCCTCGCGCGGGGTCCGCGTCTGCGGCTGCGTTCCCCGAAAGACGAGGCTGCGCCCGGATTCCGGTCCGCAGGGAGACCGAAGGGCACCGCTCCCCGAGTCACGCACGCCGCCCGAGCCCCGAGTGCGGACACCCCAGGGATGTGAGTGCGCTCCCCGATCCCGAGGCCCGCGCTCTTCGCCCCACCCGCGGTGAGCGCCGAGGCGCGCGCGGAAGGCCCGGGGACGGGACTCGGCGCGGGGTTCCCGGCCCCCCAGCCCAGGGGTGGGGGTGGGGACCTGTCGCGCGCCCCTCCCCCCGTGGCAGGTACCGGCTCCCGCCCCTGCCGCTCGTTCCGGTCCGGACGCACCTACGGCTCCCCGGGGAGAAGAAGACGCCCCCCTCCTCTCCCTACACAGGTGCCGGCGTGGGGCGTCTCGAGCTGTCCCCGCGCCCCGGAGGGCAGCCCTCTCCCAGCGGGGATGCTGTGACGGCGGGAGCTCTGGGAACCGGCTGGGGGTGGGGATCTGCGCGCTCCGGCAGACCCCAGCCCTGGATTTCGGGTAGAAGGCTGCGTCCTGAGGCCCGGAAAGGAGAGGGTCCTTGGGGCCTCCTGACCAACGCTTCTTCCCGACAGGCTTGCGTCCCAGAGGACCCTCGCCCCGAGACCCCGCGCCGGCTCCAAGCCCGCCCGGAGCATGCTGCCTGCAGCCATGAAGGGCCTCGGCCTGGCGCTGCTGGCCGTCCTGCTGTGCTCCGCGCCCGGTGAGTAGGGGGCCCGCGGGCTGGGTCAGGTGCCTAGGAGAGCCCGAGGCGCCGCGGGAGAGCCGGGTATGGGGCCTCCACAGTCTGACAGTTCCCTCCGCGCTTCCCAGAGAGCCCACGCTCCCTCCGGGACCCCGGCGACCTCGGCCCTCGGCCGCTCTGCCCGCGCACCGGGCTCTCTCCATCGCTCTTCCTCCAGGGCCGGGAACTGGTGGGCGGCTGGGCCCGCACGAAAGCCCCTGGTCATCCGTCACCTCCTCCCGAGCCTCCTTTCAAATGCAGTTTGGCCCTTCACGGCTTGGAGCCCACAGAACTCGGGGGTGGGGGGATATGTGAGGCGGGGTGGGTGCGGGGGGGCACTGCTGGTGTGGAGTCTATGTAGCCCGTGTGTGTGTGTGTGTGTGTGTGTGTGTGTGTGTGTGCGCGCGCGCGCACTTGTGCACGGGGGCCAGGCAGGGGCCATAGGAGCTCCCCTCAAACTGCCAGGATGGGGCACAGTTGTCCCAGGGCCTCTGCTCCCGCTCCAGGGGTCAATGTGGCCTGCTCACTCCTGTGGGGTAGGGCTCTTCTAGGAGTGCTTGCAACAAGGGGATGGGCGAGGGACACAGCGGGTGGCCTGGTTCGGCCCCCAGTGCCTCTGGTCACCCCCCCATGCTCTGCCCAGCTCATGGCCTGTGGTGCCAGGACTGCACCCTGACCACCAACTCCAGTCATTGCACCCCGAAGCAGTGCCAGCCGTCGGACACGGTGTGTGCCAGTGTCCGAATCACCGACCCCAGCAGCAGTAAGTTGGGACTGAGGGAGGTGAGGGAATGTTCTGAAAGTCAGGCTCTCAGGGGAGGTCAGGAGTGCCCTCTGAGTCCTTCTGGCCCGGGAGGAGAGCGTGGGGCCGCAGGCAGGACACTGCCGTGCTGTGTGACAGTGAGCCGGTCCTGGTCCCTCTCTGGCTCCTTAGTGACCCTTTCCATCTAGTTGGGGCCAGCCTGGGAGAGTGGAGGGATTGGGCTTTACCTGTCTGGGGCCCTGAACTGACTTGGAGGGGACTGGGCTGGGTCTCCGGTAAGGCTGAAAGGGCCCAGGAGCCCCAGCCCCAGTCCCAGTCTGAGCTTTCTCTTCCCAGGCAGGAAGGATCACTCGGTGAACAAGATGTGTGCCTCCTCCTGTGACTTCGTCAAGCGACACTTTTTCTCAGACTATCTGATGGGGTTTATTAACTCTGGGATCTTAAAAGTCGACGTGGACTGCTGCGAGAAGGATTTGTGCAATGGGGGGACAGGGGCAGGGCACAGCCCCTGGGCCCTGGCTGGGGGGCTCCTGCTCAGCCTGGGGCCCGCCCTCCTCTGGGCGGGGCTCTGAGGTCTCCTCCTTCCCACAGGGCTTCTGAGCTTGCCCCCTGAGCCTGTGGCTGCCCCCTCCCTGGCCTGGCCTGGCTGGGGCTGGGGGCAGCCTTGGCCCAGCTCTGTGCCTGTGGCCAGTGGCTCTCTCTCCTCCCACAGTGTGAAGCCTCCCTGTCTCTCTGGCGGCTCTGAGTCCCGGGCAGCTGGACATCCCCAGGGGAACCCAGCCATCTGGGCAGGAGACCTGGGGATGAGGGCAGGGGGTTGGGACCCCCAGGTCCCAGAGGGAAAGTGAAGCAGCAGCCTAGCTGGAAAGGCATCTTCTACGGAGAAATAAAGTCACTTTTGAGTCCTGAGACCCGGGTCTGAGCCTGGGTGTGGAGGGTGGGAAAGGGGACCTGGCGGAGAGCCGGGAATGAGGTGCCAAGGGAGCAGAGAGGGGCTTGGGGCAGCATGGGTGCTCAGCCATGCTCTCTGCTCCCGGGCTCAGGGCACTGGGGTGCTGGGTGCTTGTGCTGGGCTGCTCAGGCCTGGTGAGGTTTGGGAGCACTTGGGGTGATGGGTGAGAGTTGAGAGGAGCAAGATCTCAGGGTGGGCCTTGGGGGAGGCACCGGAATCCTGGGTGCACACCGCAGACACCAGACTCTCACACACTGTGGTGCCCACGCAGCATGCATACACATGGGTGCAGCTCATGCATACACACCGTGCCTGCCCTGCTCACACCCTCACACACGCACACCCCAGGTGCCCTGTGCACACGAGCTGGGCGTGCAGATAACTGGCACACACTGGCGTGTCCTGGGGCACGTGCACCCGCCCACAGTCACTCATCCACGTCTGTGCACACCCACCCTTGGACGCTCAGTTTGCAGTGCACCTGGGACCCTAGGGACTCAGATGTGAGCACACATGTATGCTGGCCTCCTCTAGCCCCCACCCCTCATTCTTCGCCTCTGTGGGCTGCGTCAGGCTGAGTGGAGCCCTCGTGTTCCCTCACACTGCCCCTTTGCTGGACATCCATTCTGGCCACTTCCAGCCCTGAGTTGGGGCCTTGAGGCCAGTGCCTGTGGCCGGGGGCTGAGGAAGCCCACCTGTCTCTGTGGGCTGGCCCAGGGGAACTGGATGCCTCGGGGTGAGGGGGCAGGGAAGACTCTGCCTGGGGAATGTGGAGTGATGTCCGGATCCTTCCTGCTCCAGTTTCAGCTGCATCCCGGCATCCAGCCCAGCCTCCCACACCCACTGGCCACCGCATCTGATGCTCCACCGGTGGCTTGCCCCACGGCCCAGGCTCACCCCACAGTGCCTGGCAGGCACCCCAGGGTTTCTCTGAGGGCTGTTCTCTGGCCACTGCTGCTTCATGCCACCTGTGGCTGACCCAGTCTCCTGGTCACTGCTGGATCCTGGACTCTTTAGGGAAAGCAGTGGTTCCTATAAGAGCTGACCTTGCATGAGTGATGGTGAGGAGTCGAGTCCAGGGCTGGTGAGCCAGGGAGAGAGAGGAGGCCTGTGATCCTGGGCACCGGCGCCAATTCCCTGCTGGACACAGCCAAGGGCTTTTCCATAAAGGGGCATCTGCTCTGCGATGCGCCCCCTGTCCCCGCCCCGCTTCAGTAAAGTGTGCTGCTCTTGCTTGTGCCTGGTGTTTTGGGGGCGGGGGAACTTGCAGAGAAGCTGAGAATTCCCAGGAGGCAGAAAGCCCAGGAGCGATTGAACAACCCCCAGGGAAGCCTTGGGTGGCTAGGGAGGCCGTGGACAGGCCAGCCCAACTGGGGTGAGGCTTGAGCCCGTTTTCATGTGAATCTTTGTATGCTGAATTTATTATCTGAAAGATATATTTAAAGACACAAATAGGTGTGAAATTCTCCCACCTCCTTGAGGAATCATAAAATCAGAAGGGCATGCCCTGGCCTCTCCCTCACCTCCCACCCTGAGGCCTCCCACCCTGTGAAGCTGCCGGCTCCCAAGCTGCCGGCACCCACCGGCTAAGTCGGTTTCCTCATCTCAGAGGAGTTTAAGTATGGTCCCCACCCAACAAGTTGTCTTTGAGGGGCTGAACCTCACAGTCCACGTGAAGCCCTTGGTCCAGCGGGGCACACAGACGGTGCTGAGAAATGGACCTGCTATGCAACTCTTTCTACTGAGCAATTCACTGGCAGTGTCCTCCCAGGGCCCGGTGTCCAGGCCAGCCGGTTTTCAACGTCTGCTTAGGGGTCCCCTGGAGGAGGGAGCCGTGCATTTGCACCATCCCTTATCGGTGGGTGTAGGGGTTTGGTCAGCAACACTGAGGTACCACTCTTGTCTTCATACCCCCATGGGCTCAAGTGGTGATGGGCGCAGGATCAATGCCAAGAAGTGACAGGAAATCTGACGAAATCACTGCTTCTGACAATTCCGGACACAGAATTAGCTGGCAACGAATGCTCTTCAGCGTGAGGAATGCTTTGCCCGTCTCGTGGACAAAGATAATCTCCCGTCGTCTGTGTCAGCCATGTGTTCGTCTCTCTTGCCTGGTCACACCTTTGCCCATGCTCCCATTGTGGCGTTTGTCTTTTTCCTACTGTCACCAGCCTTTTGCCTACTTTAGGGACACGTATCTTCCTGTGCTGTACGTCGTGTGGATATTTCCCTGCTGCCTGCCGCTTGTGTCCCATTTGTGGTGTTGGCACCGTGTGCTGCCGGATGTTCTAAGGTTCAACGCAGTCAGATCTGTCGGACTGTTCTTTTGTGGTTAGGGGCTTTGCATCTTAGGAGAATTTTCTCTACCCTTAGCTTATGAAAAGAGTGCAGATTTGGTTACTGCACTCAGAGAGCCAATCCATCTGGAGTTTATTTACAGTGTGGCCGGGGGTAGGAGCTTCTTCCCAATGGCCACTGTTTCTCAACGTCCTTTACTAAACAGCCTGCCACTGGCCCGTTGATCTGGGATACTGCTCTCTAGCAGGATGCCTTCCCACACGTGCCAGGCTGTTTCTGAGCCACTGCCCACTGGGATTGCACTGGTCAGTTAGTCACGGGTCCTTTGATGCGATGCCATTTCCAAGAGGGCATCCGGGCGGCGTGTTGGACACTTGCTAAGGCAAGGTCCTCGTTATTCTTCTTTTTAAATGCATACTGCTACGTCTCCCAGTCTATTCTCGCAGATGGACTTTGGGATCCTTGTCTCCAGTTGCGGAATAACACTGTTAGCATTTCAACTGGAATGCGTCTCTCTGGCACGTGAGGTTGGAGCAGCCGCCATCCTGACTGCTCGGGGTCCCTCCGGCCTCTGCACTTGGCCTCCTGAGTGACGTCCCACTGTGCGGCTTTGTCATTCCCTTCACTGGGCTTGTGCTCGCTCCTTGGTGTGCTTATCACTGGGTCATTTATGGTTCTTGGTGTTGCAAATGGGATTTCCTTCCCACCTTAGGTTGAATGGCTGTTGCTGGTGTGGTGAGTGGATGCTTTTTATTTTTTCCTGATTTCATGAGCCTCCCACCCTGTTGAAGCAGGTGGGCTTGCTGCCTGAGGGGAGGGGCTGATAGGGCAGAACACCGAGGTCCCCCAGTCTCCTGGCTTGGTGCTTCTGGAAGCCTGACCCACCAGGCCGTGAACCCCTTGGAGGCAGACAGTGAGGCAGAGAGGAGGGTCCGAGGTGGAACCTCTCGGTAAGGAAAAATCGGGCTTTACAGGATGGAAGTTAGTTTTGTTCAGAAGCCTTGCTGAAGATTGCAATGGGGGTCACCCCAAGAGTTTCTGGTAGGCTACTCCAGAGCTGTTCCAGCCCACGTCCTACGTGGGGCAGCCGCTCCGCAGGTGCCCAAGGCATGACAGCGGGGCCGAGCCTCGGGGCTGGGTGTGGGGCTGCCTCTGGCCACGGAGCCTAGGGGCACACTTGCAAATCCTGTCCACATTCTCTTTCGTGCAGGAAGAAGCAAGGGTCGGGCTCGTCGAACTCATGTTTCTAAAGATGCAGTGATGCAGGCAGGAGAATCGGGACGATCTGCAGCCGGCTCATGGCCTGTGGGGCACCCTTCTACAGGGTTGCTCTCAGTCCCCTGCCTGCTTCGTCTCAGAATACAGAGTGGGAGGGAGGCACTGCCCTCCAACTGGGATGAGAGTCCCCTGGCCCCGGCAGGGACAGGGGGAGGGCTGAGGCTAGAATGGGTCCCAGAGAAAGGTTGCACCCAGCGTCCTGGGCAGCACTCCCAGAGCACCCCCGGCAGCCTCAGAACTGACGGGATGGAGTTAGGGACGAAGATAAAGGAGAAGCCATTTGGCAGTGGCCTGTATGCGCCGGGCACTGGCCGAGGCTGAGGGCCCGGGGTTGTCTCCGCAAATGCCCTGAGTGGACAGATCTGCCATCCTGCCGCCTGCAGCCCTGGGAAAGAGGTGTGAGGACTGCAGGCACTACCAGCCGGGTAAGGTGGAGAGGTCTAGAAATAGAAATCATAGCAATGAAGTTGTGTTTCTCATTCAGCTCTGTGGGCTCTGCCCTTCTACCCTCGTGTCTCCCAGGGTAGCGTCCACCAGAGTGCGTTTCAGCAGAGGGTTTCACCGTGGGGTTGCAGGGAGGGCTGGGGTCTCGGGCTGCAGGCGTGGCCTCCGGGAAGGACTCAGCTTGCCTGGCTGGCACCGCTGCTGTCCCAGGAGCAGCATGCTGCCCCTGCCCCGTCCCGGGAAGGAGGCTGCCCCGGCCCCGTAGCTTGCCTTAGGAGTTCCTAAGTTCGGGCAGCTACACCCGAGGGCCTGGGAGGCTGCAAGATGTAGCTTCTGAATTCTGTCATGGGAAAGTGGGATTCATGATGCAAGAACTTTCAAAAATGTTCAGAGCATGTTCAGGTGACTGGAGGCAGCCACAGATAACACCACAGGCCAGCAAGTGAGGGCTGCTTATTTCTGAATGCGAATCTTCCTCCATTCCGTGATTAGCAGAGTCTCTTAAATGTTCGAGGGATGTAACCGTATCATCAGCTAATAAAGAAGATTCGGTTGCTCCTTTCCCGGTGCTTATATTGCTCGTTCAGCTTTTGTTCCCGTCGTGCCAGCTGAGCCCTCCAAAACATGGCTGAATAATAACAGTGACCGGGGCGTCTGCTCACGGGAGGTCCTTCACGTTACACCACAAATTAGTGTTTGCTGTTGGATTTCAAAGCCGGTCTTTATTCAGTCTAGACTCTTTACTTATTCATAGTTCATTTAGGTTTTTTATTAGGAATGGCTGATGAACTGAAAAGAAATGCCCTCTCATTATCTGCTGCTATAAGCCCCTATTTTCCTACCTAATGAATACTCAGCAGGGCCGGCTCCGTGGCTAGACTTCCTGGTGGTGAGCTGTCTTGAAACTTGTGACGTGTTACTCGTTTAAAGCACGGCCAGATTCAGAGGCAATACTCGGTTAGGAGGCTCGCGTCGCAGTAGGGCTGAGGTGTGTCTGCAGCTTCTCCTGTGATATCTTTATCAGAACACAGACGGCCGTCTCCCGTCTCCTTCGCTCTGGAGCAGTCTGGCTGCTTGGGGGTCGGTGGTTCACCTTCCCCAGTGGGGCCTCTGGGGTCCTCTTGCCTTCCCTCTCTGGCGCCGGGGAAGCTGCTAGATCAGTGGGTGCTGTCTCTCCTTCCCTTGTGTTGGACCTCCAGCTGGATTGAGGTCTAACGGTGCCCACTTTATCTTGAGAAACAGGTTTAGAAGAGTCAGACCCTGACATACCAAACTCCTCACTGGATTTGCAGAAGACGCCAGCCCACCTAGATTCCAAGTTCTCTTCTAGCACCGGCTGGCTGTGTGGCCCTGGCCGAGTTCAGCAGCGTCCCTGGGCCTGGTCCTAGGTCTTTGAGGCAGGACACACCCAGCTCATGGGGTGCTGTGTGTGTGGGGGCGGGGCTGATCCTGAGCCCACCTCTGGCCTCTGTTCCAGGCAGGCAGGACGCTGGTCCAGGCAGGGTGGACGGAAGGTGGTGGGCAGGTGGTTGGAGGATGAATCCTGCTCCCTCCTGGTCTTGATTCTGGGGGCCTGTAGCTTCCCCACTCCTACCTGGAATCCTTCCAAGCTTCCCTTGGTCTTCTAGGCTCTTTTTTAACACAGCCTGTCCTGAGATGCTTTCCCCCAGGCCCCTTCCTGGCCCAGGCCCCTAGCTGCCAAGGCCGCCTCCGACTCTGTCTCCCCTGTCCCCCATCCAGCCCTTGCCCTGGGTGTTCCTGGGGAGGGGCCCTGTCTCCTCCTTTCCGGGGCCCCAGGGTGCAGCAGGCAGCCAAGCCCCTTACAGGAGAGCACCAACCACTGTTGGGGAAGGAGTCCTCCACACTCCCCAGCTGCTCCGTGCTCTGTAAGACGGACACTTACATGTGTGGTGTTTGGACATCCCCAGGCCTCCGTGAAACGTCCGCACACTGGAGATTGGAAGTTCCTTGAGTTTCACGAAGTGGTGGGGTGAAAGCTGCCCTTCCCTTGAGGCAGACAGGGAAGCAAGGTGGGTGCAGGAAAGCCCCCTCCTCCCTGCAGGCTCCCCTTGGACCAGCCGCTCCCAGTCTCCAGGGCCATCAGGGTCTCTTGGGAGGCGGGTTCAAAGGCGGATGCCCAGGGCCCACTCCCAGAAGCCCTGACGTAAAGGACCCAGCATTGGCTCCAGGAGTCTGTACCAGCCTCATGTGTGAGATGCAGAGGGTGCCAGCGTTGGAAGGGGGAGCACACCCACAGTTTTATATGTGCTCCGGCTCAGTTTTCTGCTTTCTTGGAGCTAGTGCTAGGCTCTAGGTCTGGGGACAGAGCAGTGGACGAGGCAGATGAGACGGCTGGCCTCCAGCGAGCCCGCGTGTGCGTGCGCACGCCTGTGCGTGAGGGGCGGTGCAGAGGGTAAACAGCACACAGCTGCTTCAATGGGATAATAGGGGAAAGCAATGGTGCTGAGAAGAGCCCAGCCCCGGAAGGGGAGAATTCGAAGGGCGGAGCCCACCAGCTGCGCAGGTAGCCTGAGCTGCTGTTCATGGCTCGTGAGAAATGGAGCCCGTGGGCCTCACGGGGCAGAAGCTGTGGACCTTTCAGGCCAGGCTGGGGCCACTGCAGGGCCCAGCTCCAGCACCTGCTGCTGAGGCCACCTGGGAGGGAGGCTAGTGTCTTCGTCACTCTACCTGGAGGGAGGCTGCTGGGGATGGGCGTGAGCAGGAGGGGCAAGGAGGTTCAAGGCCTCCTCTGTTTGGGTTCTTTTTAAAAAGCAGGTAAGAGCACCCCTGTAACCCCAGCACTTGGAAGGCCGAGGCGAGTGGATCACTTGAGGTCAGGAGTTTGAGACGAGCATGACCAACATGGTGAAACCCTGTCTCCACTAAAAATACAAAAATTAGCTGGGCATGGTGGCGCATGCCTGTAGACCCAGCTACTCGGGAGGCTGAGGCAGGAGAATTGTAACCTGGAGGTGGAGACTGCAGTGAGCTGAGATCGTGCCACTGCCCTACAGCCTGGCACCTGGCGACAGAGTGAGACTCTGTCTCAAAACAACAGCAGCAACAACAAAAAAAAAAACGTAAAACGCTTGCATCAATTAAAAAAAAAGTCTACAGTGAGAGGTGCGCCTCTTGCCCTGTCATAATCTGACAGCTTCCTGTGTATCTATTCAGGAGGTCTTTATACAAACACAAGATGGTGCAGAATACTCGTAACTTCACAGCTGAGCTCTGTACTGAGGCAGGCTCGCCTTGCCTGTGGGGGGTCCCAGGCCCACCAACCCTGCAGCCTGGAGGTCTTTGATGGTGTGGGGGCAGCATCGCACAGCACATGCACTCCTGTTTCTGCTGATTTATTTGAAGACAGAGTCTTACTCTATCGCCCAGGCTGAAGTACAGTGGCATGATCTCAGCTCACTGCAACCTCTGGCTCCCGGGTTCAAGCGATTCTTCTGCCTCAGCCTCCTGAGTAGCTGGGATTACAGGCACGCGCCACCATGCCCGGCTAATTTTTTGTATTTTTAGTAGAGACGGGGTTTCACCATGTTGGCCAGGTTGGTCTCCAACTCCCGACCTCAAGGGATCTGGTCTTGGCCTCCCAAAGTGCTGGGATTATAGGTGTGAGCCATCATGCCTGGCCCGTTTCTGCGTCTTTAGATGGCCGCCCTCATGCTGTGCATTACAGCCTCAGACATGCCAGCTAGCAGCCGCGTGTGGGGACGCCTTCCCAGGGTCAGCCTTGCCGGGCCTGTAGCTGTGAGTGAGCATGGTCACCCTATGGCTGCACACTGTCACACTTCCAGTAGCGACGCCGAGATCACAGCTCCTCTCTCGCCGGCGGACTGTCGTGGATCTGGTCAGCAGTGAAAGATGGCATTGCAGCTGTGATCTGAATTGTGGAAGCTGGGCCACAGGTGTGGGGAGCTGGAGGCGCCGACTCCTGCCTGCACCTGCTCCTCGCTGGTCTGTGCCAGCCTGTTTCTTCCTTCTGGAAATTCTGGTTTCTCTGTTTTTGTTGGGGGTGGCGGGGTGGGGTGGGGGTTGTTTCCATTTCTCTGGCCTGTCTGCTCGTCAGCTTGGGCCCTTTTCTGTGGGATGGTTGTAGTCCTTACTCTTTTTCGGTAACTATCTTCATAGCTGGGAATAAGCCCTTCACTTATGGTATGAGTGGCACACATTTCCCCGTTTATTTTGCTTACGGTGTGTGTGGTGTGTGTGTGCACGTGGTGTGTGTGTGTGGTGTGTGTGTGGTGTCTGTGTGCGTGGTGTGTGTGTGGTGTGTGTGGGTGTGTGTGGTGTGTGTGGTGTGTGTGTGTGTGTGTGGTGTGTGTGTGGTGTGTGTGTGGTGTGTGTGTGGTGTGTGTGGTGTGTGTGTGGTGTGTGTGTGCGTGGTGTGTGTGTGGTGTGTGTGCGTGGTGTGTGTGGTGTGTGTGTGGTGTGTGTGCGTGGTGTGTGTGGTGTGTGTGTGGGGTGTGTGCGTGGGGTGTGTGTGGGGTGTGTGCGTGGGGTGTGTGTGGTGTGTGTGTGCGTGCTGTGTGCATGCGTGGTGTGTGGTGTGTGTGTGGTGTGTGTGTGTGGTGTGTGTGTGTGGTGTATGTGTGGTGTGTGTGTGCGTGGTGTGTGTGTGGTATGTGTGCGTGGTGTGTGTGCGTGTGGTGTGTGTGGATGTGTGTGTGTGGTGTATGTGTGTGGTGTGTGTTTGTGGTGTGTGTGTGTGGTGTGTGTGTTTTGCCACATGGAAGCTTCTTTTCCTTTAATTTTTATGGAGACACTGTTACCATTATTTCTTACGGCTTCAGGATTTGAGTCATAGAGAAATCTTCCCTCCTCAAACGCTTAAAGCGAACCTCTCCTGTTTCCTTCTTGGGTGGGGCAGGGCTGGGGAGTGCCCAGCACCTGATGGAGGGGCCCACTTGGAAGCTGTGCTGTGCCCAGGCCTGGGGCTCATTCCTGCCCTTCAAGGTCCTGTGTGCTGGGGCTGTGCTGAGGGATTCAGGGCTGCGCAGGACGGTAGGCGGGCTGCTTTCCCACACCCAACCTCCAATGGAGGGAGGACTGGGTCCATAGGGACCTGTGGACCTCGCCTTGCCCGTGGGGGGTCCCAGGCCCACCAACCCTGCTCCCTGTGTTTCCTGTAGGGGTGTGGAACGTGCTGACGGAGACCCACGCTCACAGCCGTGGGGATGACTCCTCTCCCCAGAAGGGCACACCAGGGTGGTCCCTGGGTCGTCCCTCCCTGGCATTTGTCCCCCTGCCTTGAAGCATTCCTGAGGGCCTCCCTGTGCTGTCCTGTGCTGGGTGCCTGGGAGCCCCAGGCCTGGTCTTCTGTCCCCTTGCTGGCCAGGGAAGGCCAGTGGCCCCTGCTCCTTCTGGGCTCTGCAGCCCACCCCGATGAGGCCCTGGTGAGCCCCTTCCCACAGTGAGGCTCAAGCCCCGCCTGTCGGGTACAGGTGGAACTAGAGGGGAGGGGGCTACACGTGTTCATTCATTCGCTCCGCCGTCACTCATTCTCTCTTGCTGGTTTCTGCACCTGTCCATGCTTACTGATGTGAGTTTGAAATGCATCTGTCCACCCCCCTCAGCACAGCTCAGACTTGCAAAGGGGAATAGATCAGAACCAAGAAGCCCCAAGGGGGAGCAGGGGCTGCAGAGCTGGGTGGGGACTCCTGCCGCTCCCACAGGCTTTACACCTGAGCTGCGGGGCTCTCTCCCTTCCCATGTGGGCTCCTACCAGCAAGGCTTGTGCCCGGATCCAGAGCATGGAGAGGGCTTGTCACAGGGTTATTCCCAGCAGTGAACATTATTAGGGGACAGGGAGAACAGGGATGAACGAAACCTGGTGGCCCAGAAAGCTTCAGCCTCAGAGGACCAGGTGGCCTTAATGCCTGTGAGCGCCAGCCACGGGCTCAGGTCCAGGATCCTAGAAAGGCTGGCCAGCCATGGTCTGCAGCCCGTGATGGGGTGGGTGTCCACCTGGGAGGCCCCAGTGGGATGAGGAGATGAGGCCTGATGGGCATGGGTGGGTGGAGGTGCCCAGCAGGCCCAGGACCTTGGGCCTCCCAGCAAGAGTATAGGTGAGTTGTGGGTGGGGCAGGGGCATAGGTGAGGTATGGGTGGTGCAGGGCCCCCCAAGGCTGACTGGGCTGAGCTAGGCACCTCGGGACACCATGGTGGGGGAGTCCTGGAGGACTAAAAGGTGGGACTAGCTGAGATTGAGGCCCTCAAGGACCAGGAGAGTCTGGGACTGGAGTCATCCCCTGCCCCCTCCCCACAGCGGCCCTCCTGGCTGAAGCTCCAGAATCCACAAGCTATAGCAGAGCCCCCCTGCCCTCCCCACCACTGTCCCCACACTCCCCTGACGTCATGGGCTCCTTCCCTCTGCACTGGGGGTTGGCTGGCAGCAGTCATGGGTCATTGGCTCAGCGATGGAGAGCCAGAGGCTCTAGGAAAACCTCTGAGCGTCCGGCTGGGGGCTCCCTAGGTGGGTGAAGGCTGGGGGTTCCCCGGGTAGGTGAGGGCTGGGGACTGTCCGGGTGGGTGAGGGATGGGGACTCTCTGGGTGGGTGAGGGAGAGTTTTGAGCAGCAGTGAGGCCAGGCCCCAGACTGCCCTGGTCCCCAGCAGAGCTGGGAGCTGTGTGGCTGGGCTGTGGGTGCTGGGGCCAGGCTCGCACTCTTCCTCCCCAGGCCGCTGATCCAGGCCGCTACTCCCCTGTCTCCACAGCGCCAGGTGAGGTGGGTGTTGGCAGGTTTCTCTCTGGAGCAGGGATCCCTGGAATCCAGTTCTATCCAGCCAGCCCCTCAGCAGACAAGCAGTAATTTTGTTGAATGAATAAAGTAAAAAGAAATGGTGAGGGACAGAGGACGATCATTGAATCCACCATAAATCATGAATTCATGCGTTTGATGAACAGGGCTGACTAGCAGGGGCAGGTGCCACGTGGGTGGGCCACGAGTGGTGGATGGTGATGGCGGAAGAACCCTTCTCCCTGGCTGGACTCCCATGTCAGCAGCTCCTATTCATATCCCCCTTCTCTCCAAACACACAACTCCCCCAAGTCTCCCTGCTCTGAAGAGGCCCCTGCTCCAATCCCTCTTGGGTGCAGGGCCTCGTCTGCTACCTGAGGGGCTGAGCGCATGGGGCCACCAGGGACACTGGAACTTTGGCACGGGGCCTCCAGGCCCACGGGACAAGCAACCTGAATCCGGGGGAGGACTCAGCAGGGGCGGGTGCACATCGGAGAGTGCGACGGGAAAGCAGAGCTGAAATCAGAAAACCAAGTCGTCCTTTGTGAAATGTCCCTGGTGTTCCCACAGCAGTCACCATGGTTACCACAGCTCCACGTCCCCTGTGTTTTCCCGAGCCCTCCGGGGGGTGCTGCTGGCTGCTCAAGCTGGGCCTCCATCTCTGCTTGATGGAGGTGGGGGTGGGTCGCACAGGTTTCACAGGGTCAGGGTGTGTCCTCAGCCCCCCAACCCCCGCCATGACCCCAGAACTGTGGCCCAGGCCTCAGGCTGGAGGGGCCGCCATCACCTGCCTCTCCCTGGGGCCCTAGGCAGGCACCCTTCCCCAGGCAGCACTCTGAACTGTGTGTGTATGGGTGAGTTTACACCCTGGCCTGGCCCCGCCTGCAGGTTCCTTCCCTCACTCCTGGGGAAGGGGCTTCCTTTCGAGGCACCCCAGAGTTCGAGGATGTCCGGACAGCTTCCCTGAAGGCTGTCAGCTGCCAGCCTCTGTGTCTCAGTGTGTTTCTGGCAATGGAGACCTGCTGCCTTCAGAGACTGGGTCTTCAGGGAGCTTGATGTTTACCCCAGGTGGCCACATGCTCTTGTGAGAGCTGGAGTATTTAGAGACTGAAGACACCAGAGGAATTTGTGGGGCAATCACCAAGCACGCCTCTCCTCTCCAGCTGCAGCTCAGCACCATCACCAAGCACGCCTCTCCTCTCCAGCTGCAGCTCAGCCCCATCACCAAGCACACCTCTCCTCCAGCTGCAGCTCAGCCCCATCACCAAGCACACCTCTCCTCTCCAGCTGCAGCTCAGCTCCATCACCAAGCACGCCTCTCCTCTCCAGCAGCAGGTCAGCCCCATCACCAAGCACACCTCTCCTCTCCAGCTGCAGCTCAGCCCCATCACCAACCACGCCTCTCCTCTCCAGCTGCAGCTCAGCCCCATCACCAACCACGCCTCTCCTCTCCAGCTGCAGCTCAGCCCCATCACCAACCACGCCTCTCCTCTCCAGCTGCAGCTCAGCCCCATCACCAACCACGCCTCTCCTCTCCAGCAGCAGCTCAGCCCCATCACCAAGCACACCTCTCCTCTCCAGCTGCAGCTCAGCCCCATCACCAAGCACACCTCTCCTCTCCAGCTGCAGCTCAGCCCCATCACCAACCACGCCTCTCCTCTCCAGCTGCAGCTCAGTCCCATCCCCAACCACGCCTCTCCTCTTCAGCTGCAGCTCAGCTCCATCCAGGCATGTCTCTCCTCTCCAGCTGCAGCTCAGTTCCATCACCAGCCACGCCTCTTCTCTTCAGCTGCAGCTCAATTCCATCACCTAGCATGCCTCTCCTCTCCAGCTGCAGCTCAGCCCTCAGTGGAGGGTACCATATAGTCCGTGTTTCACAGGGAGAAATGGGCTGCAGGAGAGGTCTGACTTGCTCGACTTGCTGGAAAGGGGAGCGGGCCAAGAATCACAGCCAGACAGAAGCTCATGGAGGACGCAGAGCTGGGCCAGCAGACGTCACTGTCCTGCTGAGGCTGTGGCAGTTAAGAGAGTGCAGCCTCCTTGCCAGGGTCCACAGCCAGCAGGCGAGGCAGAACCATGCACCCAGAAATAGGCCTAGAAACCCACGCTCACCAGTGCTGGAGGGGTGGGTCAGATCAGGGCCAAGAGGGCCTCTTCAATGCACGGAGCAGAGGTGGGGGCTGTCCTCATGGGAGTCACACTGGGTACCCGCCACACATCATCTGCAGAATAAATCCAGGATGAATCAAGGGCATGAATGTCAAGAGCAAAACTTGAAAACCCTTTTTGAGTTTTTGAGATAGGGTCTGGCTCTGTTGCCCAGGCTGGAGTGGAGTGGTGCGACCACGGCTCACGGCAGCTTCGAACTCCCAGGCTCAAGCAGTCTTCCTGCCTCAGCCTTCTGAGTAGCTAGGACCATAGGTGCGCACCACCATGTTCAGCTAATTTAAAAAATCGGGGTTTTTTTGTAGATAGAGGTCCCTATGTTGCCCAGGCTGGTCTTGAACTCCTGGGCTCGAGTGATCTTCCCTCCTCACAGCCTCCCAAAGTGCTGAGATTACAGATGTGAGCCATCTTGTCCAGCTAATTAAAAAAAAAAAAACTTTCTGTAGAGATGGCAGGTGGGTCTTGAACTCTTGGTCTCAAGGGATCCTCTCACCTTGGCCTCCCAAAGTACTGGAATTACAGGCATGAGCCACCTCACCAGGTCCCTGAAAAACTTTTACAAGAAAATAAAGATGGATTTCTGTGTGATTTGTGGGCAGGGGAGAATTTTTAAATAAGACACAAATAGAAAATCTCATGACAAAAAAATGGACAAATTTGACAAGAAAATTAAAAACTTTCAATTGCTAAAACATATCTTAAGAGGTTAAATCACAAACTGGAGAAAGAGACATGCATCAAACATACCCAAGGAAGGGTTAGTACGAGAATAGATTAATGACACCCACAGTCACAAAGAGGCCAGGCCAAGCCGGAGGCGATACCCACAGACGCAGAGGAGCAAACATTTAGAGTCTGGTAGAGATGCCTCGTGTGCCCTGCTGGGGTCTTGTGGACTCCACAGGTTGGAGATAAATTGGCACAGCCAGGTGGGGAGGCAGTGGGTGGATTCGGTGGTGCTGAATGTTTGTGTCCCTCATTCCCAAGCAGTCTCTTTCAGGCATATCACCCAGAAAAGCGTCTTGCATGCGAATATTGGGAGACATGGGTGTGAATGTTACTGAGAACAGCTGCACCGTTCACAAGAGCAAAGTCTTGAAATAGCCAAAATGGCCTTCAGCAGAGAATGAGTTAATGACGTGCTGTGGTCACGCAAAGGGAAAACACACGCTGTGGTGAGTGAGCCAGGTAGACAGGGTTCCCAGAGGAGCACATCAAGCCAGCTTTCTGAATAAGCCACTTTACAACGCTTTATGGAAATGGGACCCAGGAAAAACGCAGCTCTACAGACTCAGCGAAACTTCCTTTAGTCATCTACTCAGCAACCTCTCCACCGTCTGCCCACATCTCCATCTTTCTGTCTCTTTACCCCTCTTGTCTATCTCTTCTAGCTCTCTATTATCTATGTATGTATGTTTGTGTGTATGTTTGTATACATGTATGTATGTTTATATACATGTATGTATGTATGTTTGTGTGTAGGTATCTATGTGTGTGTACATGTATGCATATTTGTGTGTATGTTTGTATACATGTATGTATGTAGGTAGGTATCTATGTATGTGTGTTTGTATATATGCACATTTGTGTGTATGTATATTTGTGTGTGTGTTTGTATACATGTGTGTATGTTTGTATACACATATGTATACATGTATGTAGGTAGGTATCTATGTATGTGTGTTTGTATGTATGTATGTTTGTGTGTATGTGTGTTTGTATACATGTGTATATATTTGTGTGTGTACATGTATGTGTGTATGTATGTTTGTATGTAGGTATCTATCTGTCATCCATCTATGCATCTATCATCTCTCCATCTATTATCTATCGAACTTTCTATCATCTTGTGAGAAACAAACTTACTCTATCTCTTCTAGCTCTCTATTATCTATGTATGCATGTTTGTGTGTATGTGTGTTTGTATACATGTATGTATGTTTGTGTGAAGGTATCTATGTATGTGTGTATACATGTATGCATATTTGTGTGTATGTTTGTATACATGTATGTATGTAGGTAGGTATCTATGTAGGTGTGTTTTTATATACGCACGTTTGTGTGTATGTATGTTTGTATACATGTGTATATTTGTGTGTATGTATACATGTATGTATACATGTATGTGTGCAGGTAGGTATCTATGTGTGTGTTTGTGTGTATGTATGTTTGTATACATGTGTGTATATTTGTGTGTATATACATGTATGTGTGTGTGTATGTTTGTATGTAGGTATCTATCTGTCATCCATCTATGCATATATCATCTCTCCATCTATTATCTATCGAACTTTCTATCATCTTGTGAGAAACAAACTTACTCATCCAAACCCAAAGAATGGACTTAGAAACTTGAACGGTGGAAGTGAGATTGTAATGACGGTCTGGCAAGGTGGGGTGTCTGCTGGGCGGCACAGCCGGCATCCCCTCTGGACACCGCCTGCTGGTTGCTGGGTAAGGACTTTGGTGTTTGCTTTAGGGCTGTCCTGCTTCATTTTGTTCCACAATGCACTGCAATCCCAGTCAGCTCAGGGCTCTTCAGGAGTTTGACTTATGACCTAAGTCGCTGGGCAGGCTGATAAGAACAAACAGAGAGCTATTTGCAGGCTGGTCAACTTTCATCTCTGACTTCCTTGGTTTGGGTGAGGGCAAGTAAGGGAGGGTGGGTGTGACAAGCGAGAGCTGGCTATCCAGGCAGGGGCCCAGTACATCCTGTGTCTTCTGTAGTTGGCTGACCTAAGCCAATTTAAGGCACACTGTCTTAGAAATGGACCACTGTATGCATTATTTCCTTCAGTCTCTATCCATCCATCTGTTCTATCTATCCAACCATCTATTCTATCTATCCATCCATCTACTCTATCTTTCCATCCATCTATTCTATCTATCCATCCACCTATTCTATCTATCCATTATCTATCATCTATCTATCCATCCATCCGTCTATTCTATCTTTCCATCCATCTATTCTATTTATCCATCCACCTATTCTATCTATTCATTATCTATCATCTATCTATCTATCTATCCATCCATCTACTCTATCTTTCCATCCATCTATCCATCCACGTATTCTATCTATCCATCTATTATCTATCATCTATCTACCTATTCTATCTATCCATCCATCTGTTCTGTCTATACAACCGTCTATTCTATCCATCCATCTGTTCTATCTATCCATCCATCTATTCTGTCTATCCATCCATCTATTCTATCTATCCATCTATTATCTATCATCGATCTATGTATCCATCCATCTATTCTATCTTTCCATCCATCTTCTCTATCTATCCATCCATTCTATCTTTCCATCCATCTATTCTATCTTTCCATCCATCTATTCTATTTATCCATCCACCTATTCTATCTATCCATTATCTATCATCTATCTATCTATCCATCCATCTACTCTATCTTTCCATCTATCTATCCATCCACATATTCTATCTATCCATCTATTATCTATCATCTATCTATCTATTCTATCTATCCATCCATCTGTTCTATCTATACAACTGTCTATTCTATCCATCCATCTTTCTATCTATCCATCCATCTGTTCTATCTATCCATCCATCTATTCTGTCTATCCATCCATCTATTCTATCTATCCATCTATTATCCATCTATTATCTATCATCTATCTATCTATTCTATCTATCCATCCATCTGTTCTATCTATACAACCGTCTATTCTATCCATCCATCTTTCTATCTATCCATCCATCTGTTCTATCTATCCATCCATCTATTCTGTCTATCCATCCATCTATTCTATCTATCCATCTATTATCCATCTATTATCTATCATCTATCTATCTATTCTATCTATCCATCCATCTGTTCTATCTATACAACCGTCTATTCCATCCATCCATCTTTCTATCTATCCATCCATCTGTTCTATCTATCCATCCATCTATTCTGTCTATCCATCCATCTATTCTATCTATCCATCTATTATCTATCATCGATCTATGTATCCATCCATCTATTCTATCTTTCCATCCATCTTCTCTATCTATCCATCCATCTATTCTATCTTTCCATCCATCTATTCTATCTTTCCATCCATCTATTCTATTTATCCATCCATCAATTCTATCCATCCATCTATTCTATCTATCCATCCATCTATTCTCTTTCCATCCATCTATTCTATCTATCCATCCATCTATTATATCATTCCATCCATCTATTCTATCCATCCATCTATTCTATCTATCCATCCATCTATTCTATCTATTCATCCATTCTATCTTTCCATCTATTCTATCCATCCATCTATTCTATCTTTCCATCCATCTATTCTATCTATCCATCCATCTGTTCTATCTATCATTCATCTGTTCTATCTATCCATCTATTATCTATCATCAATCTATGTATCCATCCATCTATTCTATATTTCCATCCATCTATTCTATCCATCCATCTATTCTATCTATCCATCCATCTATTCTATCCATCCATCTATTCTATCTTTCCATCCATCTATTCTATCTATCCATCCATCTGTTCTATCTATCCATTCATCTGTTCTATCTATCCATCTATTATCTATCATCGATCTATGTATCCATCCATCTATTCTATATTTCCATCCATCTATTCTATCTATCCATCCATCTGTTCTATCTATCCATCCGTCTGTTCTATC
This sequence comes from Callithrix jacchus, assembly GCF_049354715.1. NCBI lineage: Eukaryota > Metazoa > Chordata > Mammalia > Primates > Cebidae > Callithrix > Callithrix jacchus. The sequence continues at coordinate 54,429,057 of NC_133517.1, forward strand.
TATCCATCTGTCTGTTCTATCTATCCATCCATCTATTCTATCCATCCATCTATTCTATCTATCCATCCATCTATTCTATCTATCCATCCATCTGTTCTATCTATCCATCCGTCTGTTCTATCTATCCATCCGTCTGTTCTATCTATCCATCCACCTGTTCTATCTATCCATCTATTATCTATCATCTATCGATCTATCCATCCATCTATTCTTTCCATCCATCTATTCTATCTTTCCATCTATTATCTATCATCTATTTATCTATCTCACCTAACTATCTACTATCTGTCATCTATCTATCCACCTATTTTCTAACATCTATCTATCATCTCATCTATCTATCCAATATCTATCTACTATCTATCTGTCATCTATCTATCCACCTATCTTCTATCTATCTATCTATCCATCCATCATCTATCTGTCCACCTATCATCTATCATATCTATCTATCTATCTATCTATCTATCTATCTATCTATCATCTATCTATATCTATCTTTCTATCTATATCTATCTATCTTCTTACGTACCTATCAGAGGAGAAGAATGATCAACACAGAATTCTGGAGTCTGTATTTGGACCCTAGGAGGGAGGCTAGAGGTACGGGATCTAACGCTACACAGGCCACCGTGTGTTGCAGTAAAAGCCTGGAGCTTGTGTTGGTGGCAAGAGTTCATGGATGGTTGTTACATGTTCTTCTAAGAAGGAAGAAACCCAGTGATGAGGGTGTCACTTACCAACGACCACGGCCTGAGATGTGAAAAACACAAAGCCGAACCCCCAGCATCGTGTTTGTGTCACATGCCTCAGCATTTTGGAAAGCAGGCCTGGGAACAGGAGCTGACAGGTCCCTTCTCTGTCTCTGGGCACTGATGCAGGAGGGTCCTTAGGAGACCCCTTCCTTGACAGCTCCTTCCATGAGGTCTCCTCCCCGACACACCAGTCAGCGTCCTGGGGGACCAGCGTTGTGTTTAGCGCTGAAAATGCAGCTCCAAGGGAGACGTGTCCCCGCCTCCTGTGCGGCCTGACCCGACCTCCCACTAGGGCCGTCGATGTGGACCTTCATGTTAATGTCAGCAGGATGAATGTGATGAATCTGTTTCCACAGAGGGAGATCTGTGGTGTGAAAAGAAAGGATGTTCCCGGGGAGGAGGGACAGGGTTTTGAGGGGCCCTGGACCTGCAGAGCTGGAGATGGGAGAAGGGGGCCCTGGGCAGCAGACCCCATGTGAAGCTGAGCCGGCCTCCTGGGGGACAGGGTCTCAGGTCCCCTGTGTGAGGCTGAGCCGGCCTCCTGGGGAGGAGGGATGGGGTTTCAGGTCCCTGTGTGAGGGTGAGCCGGCCTCCTGGGGAGGAGGGACAAGGTCTCAGGTCCCTGTGTGAGGCTGAGCTGGCCTCCTGGGGAGGAGGGACAGGGTCTCAGGTCCCCTGTGTGAGGCTGAGCCGGCCTCCTGGGGAGGAGGGACGGGGTTTCAGGTCCCTGTGTGAGGGTGAGCCGGCCTCCTGGGGAGGAGGGACGGGGTTTCAGGTCCCTATGTGAGGGTGAGCCGGCCTCCTGGGGAGGAGGGACAAGGTCTCTGGTCCCCCATGTGAGGGTGAGCCGGCCTCCCAGGGAGGAGGGACAGGGTCTCAGGTACCGGTGTGAGGGTGAGCTGGCCTCCCAGGGAGGAGGGACAGGTCTGAGGTCCAGTGGCAGTTACTGCCCGTTCTGTGGGCCTCCTGTGACTGCCGAGGCATGTCACCACCTACCAGTGGCATTAGACAACAGACACTTCTTCTCCCACAGCACTGGAGGCCAGGAGTTTGAAATCAAAGTGCTGGGGATGGGAGGCTCGTGCTTCCTATGAAGACTGCAGGGCAGGCTCCTGCGGCCTCTTCCAGCCTCGGGGGTTCCGGGGTCTCAGGTCCCCCGTGTGAGGGTGAGCCTCACTGTGTCACTGCAGTCTCCGCCTCCTCCTCCACAGGGCTTCCTCTTCCCCTGTCTCTCGTAATGACACACGTCATCAGATTTAGGGGCCCCTGGACCATCCAGCATGGTCTCATGCCAATTCTTACCTTAGTGGTCTCCTTCTGAGGTTCTGGGTGGACATGAGCTTTGGGGCCCCTGCTCACCCCAGTGCCATGTCCCCTGACACCTGCCTTCCCTTCACCTGGCCCTCCCTGCCCAGTGTCCTGCAGAGCTTTATTCACCTTTGCCCTGAAAATCAGGCAGCGGTAAGCCTGCCCCTGCCCCTGCCCCTGCCCCTGCTCATGCCCCTGCCCCCGCCCCAATCCTAACCCTGCCCCTAACCCTGCCCCTGCCCCTAACCCTGCCCCCGCCCTCCTGCCCCTAACCCTGCCCCTACCCCTAACCCTGTCCCCGCCCTTAATCCTGCCCCTGCCCCTGCCCCTGCTCCTGCCCCTGTCCCTAACCCTGTCCCCACCCTTAATCCTGCCCCTAACCCTGCACCTGCCTGCTGGGAATACTCTGAACCCCTCTGTGGTGACTGAGCAACCCCAAGCTTCTGGAAGAATTGGCAAAACCCAAGCTATCTGAAATAACAAGAAGAAATTGTTGATTTTTAACCGGTAAATTCTCTCAGAATCCAGCTTCCCCGGAATGAGCTATTTGCTTTCTGATGCTGGTTACTTACTGTATCAACTGTATTTGAGAAAATGAAGGACAGTGTGAAATGCTGAAATGTCACTTGTACCTTTGGCTCCACTGAACTGTTCTGGTAGAAACAGGAACTCTGTGATAGGGACTAACCACACAGCTTGACTGCAAAGAGAGATGACATCGCGTAATGGGCCTCTCGCTGCGGAGAGCCCATACACGGACGTGTGATGGAGAGCTCATCACCCGATTCCTTTCCAAGGACAGGTATATTGATCGGGGCCCTGGAAAGGGGATGCGGCCCTTACGGAGAGCCTATAAATGGACCATGAGGGGTGCCTGTCTCTGTGCTTGAGATAAGGATGTAAAAGTCTTTCTTCTCCCCCAGCTCTTCTAGGCCCGCGTGGAGGCCCCTCCTCCTGCAGTTTTTGTGGTCAGGCTGGTTGTCCTGTGTCGCATCCTGTTCCCCCGTAGTTTAACCCCTATTCTTGCTAAGGTGCGTGGTTTCGGTGCTGACACACAGACGTTCCCTTTGCATTGCTCTGCTTTTATAATACCACGCTGTGATTTTTGTGCACCAGTGTTTGCAAGTGTGTTCTTTTTGTGTAATTATCACTGGAACTTTGTGCAACCTTGCTCCCCCTCCCCTATTGAAACAGCACAATAAAAAACTGAGGTTTTCAGGGGAATGTCGGACATCCACAGAGCAGCATTATGTGGTTTCTCTGCTGGGCACGGCTCTAAGGAAAACTGTATCCTTGTCTCTCTTTTTCACCAACCACTCCGCTTTGAGAGATCTTAAACCCATGTTGATGTATTGGGAGATGGTCTCGCCAATACCTGCCACTGCCCCGGCCCCTGACCCTGATCCTGACTCTAGCCCTGACTCTGCCCCAACCCTGCTCCTGCCCCTGCCCCTAACCCTGATGCAGCCCCTGCCCCTGACCCTAACCCTGACCCTACTCCTACCCCTGCCCCGACCCTAACCCTGACCCTGCTCCAGCCATGAACCTGATCCTGATCCTGATCCTGACCCAGACCCTGACCCTAACCCTGACCCTGCTCCAGCCATGAACCTGATCCTGATCCTGACCCTGACCCAGACCTTGACCCTAAACCTGACCCTGCTCCTGCCACGACCCTGATCCTGATCCTGACCCTGACCCTAATCCTGACCCTGATCCTGACCCTAACCCTAACCCTAACCCTGACCCTAACCCTGACCCTGCTCCTGCCATGACCCTGATCCTGATCCTGACCCTGACCCTGACCCTAATCCTGACCCTGATCCTGACCCTAACCCTAACCCTGACCCTAACCCTGACCCTGCTCCTGCCACGACCCTGATCCTGATCCTGATCCTGACCCTGACCCTGACCCTAATCCTGACCCTGATCCTGACCCTAACCCTAACCCTAACCCTAACCCTGACCCTAACCCTAACCCTGACCCTGACCCTAACCCTAACCCTGATCCTAACCCTAACCCTGACCCTGACCCTAACCCTGACCCTAACCCTAACCCTGACCCTGACCCTAACCCTGACCCTAACCCTAACCCTGACCCTGACCCTGACCCTAACCCTAACCCTGACCCTAACCCTGACCCTGACCCTGACCCTAACCCTGACCCTGACCCTGACCCTAACCCTAACCCTGACCCTAACCCTAACCCTAACCCTGACCCTAACCCTGACCCTGCTCCCAATCCTGACCCTAACCCTAACCCTAACCCTAACCCTGACCCTAACCCTAACCCTACCCCTGACCCTGCTCCTGCCCTGACCCTGATTCTGACCCTGGCCCTAACCCTAACCCTAACCCTGATCCTGACCCTGATCCTGACCCTAATCCTAACCCTGACCCTGGCCCTGATCCTGATTGTAACCCTGACTCTGCCCCTGACCTTGATCCTGCCCCAATCCTGCCCCAATCCTAACCTTGACCCTAACCCTGCCCCTGCCCCTAACTCTGAGAATTGGCCACACCAGGTGCTCTGCCCAGTTCCAGTGGGTCCATGGAGGGCTGTGTGCTGTGTGGGGACCAGAGGGTGGGGCAGCAGGCAGAGGGCGGTGAGGACTGGGCAGGCATTTGTAGCCCAAGTGGATAGACGGCCACTGGGAGAGGCAAAGCGTCCATGGGAAGCCTCAGCAACAGTCGAGGTTTCTGTGGCTACAGAGGGTGGGGATCCATTGATTTATTTGGTCACGTGAACATTGTTGGATTCACAATGGAGGCAGGCACAGCGCCTCACTCCTGTAATCCCAGCACTTTGGGAAGCTGAGGCAGGCAGATCACCTGAGGTCAGGAGTTCAAGACCAGCCTGGCCAACATGGTGAAACTCCATCTCTACTAAAAATACAAAAATTAGCTGGGCATAATGGTAGGTGCCTGTAATCCCAGCTACTCGGGAGGCTGAGGCAGGAGAATTGCTTGAACCCGGGAGGTGGAGGTTGGCGTTAGCTGAGATTGTGCCACTGCACTACAGTCTGGGAAACAGAGGAAGACTCCATCTCAAAAAAATTAAAAGGAGCTCCTCGTGTCAAACCCTGGCAAACTGGAATGGGGAAGGCCATGAAGCAGGGACTCTTACCCAGGATTTGCTCGATAACAGGAATTATCTCAAGAAAAGTTCCCACACCACAGCTCACTCCACGAGTCACACGGGCCAGCCAGGGGCAGGACAGCTGGCTACTTCCACCTGGTCTCACAGCCCAGTGTGTGCCTGCCAGACCAATGCACTCCAGGGTCACAAGCCGCACTCAGCAACTCCCAACGCTTGCCAGTCCGCTCTCGTAAGTGGCTGCCGGTGCCAATGAGCTCCCATTTTTTTGGAAGGAGTCTCACTTTTTTGCCGAGGCTGGAGTGCAATGGCGCAATCTCAGCTCACTGCAACCTCTGCCTTCTGGGTTCAAGCAATTCTCCCACCTCAGCCTCCCAAGTAGCTGGGATTACAGTGCCTGCCACCACACCTGGCTAATTTTTGTATTTTTAGTAGAAACAGGGTTTCACCATGTTAGCCAAACTGGTCTTAAACTCCTGACTTCAGGTGATCCACCCACCTTGGCCTCCCAAAGTGCAGGGATTACAGGCATAAGCCACTTCACCCGGCCCTTTTTAGTATTTTTTTGTTTTCTGGAGACAGAGTTTTGCTCTTGTTTCCCAGGCTGTAGTGCAATGGTGTGATCTCAGCTCACTGCAACCTCTGTCTCCTGAATTCCAGCGATTCTCCCACCTCAGCCTCCCGAGTAGCTAAGATTACAGGTGCGAGCCACTGCGCCAGGCCCAGCTCCCACCTCAGCCTCCCAAGCAGCTGAGAGTTACAGGTGTGAGCCACTGCCCCCGGCCCAGCTCCCGCCTCAGCCTCCTGAGCAGCTGGAGTTACAGGTGTGAGCCACTGCACCAGGCCCAGCTCCCACCTCAGCCTCCCGAGTAGCTGGAGTTACAGGTGTGAGCCACTGCACCAGGCCCAGCTCCTGCCTCAGCCTCCTGAGCAGCTGGAGTTACAGGTGTGAGCCACTGCACCAGGCCCAGCTCCCGCCTCAGCCTCCCAAGCAGCTGGAGTTACAGGTGTGAGCCACTGCACCAGGCCCAGCTCCTGCCTCAGCCTCCCGAGTGGCTGGGATTACAGGTGTGAGCCACTGCACCCGGCTCAGCTCCCGCCTCAACCTCCCGAGCGGCTGGAGTTACAGGTGTGAGCCACTGCACCAGGCCCAGCTCCCGCCTCAGCCTCCCGAGTGGCTGGAGTTACAGGTGTGAGCCACTGCACCAGGCCCAGCTCCTGCTTCAGCCTCCCGAGTGGCTGGGATTACAGGTGTGAGCCACTGCACCTGGCTCAGCTCCCGCCTCAGCCTCCCGAGCAGCTGGAGTTACAGGTGTGAGCCACTGCACCAGGCCCAGCTCTGCCTCAGCCTCCCGAGTGGCTGGAGTTACAGGTGTGAGCCACTGCACCCGGCCCAGCTCTGCCTCAGTCTCCCGAGTGGCTGGAGTTACAGGTGTGAGCCACTGCACCCGGCCCAGCTCCCGCCTCAGCCTCCTGAGTGGCTGGGATTACAGGTGTGAGCCACTGCCCCCGGCCCAGCTCCCGCCTCAGCCTCCCGAGCAGCTGGAGTTACAGGTGTGAGCCACTGCACCCGGCCCAGCTCCCGCCTCAGCCTCCCGAGTGGCTGGGATTACAGGTGTGAGCCACTGCCCCCAGCCCAGCTCCCGCCTCAGCCTCCCGAGCAGCTGGGATTACAGGTGTGAGCCACTGCACCTGGCTCAGCTCCCGCCTCAGCCTCCCGAGTGGCTGGGATTACAGGTGTGAGCCACTGCACCCGGCCCAGCTCCCGCCTCAGCCTCCCGAGTGGCTGGGATTACAGGTGTGAGCCACTGCACCTGGCCCAGCTCCCGCCTCAGCCTCCCGTGTGGCTGGGATTACAGGTGTGAGCCACTGCACCCGGCCCAGCTCCCGCCTCAGCCTCCCGAGTGGCTGGGATTACAGGCGTGAGCCACTGCACCCGGCCCAGCTTTGCTCTAAGATAGCTTGCACAGCCTCGTCTTCCCTTCATAAAACCTGAAACTTCTCCTTTGTTCTCCGTCCACACCGGAGGGCACCCCAACCTGCGTGTATGTCCCTGTTGGCAACCCTCCTTGTATATTACTCTCAGATAAAACCTTTTCTGAGATGTTTTGCTCCGTTTTTATGTTGAAGTCACTAAGGGGGAAGGTGTTGCGGAGACTGCAGAGCATGGACCTACTGTTAGACCTGGAAAGCGGCATTGCTGGCCGTTGCTGTGCTTCTGCTGTGCAAACAGTTTCCCTACAATGCGTTTGGAGCAGGGAGTGAGGAAAGTGTTACTTGAATGGCGTGTTATTTTAGAGCTGACCGGGCATCCTTGCCTCATCCTGGGCTCTCTGCCCCACCGTGAGGTCCTGTGTGAGTGAGCTCACCAATGTTACTTATTGGTGGTCATAATTCTTGAGAGTTAAGCAATAAACAGTTTTTTAAAAATCTAGATAATTGATTTTTAAGTCGAATTTTCATGGCCTGGAGTGGAAGCCCATAATGTGAATTCCAGGCTTTCAAATCCAGGGACGCTGGCGGGCACAGGCTGGCATCATATAAATGAAACCAAATCACTTAGAACGTGTTGTGTGTGCTTTCTGCTGTTTTAACCCTATTAGCCAAATCAGAGCTGCAGCTCCGAGTGAAATGTGTGCTGTGAAATCACAAGTTTATCCCATGAGGAAGCTGAAAAGCATTCAACGCCCATCTGGAAGCTGGCTTGCAGTCACCATGGGAGAGGCTCTGCTCTTCTCTCTCAATGCTATAACAACAAAGAGAAGCAATGGGTGAACAGAGACCCAGGAGGCACCAGGAAAACCCGGGAAAGGGGCCTGGGGACCCGCAGGCCATGCCCTGCCGCTGCACTTGCCCTGGCGTGTGGGGAGTGATGGTGGTGACATATGTCTCTCTTTGCTGTGAACTTTTCCCATCCCAGGGATGGGGAAGCTCCCCCTCTCCAAGGCCAGTTTCTCGAGGTATTATCACCTTCCCATAAGAAGCTTTTGAAATACTCAGCGGCCACTGATGACCAACCTTGGTTTCTACAGAACCAGGGTTTAGTTTTAGGGATTTTGCAATGTTTTTGTCTTGGGTAAAAAACTGATTGGATCAAGATTTCAGGGTCAGGTGCAGTGACTCACGCCTGTAATCCCAGCGCTTCAGGAGGCTGAGGAAGCAGGATCACTTGAGCCTAGGAATTTGAGACCAGCCTGGGCAACATAGTGAGATCCCTGCAGGGACAGGGATAAAACATAATCTGGGTGTGGTGACGTGCTCCTGTGGCCCCAGCTACTTGGGAGGCCAAGGCAGGAGGATCTCTTAAGCCCAGAAGTTTGAGACTAGCCTGGACAACATGGTAAGGCCAGTCTCTATGGAAAATAATAAACAAATAAATAAGCTGGGCATGGTGGTGTGCACCTATGGTAACAGCACATGGGAGGCTGAAGTGGGAGGATAGCTTGAGCCCTGGAGGTTGAGGCTACAGTGAGCTATGATTGTGCCACTGCACCCCAGCCTGGGCAATAGAGCGAGACTCTGTCTTGAAAAAAGAAAAAAAAGAAAAAACGTTTTTGTGACCCTGACTCCCCTGAGGCTGTGGGTGAGGCTTCCACTTGGCTGCGCAGGCTTCGAGTCAGTGGAACCCAAGGGTGGTTCTGAGTGAGCGACTGCGGGAGGTTCTGTTTACCCAGCAGATATTTATTTATTTATTGCTGTTTCAGATATGTATTCTTGATAACAAAGCACTCTAAAGCTTGGTGGCTTTAAAATGACTGTCTAATCATTCCTCCCACTTCTGCAGGTTGATTGGGCTGGGCTCAGCCAGGGTGGCTCATCTCTGCTGCAGGTGGTGTCAGCCGGGGTCACTCAGGCAGCTGCAGTTTGGATGGGGGGGCACCCTGGCTGGGGGCTGGGCCTCTGTCTCCTCTGTGGCCCTTTAGCTCAGGGCCTCTCTGTCCACTTGGTCTTTAGTGTGGGGCTTCTTGACTCCACGCTGTTGAGGTTGGGCTGGATTGTTCTCGCACTGAAGGAGGTTTAGCGGCACCCCTGGCCTTACCTACTGGACACTGTTGTGTCCCTGACTCAGTGTGACAACTAAAGACGTCTCCAGATGTCCCCTGGGTCAGAATCTCTCCCTGTGGAGAACAGTAGGGTGGCCTGGACTCCTTTCAACTGAGCACTCCCAAGAGAGCAAGAGCAAAATCTGCCAGGCCACTTAGAATTGGCCTGGAATTGGCACTGCCTCCCTTCCTGTTCAGTGGTCAAAGCCCACAGGGCTGGTCAGATTCACGGGGAAGAGGAAAGAGGTTCCACTGTGGGGCGGGAGTGCTGGCAAGGTCACATCAACAAAGGATCTGAGAGGAGCTGCTGAGCCACCTCTGAAAACAATGCCGAGAGCCCCACCATGGACACGCATATCATATCATGTCCCATCATGTCATGAGCCATCATATCATGTACCATCATGTCACGGGCCATCATATCACATGGTATCACGTCACGGGCCATCATATCACATGGTATCATGTCACGGGCCATCATATCACATGCTATCACGTCACGGGCCATCATATCACATGGTATCACGTCACGGGCCATCATATCACATGCTATCACGTCACGGGCCATCATATCACATGGTATCACGTCACGGGCCATCATATCACTTGGTATCACGTCACGGGCCATCATATCACATGGTATCACGTCACGGGCCATCATATCACATGGTATCATGTCACGGGCCATCATATCATATTCTATCATATCACGGGCCATCATATCACAGGCAAACAGGAGACCAGGGCTTCACCTCCACTGATCTCTTTCTGGGGGGTTGCTAGGAAGTACATATACAGTATTTAAACATATACAGAGGTCATTTAAAAACAAATCCATGGGCCAGGCATGGTGGCTCACACCTGTCATCCTAGCACTTTGGAAGGCCAAGGTGGGAGGGCTTCTTGAGCTCAGGGGTGTAAGGCCAGCCTGGGCAACATAGTGAGATCCCTGTCTCTACAAAAAATTGGAAAATTAGCCAGGTGTGGTGGCGCCACCTACAGTCCCAGCTACTCAGTGGGGAGGCTGAGGTGGGAGGAGCGCTTGAGCCAGGGATGTCGAGGCTGCTGTGAGCCGAGACCACACCACTCACTCCAGTCTGGATGACAGCGTGAGACCAAGTCTTTAAAAAAAAGTGATCCATGCTTTTGTACCTCCACGGTCATAGCGGCCTTATTCACAACAGCCAAGAGGGGGAAGGGAGCAGCCCAGTGCCCACTGACAGATGGACAGAGAAGCCAGACGTGGAACAGACATTCAACGGGACGCTGTTTAGCCGTAACAAGGAAGGTCATTCTGACACCGTGGATGCACCTTGAGGCATCTCCAGGGGAGTCAAATCTTTTTTTTTTTTTTTAGACAAAGTCTTGCTCAGCTGCCCAGGCTGGAGTGCAGTGGTGCAATCATGGCTCACTGTAGCCTCCACCTCCCAGGCTCAGGTGATCCTCCCCGCTCAGCCACCTCAGTAGCTGGGACTATAGGCAGTTACTACCACGCCCCGCTAATTTTTGTATTTGTTGTAGGGATGGGGTCTGGCTATGTCTCCCAGGTTGGTGTGGAACTCCTGGACTCAGGCAATCCTCCCGCCTTGGCCTCCCGAAGTGCTGGGATTACCAGCATGAGGCACCGCACCCCAGCCAGGTAGTCAAATCCATAGAAACAGAAAGTAGAATTGAGGCTGCGGAGCCGGGGGAGGGAGGCATGGGGTGGGTGTTTGCTGGGGACGGTTTTGGCGTGGGAGGACGAAGGTGCTGGAGATGACAGGGGTGACGGCTGCACACCAGCCTGAAGGTGCTTCATGCCACTGAACTGTGCACTTAAAAGACGGTTAAAATGGTGAATTCCATGTTGTATGTATTTTACCACAATTTAAAAAGGTAATACATGCTATAAAAGAAACAATAGGTTGGGCGCGGTGGCTCACACCTGTAATCCCAGCACTTTGGGAGGCTGAGGTGGGTGGATCACCTGAGGTCAGGAGTTCGAGACCAGCCTGGCCAAAATGGTGAAATACCATCTCTACTAAAAATAAAAACAAAAACATTAGCTGGGCATGGTGGCAGGTGCCTGTAATCCCAGCTACTTGGGAGGCTGAGGCATGAGAATTGCTTGAACCTGGGAGCAGAGGTTGTAGAGAGCTGAGATTGTACCACTGTACTCCAGTCTGGGCAACAAGAGTAAAACTCCATCTCAAAAAAAAAAAAGAAAAAGAAGAAAGAATAGCCCTCATAGCAGGGACCAAGGCTTCCCCTCGGGTGTGGTCAGTGACAGTGCCTCTGAGGGGCACCGTGTGACTTTATGGGTGAAGGCCGCCAGAGCTGGGGCAGAGGTGACCGCAGGGCGGGAAACAGCAGTGCAGAGTGTGGCGTGCGGACGCCGGGTGGGTGGCAGAGCCTGGTGCACGGACCAGGGCGAGCCAGCCCCTGTGAACCTCAGGGGATGAGCCACGGTCAGCAAAGCAGGCAGCAACCAAACGTTTTCATTACAATCACACTTTTAAAAAACCTTCTGTAATTTCAGTTTGGATTTCTCCTGTCACCCAAGAGTTGTTTTTAAACTTTCAGGTGGAAGGGCCCTTTACAATAACATTGTTGATACATTCTCATGATCTTTTCATCGTGGCCAGAGCGCACGGTGTCCAGTTTCTAGCTTACAGGGTTTCCTGGTGTCCTCTTTGTGACCTGTGCCAGTGTTGCCTGTGGGTGGCCAGGTCGGGTTCCCGACTTCGCTGCACGAAAGAATGTGGAGCGAGTCCACGGTAGGAGCAGGCAGAGGAGTCTACTGCAGAGCGAACGCCCACGCTGACAGACGGCAGCTGCTGGGTGGGGAAGCAGGCCCTGGTGCCTTGAGGGGAATTCCCTCGTGGGAGCTGGACCTGCGTCTTCGTAAAATCCAGGTGAGGCAGGTGTGCACAGGTGGTTGTGTCGCACGGAACACTAGCATCTAAAGTCTCCATCCAGGGTGTGGTTTTTACTACAAAAGTGAGACAAAGGTTGCTATTAGTTTGGTGCAAAAGTATTGCTGTTTTGGCTATTAGTTTCAGTGGCAAAAACCACGATTACCTTTGCATCAGCCGAATACAAGCTTGAGCCCAGCGGTGCATGCACCATCCTCGATGCGGGACTGTGTGGTGATGGCTTCACGGGCTTTGGGTGCTGATTGGCTGGAAACTGGCGAAGCTACATCAGGAATAGGGGGCTTTTGTTCTCTTTCCTGGCCGTATCAGGTATGGGGACCTTGTAAGCATCTGGCCATCTGCTGTTTCCTGTGGGGCTGTTGACCTGGCAAAAGAGCTGGACACTGAGCGCCAAGGGTGAGAGGGACGTGGAGCACAAGGGCCTTCACCAAGGGAAAGTCAGTGTGGCCTCCTGACCTCACCTGTCCTGCATCAGGGAGCGTCTGTGTTGCCTGTGCACATGAGAAAGTGTGTGTTTTACTGCACTTATCTTTTTTTCCTTTGAGACTGAGTTTCCGTCTGTCACACAGGCTGGAGTGTAGTGGCGCCATCTTGGCTCACTGCAACTTCTGCCTCCCAAGTTGAAGCGATTCTCATGCCTCAGCCTCCCAAGAAACTGGGATTACAGGTGCATGCCACCATGCCTGGCTAATTTTTGTATTTTTATTTAGTAGAGATGGGGTTTCACCATGGTGACCAGGCTGGTCTTGAACTACTGACCTCAAGCGATCCACCTGCCTCTGCCTCCCAAAGTGCTGGGATTACAGGCATGAGCCGCCGCGCCCGGCCTGTGGCTGCATGTGTCTTTAATGTCTGTCTCCTAAGCTCTCTCTTCTCTTCACCCACTTGACCTCGTGTGTGAAGCTGCATGCTGTGTTAAAGTCTCTTGTGGCTGGAGCGTCTGTGCGTTCTCCCTCTGTCTCATGAGCTTCTGCTTTATAAAAGTGGCTGCCTTATTATTTCATGCATAGTCATAACTGTTATTTTTACATTATGGATTGTGGAATTTTGCATTAAAACACTTATTGTCACATTTGAGGTTTTATTTGCCACGACTCTGGCTTTCTTACGGTCTGTTTGCCCACATTTTTATTTTTAGCCAGTCTTTTTTAGGTGTATATCTTTTATTTAGCATTCAGTTGGTCTTGTTTTATGACCCAAACTAAAGATATTTTTCTTCTAACAGGTGAGTGAAGCCCACTTAATTGTGCTCATGTGACTGATGTTTCGGTCTGAACTCTACCATGTGGCCCACACGAGCAGGACAGGGGCCTGTGTGACTGGAGCTGAGGCAGGTGGGAAGGGCCGGGGAGGGGATGCCCAGACTGTGCCTCCCTCAGGGCCACGGAGACAGAAACCACGCAGCCACCAGGCAGGGGAATTTAGTGGAGTTCCTCACAGGTCACAAGGGCTGTGGATCCGGCACCACTGTGAAGGGCACAGAGATCTCTATGAGGCAGGAGGGGCGGGCACACAGCTTGAGGGCTGGGTGGAGCCTGCCCCCCTCTTCCCCACAATCCCTATCCCCCCCAGGAGGAAACATTTGGAAGAGGTCCGTCTTCAGGGCTGAGCTTCAGACCCTGCTGGAGCAGCGTTGCCTCAGCCAAGGCCGGCAGGAGAGCGCCCTTTGGGAGCTGCAGCAGGAGCCGTCCACACTGGCAAGGAGCCATCCACACTGGCAAGGCCCTCAGAGGCCACTAGGAGCTGTTCACTGGGCACCACTGGAACTGTGGGCTGGGGGGGCCCCTCTGGGTGTCCTGAGGGCCAGGCCCGTGAGCGCCGTAGGGGCAGGTGGGAAGCAAAGCAATAGCGTGGGATTGGGAGGTGGCTGCCTGAAGCGTCCCCTCTCTGAGGAAGCGCTCGGCAGGAGCAGTGCTGGGGGATGTGGCTGGACTGGAGGCAGCAGGTGGATTTGGAGCACAGAGCCACGGGGTCCCCAGTGCTGGCTGCTTCACAGGGCGGATGGGCTGTCTGCGGACTAAAGGAGGCTCTGGGAAGCCACCAAAGGGTTGCAGTCAGCGTGTGACTTGCTCTGTATTTCAGAAAGGTCCCCGAGGATCCGGTCTGGGGAGTGGAGTGGACTGGGGCCCCTGGGTGCTGATGCCGGGTGAGGGTGGGGCTCAGCAGGGCTGCACAGGTGCGTTTCGTAAAATCATGATGGACACAAGATAGACGCGGAGTCCTGATCCAGAAGTGTCAGCAGGGACAGCTGGTGCAGCTGAGTGTCCGGAAAGAAGGGATGTGAGTTAAATAAGAAAAAAAAATCGTGCCGGGCACGGTGGCTCACGCCTGTAATCCCAGCACTTTAGGAGGCTGAGGTGGTGGATCACGAGGTCAAGAGATCGAGACCATCCTGATCAACATGGTGAAACCCCGTCTCTACTAAAAATACAAAAAATTAGCTGGGCATGGTGGCACGTGCCTGTAATCCCAGCTACTCAGGAGGCTGAGGCAGGAGAATTGCCTGAACCCAGGAGGCGGAGGTTGCGGTGAGCTGAGATCGCGCCATTGCACTCCAGCCTGGGTAACAAGAGCGAAACTCCGTCTCAAAAAAAAAGAAAGAAAGAAAGAAAAAAAAATCAAGACTCTAATGTTGGTAAATGCTCCTAATTATTTTCTGGATATTAATTATTACTCCAAATGTTAATTATCTTTGTGACTTTGATGTGCAGGCCTGGCTGGTGACTCGGAGGTGCCCGGGTGCCTCTGTGCTATGCCCCACTGAGATTTCCTTAACAGTCCACCCTCATCATTCTCAGAGCCCGTATGTGATTCTCTCACTTGCTGTAATCCCCAAGTCAACACTTCCTTGCACTTCCTTGCGTTCTTGGCTGGGGTCGGGCGGGGCGGCCTTCCTGCTCCAGCCTGTGCTGCAATCAAGGGCCCTTTTTATGTCTTTCTGCATCCTTGTGCTTTCGTGGGCAACCCTGCTGTTTGCTGCCACTGAGCACAGCCCCCGGGTGCTGCCTCACGTCCTACACAAGGAATGCCCAGGTCAGAGAAGCCTCGTCCAGGCCTGCCGACGGCGCTGCTGGCAGCCATTTCAGTGTTAATGAAGCCACCAAGCACACTCAGTAAGGAATCTTTCAATAGAAACACACAGAATGGGGTTATGTACTGCTGGGTCGATGAGAATGTAGCCAGAGCTCTTGGGACCCAACCCCGGTGTCTGCTCGCAGCAGGGGCTCGGCGTTCTCTAAACAGAGCCTTCGCAGCGGCTCTGCCATTACAGCTAAGGTGGGTGTGGGTAGCGGTGGCAGGTGCAGCCCAGGAGGGCCCCTGAACAGCAGCCTTGGACGGCCGGGGCTCGAGAGCCGTGGAGTGGGGGGTGCGTTTTCTGGGCCTCCGCCACCCACTGTTTGGTTGGGGCATCAAGCAGCTCAACGGTGGTTCTTCCTTGGCCAGGAGAGGAGGACATGCTGTCAGGCTTTTCAGCTTCCTTACACTTGTCCAAAGAGAATCAGAACTGCCAGCGGGAACGGGAGTATTTAGGGGGAATGATCCCGGCTCTAACTATCCATGCATAGTGAGGATCATCCAGTGCAGCCGGCTCAGGGCTCAGGTGGGTTCCATTGAGGTCTTTATTTGCCAACCAGAGTGTGCCAACGAAAATGAGGGAGCAAGGCCCTCATTCCGGGCACACACGGCACACACAGGTGTCCTTTCCAGGCACGCACAGGTGTCCTTTCCGGGTACATGTGGCACGCACAAGTGTCCTTTCCAGGCACGCACAGGCGTCCTTTCCGGGCACACGCAGGCGTCCTTTCCGGGCACGCGCAGGCATCCTTTCCGGGCACGCACAGGTGTCCTTTCCGGGCACACGCACGCGTCCTTCCCCACTGGCGGCACCCAGCCGCAGGAGGGCAGCGATGGATTCGGGCCGTTGTCAGCGCTGTTCCTCCAGGCCTCAGGCCACTGCCCGCCCCCGACCTGGCCTCTGACAGAGCTCTAAGGGATGACATGCGGGGACAAGAGCGTCAGCAGCCCCTACCAGTGAGGAAGGACGCGCCCCGGCCTGGGTCTGTGGACAGGTGTTGGATTTCCATCGGCCCCCACACCAGCAGCCGTCTCAGCCAGCCAGGCCCATGTCCGGATCCTGGAAGAGCTCGCCCTCTGCTGTCCCTACTTGGGGTAGCGCGCCTGCTCTTCACGCCGAGGTCCAGGGACTGTTTCTGCCCGACTCAGGGTCCCAAGACCAAATGCTAAAATTCCGCCAAACCCTCAGCAGGGTGGGCCAACCCTTGTGAAGCCAACGCATCTGCTTCTGCCCAGAGATGGCTGGAGCTGCTTCAGTGGGGAAATACGGTGTGACCCACGAGGCGCAGGCTGCTGGGCGTACTGTCCCTGAGAACAGTGGTGCTGCTCAAGTCTGAGGCTCCTGTGGGGTCCTGGCTGCACCCCTGAACTGAGTCCCCGACCTGTCAGGCCACGGAGTCACACCCACGCACCTTGGGACCATTGGGCTGCCTCTCTGCGTTCCTACAAGGTGTTCACCTTCTCATTGGCACATTTGGGTGTGCAAATCAAGCTCTGAGGTGGGGAGGAGGCAGAAATGCCCCCCACACACACACAGGCAGTGCCTGGCAGGACCGGGGCCACCCCAGAGCGGAGACCAGACTCCTGGGCTTCCCCACCCTCAGCTCCTTGCACCATGCTCGTGGGTCCTCCAGGAGGGGCAGATGGCAGTGACGACTGGAGGCCAAACTACGGGGCACTGCAGACTTACGGAAGTCAAAATGCATTTTATTCTGAGCCAAGAGTGAGTGGCAACTCGGAAACGCAGACCCCCAGCTGAGGACACAGGAGGGGTGATTCTGCAGCTCAAGAGTGGCAGTGCGCTTGGGGGGCCCTTGCAGTCCTGACTGGCCTCCGTGCCTTGCACACGGCAGAGCGGACATGCGGCTGGCGTGCAGGGTGGAAAGCTAGCGCCTACGCGGGGCCTTGGCTCTGGTGAGTGTTCCTCTGCCTGCAGGAGCTTCCCCCATTTCCATGGTTCCCGTTGGATCCCCCCTCCAGCTCTGCCTTCGAGCAGGTGCCCGGCACAGCCCTGCAATGCTGCTTCTTGGGCTGCTGCTGCCATGGGACTTGCTGGTGAGGGCCACGGGGCGGCCCTCCTGCTGGCCACATTTGCAGGACGTCCCGCCGTGGAGTCCAGTCTTGACCAGTCTAAGGTCCCTTCTGGAGCCTGTGCTGCCCACCTTAGTGACATGGGCCTGGGGTCCTGGCACCACTGGCTCAGGCAGAATAAGAAACATTTGGGAGGTGGGGAAGGTACAGAGGGTCCAATTGCACCCCCTCCCCAGGCCCTCCTCCTTCCTCTAGCCCAGAAGTCTGGGAGTGGCCTGCCTTCCTTCCCCTCAGGCTCGGTCTGAGGACACCCAGTTAAGCGACTCCACCAATTGGTCACGTTTCTCACACCTGCCTGATTAACCTGTCTTCCAGTTGTCCATTGCAATTTTCATCATGGCCACTGCTGGACAGCAATGAGCAGTGTGGCACACACATATGCTGCTGTGTTTGCTGGGCTGGCGCACACGCATGCTTGCTGTGTTTCCCGGGCTGGCGCACACACATGCTTGCTGTGTTTCCCGGGCTGGCGCACATACATATGCTGCCGTGTTTCCCGGGCTGGCGCACATACATATGCTGCCGTGTTTCCCGGGCTGGCGCACATACATATGCTGCCGTGTTTCCCGGGCTGGTGCACATACATATGCTGCCGTGTTTCCCGGGCTGGTGCACATACATATGCTGCCGTGTTTCCCGGGCTGGCGCACACACATGCTTGCTGTGTTTCCCGGGCTGGCGCACACACATGCTTGCTGTGTTTCCCGGGCTGGCGCACATACATATGCTGCCATGTTTCCTGGGCTGGCGCACACGCATGCTTGCTGTGTTTCCCGGGCTGGCGCACACACATGCTTGCCGTGTTTCCCGGGCTGGTGCACATACATATGCTGCCGTGTTTCCCGGGCTGGCGCACATACATATGCTGCCGTGTTTCCCGGGCTGGCGCACACGCATGCTTGCTGTGTTTCCCGGGCTGGCGCACACACATATGCTGCCGTGTTTCCCGGGCTGGCGCACACACATGCTTGCCGTGTTTCCCGGGCTGGCGCACATACATGCTTGCTGTGTTTCCCGGGCTGGCGCACACACATGCTTGCTGTGTTTCCCGGGCTGGCGCACATACATATGCTGCCGTGTTTCCCGGGCTGGCGCACATACATATGCTGCCGTGTTTCCCGGGCTGGCGCACATACATATGCTGCCGTGTTTCCCGGGCTGGCGCACATACATATGCTGCCGTGTTTCCCGGGCTGGCGCACATACATATGCTGCCGTGTTTCCCGGGCTGGCGCACACGCATGCTTGCTGTGTTTCCCGGGCTGGCCCATACTCATGCTTGCCGTGTTTCCTGGACCATCTCAGTGCCCTGGTGCCAGCAAGAGTGGTCCTGAATCAGAAGACATAGGTCCGAGTTGGCTGAATGACAGAGGACTCGCCATTCCAAACACCTCACACTGTTCCCGGGTGCTTCGGTTATAGATAAGCCAAGTCCAGAATAGAGAGTCCTGAGAGTGTGTGGTATATCTTTGCCTCCTCCTGGAATCTCTGGAGTGACAAGAGTCTCTTTTGTAGCAAGTGTGATGATTGGTGGCTGGGGGCCCCATGTAGCTTCAGGATGGAGCTGGTCACTGGAAAGCCCATGGCAGGATTAGAGGGACTTTCAGCCCCACCCTCAAACTTCAGAGAGGAGAGGGCACTAAAGGTTGGGTTGATCATCAGTAGTCAATGATATAATCAATCATGTTTATATAATGAAGCTTCCATAAAAACCCAAAAAGAGCTTTCAACAGCTGAATACACACAGGTGCCTGGAGGACTACACCTGGGAGGGCAAGGGAGCTCCCCGCTTCTCCCCAGGGAGGGAATGGGAGCTGTGCATTTCTCCTCTGTGCCTTGCAAAACTCAAGGAGCTTCCAGCTCTAATGTGCAGAGGCTGGGTGGAGGCCCGAGGCTGTCTGGAGTGTGTGCCTGCCTGCAAGTCTCCTCCCCGTGCTGTGCATCCACACCTTCAGCACAGCCTGGGTCATAAATGGGTTAGGGTGAGGGTTACAGCTCAGTGTGTCCCTGCATCCTGTGAGCCGCTCTAGCAATTCATCAAACACAGGGCAGGGGACACAGGGAGCCTGATTCATGTCAGGTGGGTCAGGAGCGCAGACCACACCTGGGGCTTGCGATTGGCATTGGAAGTGGGGTCCTCGCATGGAACTCAGCCAGCCTCAGGCCTTAGTCCAGGATCTGAGTCAGACTGCAGGATCTCTTTCTTCTCGCACTAGCTGTTGTGCTGGACACAAGGGGACCCGGTCCTCCTTTCCTGTGGCTCCTTCCCTAACCCACTGGGCACGTCCCAGGATCTGACTAAGGTACCAGCCATGCATATAACCCCTTCTCAGCTGGCAATGGGAGTTTTTGTCAGGGATTCCCATTCCTAAGGACACCGAGGAGGGTTTTCCAATTGTCCAGTTCCCTGGGGCACATTTGCTTGGTGTCCTGTGGGGCCGTTGTCCAGCCCAAGTTGGTAAATCCCTAAATGCCCCAGAGCAGGGCCTGACTCCCTTTTCCCTCCTCTTCTGCTCCTGCATTAGGGAGGTTGCCTGTGCTGCCTCCACGTGCTCTAGCGCCTGTGTGCGTGGGAAGCTGATTATGCAGCAGAAGGGCCTCCAGCATAGGAGGTGTCCGGGCCAGGCAGCCTGCTCTGCCTGCTGGGAGACCACCTGATGCCGGGGCCAGGAGGTCCTCGGGGACCGCTCTGGGCAGCAAAGCAACCTGATCTCTGTGCCCCCCACGCCCCGCCATTCCCCAGCACAGCAGCCGTGGGGCTCCTTTCACTAGTTGGATGAGGGTGTGGTGTTGAGAGGCCTATCCAAGAACAGTCACTGGAGCCCACCTCTCTGTAGACCAAGGCAGGCTTAACCCAGGAATGCGAGGAAGACTTGAAATCTGTAAGCAAATATCACCTTGGAAGCAGACTAAATGAGAAAAGTCACCTGGTCAATTTAATGAAAACCCTTTTGAAAAAAAATTTAGGCTGGGCGCGGTGGCTCAAGCCTGTAATCCCAGCACTTTGGGAGGCCGAGGTGGGTGGATCACGAGGTCAAGAGATCGAGACCATCCTGGTCAACATGGTGAAACCCCATCTCTACTAAAAATAAAAAAAATTAGCTGGGCATGGTGGCGCGTGCCTATAATCCCAGCTACTCAGGAGGCTGAGGCAGGAGAATTGCCTGAACCCAGGAGGCGGAGGTTGCAGTGAGCAGAGATCATGCCATTGCACTCCAGCCTGGGTAACAAGAGAGAAACTCTGTCTCAAAAGAAAAAGAAATTTATGCTCACCATTTCTATTCAACAACAGAATAAGGCAGTATAATAAAGTAAGAAAATAAAAATAAAGACATGAAGATTGGGAAAAAGGAAATTAAAATGTCATTATTTGCCGGTTATAGAAGGGGTTGGCAAACTGCCCACTGTAGGCGAAATCTGACCCATCGGGATGAAAGCCGGCTACACCTACCTGTTCACATCTTGTCTCTGGCTGCTTTCATGTTACCAGGACAGAGCTGAGATCTTGCAACAGTGAGTGTACGGCTGGGAAAGTGGAATACATTTACTATTAGCCCTTTTGCAGAAAAAGCTTGCTAACTCCTGATTATAGGATCATCTATACCAAAAAGACAAAGAAAACTGCAGAGACATTATTATAAATGACAGGAGAGAAGAGTAAATCATAGAAGTCATTTGCATTTCATATGCCAGACAAAAGTCATTCAAATACAGAATTTTCCGTCTGGGTGCAGTGGCTCATTCCTATAATCCCAGCACTTTGGGAGGCCGAGGTGGGCGGATCACTTAAGGTCAGGAGACCAGCCTGGCCAACATGGTGAAACCACATCTCTACTCGAAAATTCGAAATTAGCCAGGCATGGTGGTGCACGCCTGTAATCCCAGCTACTGGGGCTGAGACAGGAGAACTGCTTGAACCCGGGAAGCGGAAGTTGCAGTGAACTGAGATAGTGCCACTACACTCCAGCCTGGGCAATAGAGTGAGACTCCATCTCAAAAAAAGAAAAAAATATACACACACACATATATATTTATATATTATATATATAATTTTTAAAGGGCTCCTTTGTTATAACTTTAGAGAATATTTATTAGTGAGAAAAAACAGGGATTGCAGCAGTTCTGTGCTGTAGGCGTGTGCTGCGTGTGGTGTGCGTGAGGCTGAGCTAGTTTTCTCTTGGTTTACGTGGTTTGCTTTTCTCTGTGGCTTTGCTCTTGCTCCTCCTTGAGGTCTTATGTTTGCTCATAAGCAGCTTGGAAGGTTTCATTCTTCTGCTCCCGGTGCTTTGTTTCTGTAGAGTCGATGACATTACAGACAGTAGCGCAGCATCTCCCTTTGTACTTGCGTTTTCTTTCTTTTGTCTGTTTTATGCTTCTTTTCCCACCTTCCATTTTTTTAGATCAATCAAGTATTTTTATTCCACTTTTATGGCTACTGACTCAGGCACATGGCTTTTACTTCTAAGTAGTTGCCCTAGAAATTGCAGTGTAAAATTTGACTTATTGGAAGTATGTGCAATTACTTTTTTTGTGTGTGTGTGAGACGGAGTTTCGCTCTTGTTTGTTACCCAGGCTGGAGTGCAATGGCGCGATCTTGGCTCACCGCAACCTCCGCCTCCTGGGTTCAGGCAATTCTTCTGCCTCAGCCTCCCGAGTAGCTGGGACTACAGGTGCGCACCACCATGCCCAGCTAATTTTTGTATTTTTAGTAGAGATGGGGTTTCACCTTGTTGACCAGGATGGTCTCAATCTCTTGACCTCGTGATCCACCCGCCTTGGCCTCCCAAAGTGCTGGGATCACAGGCGTGAGCCACCTTGCCCGGCCGCTATTACCTTTTTTCGTATTTCTAGTACTTCCAGAATCTTAGAACTTTGAGCTCTATTTCCTGGGACTTACATCTGGTGATGGCTGAAAATCTTCTATTATACCAGCCTTCCCCTGGGTAACAACTCTAAATTCCAGACGAACGATGAACAGCAATCTGAGGATCATCACTGGAGAGTGGCAGAAGTGGGGTGGTCTGGGGGACAGTCATCAGCTGGGACCTGAGGACCACCAGGCGTTCCTGTCATGGATTTTAGCCTGAGGATGGATTCCAGTCTGCACCATGAAGAGAGGGTAAAAATCAGCTAAAAACCCACAGCCTCATGGACTTGAAGAACCAGAGGACAGAGTTCCGGGCAACAGCAGAGCCTGGAAAGTGAGGGAGAAAAGCCAGGACAGTGACAGAGAGGGGAGCCTCTGTCACTTTGTGTTCTGTGCACAAAGTGTCCTATTTCTGGTTAGCCTTTTGTAACCTAGTGTCCCCATATTTCTAAGAGATAAACTTTTAAAAATTATTTTCTCCTTTCTCCTTCCCCTTCCCTGTTTCCTATTTAGCCCTTTAGAAATGCAAACATAACCTTTCACCTCCCCTCTCCGGACATCCCGTATGGAGCAAGCCCCTCTGCCTGTGTGCTCCAGGACGGAGCTCTCACCTCCAGAGCGCTGCCTGGAAACCGGAATGCACACCCACTGAGAGGGCATGTCAGAAACATGCGCATGGGGCCACTTTCACATCCTGCTCCTGCCCAGTAGATACCAGCTGCCCAGTAGCTGGGGCACCCCGGCCTTGCTCATTTCCCCTACCTTATAGAAATGCCCACATTCTGCTCCAAACGGGAAGCAGCACGTTTAAAGGCAGGACGCTTCCCCCGAGCTAGCTTTGCTGTAACCTCCCTTCTCTGGAGGCGGAACTCGCTCTTGTAAATTGGACTCTGTGTGCAGTGAGCGGTGAACCTGCTTTTCAGCTTCTCTCTGAACAATATTCATCAAGGGTGGACTCCGAGTAGCCCCGCTCAGGCTGAATCGAACTGAGCAGAACTGAACTGAGATTTCAGCTCCCTCCACGCTCGGATGACAGAGTTTACAGGCCGAGTTCAGCCAGGTTAAAAAGGCTGATGATAAAAGCAACGCCCTTCAGAGCAACACGATGAGGGCAGGGTTTCCACGCTCATCACTCTCCTGAGGTCAGGAGTTCAAGACCAGCCTGGCCAACATGGTGAAGCCCCATCTCTACTTAAAAAAAATAAAATACTTGCTTTCGCCCATTACTGGAGATAGTAAAAAAACAAATAAATAAATAAAATACAAAAAAATTAGCTGAGCGTGGGAGTGGATGATTAATCCCAGCTACTCGGGAGGCTAAGACAGGAGGATTGCTTGACCCTGGGAGGCAGAGTTTGCAGTAAGGTGAGATTACGCCACTGCCCTCCCGTCTGGATGACAGGGCAAGACCCTGTCTCAAAAAAATAAATAAAATAAAATTATTTGACACAAGAAGAAACAGTAAAGTATGACCCATACATTAGAGAAAAGTTAATGAAGGGAGATCATCTCTGAGAAAACTCAGATTTTGTAGCGACCACATCAACGCTTTGAGCAGGAATTACATCTACGTTTAAGGATGTAAAGGAAAATGAGCTTTTAATGACGAAAAGATAGAAAATCTCAACAGAGAAGTAGAAACTAAGAATAATCTAGACCAAAAAATTTAAAATATCTGAGGTAAAAATGTCCCAGTTGGACTTAAAAGAAGATTGGAGGTGACAGAAGAAAGAGGAGCTTGGGGATAAATTAATAGAAATTAACCCATTAGAAGAATGCAGAGGAAAAGGAAAACGCATACAGAGGTCGGGCAAGTGAGGCACCGTGTGAAAGGGCCTCAGATGAGTGTCATAGGAGCTCCTGAGGAAGAGGAGAGAAAAAATAGTGCAGAAAACATTCTCTAGAGAAACAATTGCCAAAACACCTCCATATTTCAGGTAAGGCATAAAATCACAGATTTAAGAAACTCGACAAACCCCATCCAGTATAAATACAAAGAAAACCACGTGTAGGCACATCATAGTCAAGCTGCTGGCGGTCAAAGATGCATTTCGAAGGCAGCCAGAGGAAAACACACATTCCCATGAGATATTAGAACATCCGTGAGCTGACTTCTCATCAGAAACGATGGGGGCCAGAAGACAGTGGAGAAGTGTGTCTGAAGAGCTGAAGGAAAGATAAAGATCCACCCAGCATTCTACATCCAGTGAAAATATTCTTCAACAAGGAAGGTGAAGTAAATACTCTTTTTTTTTTTTTTTTTTTTCTGAGATGGAGTCTCACTCTGTCACCCAGGCTGGAGTGCAATGGTGTGGTCTCAGCTCACTGCAACCTCTGCCTCCTGGGTTCAAGCAATTCTCCTGCCTCAGCCTCCTGAGTAGCTGGGACTACAGGCACACACCACCATACCCGGCTAACTTTTGTATTTTTAGTAGAGACGAGGTTTCACCATGTTGGTCAGGCTGGTCTCGGACTCCTGATCTTAGGTGATCTGCCTGTCTTGCCTTCCCAAAGTGCTGGAATTACAGGCTTGAGCCACTGTGCCCGGCAGTAAATACTTTTAAAAATAAAGCCATAAGAATTTATTATCATCACATAGGCACTATGAGAAATGCTAAAGAAACCTATTCAGGCTGAATAAATGAGATCAAACCACAACCTTGGTGTGATATTTGGATTTCTTAAGGCCAGATCCTGGAATTCTTTAGCCCATTTCCCATTTGCCCCAAGAATACTCGCCGGTGGCACTGTGGCTGCAGCGTTCACCCCGAGACAACTTTGCCACAAAATGTCTCACTTTCATTACTATTTTTGCATTGCTCTAGTATATCAACTTTGGAAACAAAAGACATTGCTCTATTTATACGTTCTGTTTTTCATAGTGGCATTTCCAGTTGCAAAATATAGTAATTATCAACCATTGAAAATGTCAGATCTTAGAAAATGTAGCATCCCTGTGATGTCAACACCATTTCGAACAGTTGTTGGCTGAAGATTCATTTGGTGAATCCAATTTTTCTGAAATAGACGATTCTGATGCTTCAGATGACTGCGATGTTAGTTCTGTTTGGAAATAACTCCAAGAACAGTTTTTATCTTTATTTTCACGTTGAAAAGCAGTCAGATTTGCTTCAGCCTCAAAGAGCATGTTTATGCAAAATTAAATGAGTGCGGGCGCTTCCGGAACAGGGTTAGGGGAGGGCATGGTGAGACATTATGCAGGAGAAGGCCTGTCCCACGCCTGTTCTGTCTCATACATATTTACATGGGTCATGTGTGCACGGTCGGTCACTACCAGATTATATAAAAGAACTCTAGAGATCGATCCAAGATGGCCAACCACTAACAGCTCAGGATTGTAGCTCCCAGTGAAAGCTCAGAGAACGAGACAACGCCACATCTTTAGACAAATTTTCGTCACTCACCGATTAGCCGATTCCCAGTGGAGGAGCCCCACGGGTCGCCAGCGCGACTCTTGTGGCCGCCGCAGCGGTTTTGCTGGTGTCTCGGCACAGCAGCTCTTCATGCAGAGCCAACGGGACCGCTTCTTCTACTGACCGGAGTTTGGAGCTCTGGGAAGTCAGAGCCGCTTGTTACAGACTCAAGAGGGAAGCCAGACCAGAGATTCCCGGGCAGAAGAGCACCATCAGTCTTATCGCTGCTATTTAGGCTGCCACAGTGGGTTGCTTGGATCCCAGCACTGGGAATCAATAAGTCGGACGTCGACTCAGAAACCTAATTAGAAAGGCGGTTCATCTACAATGAAGGGAAAAAAACAGCCTAAAAAGGCCGAGTATACTCAAAATCAGAACCCATCAGCAACGGAACAAGCCCTGATGGAAAAGGACTCATCAGCAACCGAACAAGCCCTGATGGAAAAGGACTCATCAGTAACAGAACAAGCCCTGATGGAAAAGGACTGTGTTCCATTATCTGAAGTAAGCTTTAAAAGGTGGATGATAAGAAACTTCTGGGAGTTAAAGGAACTTGTTCTAACCCAATGTAAAGAAACTAAGAACTTGGAAAAAAGGTTAGATGAAATGTTGAAAAGAATAGACAATATAGAGAGGAATACAAATGAACTTAAGGAGTTGAAAAATACAACACGAGAACTTAGTGAAATATGTACAAGCTTAAACAGCCGAATGGATCAAGCAGAAGAAAGGGTATCAGAGGTCGAAGACCAACTTAATGAAACAAAATGACGAGACAAGAATAGAGAAAAAAGGATAAAAAGGAATGAGCAAAGTCTCCAAGCAATATGGGACTATGTGAAAAGACCTAATATACGCTTGATTGGTGTACCTGAATGTGACGGAGAGAATGAATTCAAGCTGGAAAATACTCTCCAGGACATTATCCAGGAAAATTTTCCTAATTTAGCAAAGCAGGACACTATTCAATCCCAGGCAATACAGAGAACACCACAAAGATATTCCTCAAGAAGACCAACCCCAAGGCACATAATCGTTAGATTCACCAAGATCGAAACGAAGGAGAAAATATTAAGGGCAGCCAGAAAGATCAAGTTACCCATAAAGGTAAGCCTATTAGGCTTACAGCAGATCTCTCAATGGAAACCCTACAAGCTGGAAGAGAGTGGGGGCCAATATTCAATATACTTAAAGAACAGAACTTTCAGCCCAGAATTTCATATCCTGCCAATTTAAGCTTTGCATTTGAAGGAAAAATAAAATCTTTTAGGAACAAGCAAGTACTCAGAGATTTTATTACCACCAGGCCTGCTTTACAAGAATTTCTAAAAGAAGCATTATACACAGAAAGGAACAACTAGTATGACCCTTTCTAAAAATACACCAAAAAGTAAAGAGCATTAACATAAAGAATTTTTATCAACGAAAGGACAAAATAGTCAGTTAATATCAAATGGCAGCAACCCTAAATTTAAATCGACCAAATCTCCCAATCAAAAGATACAGACAAAATCTAACGGTATATCCAAAGATATACATAGACTCAAAATAAAGGGTTGGAAAAAAAAAACATACCAACCAAATGGAGAGCAAAAATAAATAAATAAAAAGCAGGAGTTGCAATTTTCACATTTGACAAAATAGATTTCAAAGCTACAAGGATACAAGGGTAAAAGGATTAATGTAATAATAAGAGATCTTAACACCCAGATACATAAGACCCATAATGAGATTTAGATTCAATGAGACAGAAAATTGATAACGATATCCGGGACTGGAACTAAGATCCAGAACATATAAACTCAATAGAGCTCTCCATTTTAAACACACAAAATATACATTATCCACAAAATCTAATGATATATCTAAAGATATACAAAGACTCAAAACAAGGGGATGGAAAAAAACTCACCAACCAAATGGAGAGCAAAAATAAATACTAAAAAGCAGGAGTTGCAATTCTCACACTTAATAAAATAGATTTCAAAGCTACAAGGATGCAAGGGTAAAAGGATTAATGTAACAATAAGAGATCTTAACACCCAGATACATAAGACACATAATGAGATTTAGACTCAACGAGACAACAAATTGATAACGATATCCAGGACTTGAACTCAGAGCCAGAACAAATAAACACAATAGAGGTCTCCATTTTAAACACATAAAATATGCACTAACCACTTTAAACACTCAAAATATTGATCGGGACTTTGCTGTGAAGATGGCGTCGGGCAGCGGGACAAAAAACTTGGACTTTCGCCGAAAGTGGGACAAAGATGAGTACGAGAAGCTCGCCGAGAAGAGGCTCACGGAAGAGAGAGAAAAGAAGGATGGAAAACCAGTGCAGCCTGTCAAGCGAGAGCTTCTACGGCATAGGGACTACAAGGTGGACTTGGAATCCAAACTTGGGAAGACAATTGTTATTACCAAGACCACACCTCAATCTGAGATGGGAGGATATTATTGCAATGTCTGTGACTGTGTGGTGAAGGACTCCATCAACTTTCTGGATCACATTAATGGAAAGAAACATCAGAGAAACCTGGGCATGTGTATGCGTGTGGAACGTTCCACCCTGGATCAGGTGAAGAAACGTTTTGAGGTCAACAAGAAGAAGATGGAAGAAAAGCAGAAGGATTATGATTTTGAGGAAAGGATGAAGGAGCTCGGAGAAGAGGAGGAAAAGGCCAAAGCATACAAGAAAGAGAAACAGAAGGAGAAGAAAAGGAGGGCTGAGGAGGACTTGACATTTGAGGAGGATGATGAGATGGCAGCTGTGATGGGCTTCTCTGACTTTGGTTCCACCAAGAAGAGTTACTGAGGCTTTCTATGCTTGGCCTAACTTTGGCCTATGCTGGACCTAACTTTGTGTGTGTGTTTGTGGTGGTGGGTAATTTCTTTTTGGGTAATGGTAAAGTCCTTAAGAGTGTCAATGGGGAGGGACAGAAGTTGGGGCTCATGGTTTCCTCTACTTTGGGAGAGGACATAGATTGCAGAGGTAATGCTGTGGCATATTCCTTCAGCCTCAGTATATCACTGGAGTCGTAGGATCCCTGCCCACCTGAGTTCCCAATAAAGAAAAACCTCCCTTTCTGAGGCTGCTTTCCAAAAAAAAAAAAAAAAAAATATTGATCGGCCATTATTGAAACCCATTTTAGGAATGAAGTAATATTTCTTTTTCCTTCTTTTTCTTTTTTTCCCCTTCTTTTTCTCTTTTTCCCTCTAAAAAAAAATTAAAAAATAAAAACCAAAATCCTTGGAGGGGTAGGGATTTGCCTAAGACTATTATTAAAAAATCAAAAAGCAACAGATGCTGGCAAGATTGTAGAGAAAAATGAAAACATTTACACTCTTAGTGGGAGTGTACATTAGTTCATCCATTGTGGAAGAAAGTGTGGCGATTCCTCAAAGACCTAGATGCAGAAATAACACTTGACACAGTAATCCTATTACCAGGTATAAACCCGAATGAATGTAAATTATTCTATTATAAAGATACATGCACAAGTATAAAAAAAAAAAAGAACTCTAATTGGCTTAAAGGAAATTTAAAGACTTAAATATCTTCTGAGGAAAATAGAGGCTAGCTCAAATGGCTTTAATTCACATGATTTCGTAATCTTCAGTTTCAAAATTCTCTTTATAACATAAAATCTAAAAGTCATGTGGTGCTAAATTAAGCCTGAGATTTGCTAGAAATGAGGGTCACTAAGGGTTAAAGTAAGAGTTCATATACGCAGGTAAACTGCTAGATACAGGCGGGACTCTTCCACGCATGTACGAAGAGTAACAAGTGGTGTCGTTTCTTCCTTTGAGACAAAGACTCTCATTCTAACACCCAGGCTCAAGTACAATGGCACGATCTCGGCTCACTGCAACCTCTGCCCTCTGGGTTCAAGCGATTCTCCTGCCTCAGCCTCCCGAGTAGCTGGGATTACAGTTGCCTGCCACCTTCGATTACAGTTCCTGCAAACGGGAACATTGTGCCCGGGATAAAAGAAAGCACCTCTGAGGCCCGTGCTTACCAGGAAGGCGGTGAGGGGCAGTGTCCAGTAGCGTGGGGGCCAGAAAGCCAGCGGGCCTGATGCGGAGGAACTGCTTCGGTCCGTCCATCAGCTTCCTGGGGAACGTCTACCGAAGGGAATTATGAGAATGACTAATTTGGGAACAGCGTTTTTGGTTTTAAATGTGTAACCGAGCAGCTTGGCTTCAAACCGTGTTTTAAAACTTTGCTTTTTCTCTCCGTTCTCCGCAGTCTCAAGACGTAGCTGTGAGGCCAGCTGCAGACGTACTTCCTTTCCTCTTGATACACAGCCTGCGCAGCTGCTGTGACCTCCCGTCCCTCTCCTTTTCCGTCCCACGCTCTCACGCATCACACACGTTGATTTTACCTGGATGCTTGTTAAGCTCACACCGTGCTCACTTAGCTGGTGAGATGTTTCCTTAGAAGTGTCAGAGGCCAGATCCTGATATGGACCAGACACTTCCAGTCACGATGCTGCCGGCCGCTTCACCGAAGGGAGCGATGATTCCAGACGAGCAGTGGGGGGCTGGGTCCTGCCACCCGACACCTCCTCACCCCTGCCTCTTCCGCATTGCAAACCCTCTCTTGAAACCCCACCGCGTTCCCTCCACAAATGGAAGAGTGGAGTTGCTTTCTGCTCGTCCCTTGCTGGCACGGACGACGAAGTCTCGCTCTCTTTCTGTCATACCTCGTTATTATTTTGGCTTCTCTCTTCGAGCAGTGAGCAGCCTCACCCCATTGTTCACTGCTGAACAATGGCAGATGGGTGTGTGATCCAGCACACAGGTTCTTCCTGAGGGAACAGCCGGCCTGGTGGGCTGGATAAAAGGCACTGAACGAGAAGGGGACTGCCCAGTTCTCCCCATAATCGCCAAGTGGAGCACCCCGATGTGGTTCGTAAGCAAGCCGTGTGGGACTGACTTTATGATGACTGGGGCATCCACCTCTGAGTATGCCCAGGTCCTGGTAAATGCCATGGTTGGGGGGCCATTGGCCTGGCAACCTGACTGGGTCTCGACTTCCCCTCATGGGTTATCCAGCTGCTGATAAAAACATTAGGCTAGTTAATAAGAGCATTGGGAAAGGCAAAAGGGAGTCCGAGGACTCATCCTACGAAGGGGAACATTTTTAAACGGCTATTTTTAAATAAGGTAAAAATGGACTGGGCACGGTGGCTCATGCCTTGGAATCCCAGCACTTTGGGAGGCCATGATGGGCAGATAATCTGAGATCAGGAGTTCGAGACCAGCCTGGCCATCATGGCAAAACCCCGTCTCTAATAAAAATACAAAGATTAGCCAGGTGTGGTGGCATGTGTCTGTAATCCCAGCTACTGTGGAGACTGAGGCAGGAGAATTGCTTGGACCTGGGAGATGGAGGTTGCAGTGAGTCAAGATCATGCCACTGTACTCCAGCCTGGGCGACAGAGTGAGACTCTGTCTCAAAAAACAAACAAGAAAGGTAAAAAGTGGAAAAAGGAAAGGAGAGAATGATGGATGCATCCTGGCAGGCGGGATCTGTCAATGGCTGTTCAGCATGGAATGAACAGCAGAGAAATGGAAGGTCTTAACACGAAGGTCATAAAATGACACTATCGAAGGTTGGTGAGCAAAAGGAG
This sequence comes from Callithrix jacchus, assembly GCF_049354715.1. Lineage (NCBI taxonomy): Eukaryota > Metazoa > Chordata > Mammalia > Primates > Cebidae > Callithrix > Callithrix jacchus. The sequence goes on from NC_133517.1 coordinate 54,460,287, forward strand.
CCCCCCAGATTAGAGAAGGCAATCTAATTCTAACAATTAGGAGGCAAAATGTACACTGAGCTAACCAACCAACAGTTGCCGGGGGCAATGTTGAGGTTGGTTAATCAGATGAGATTGACAAAAGGGCCAGGGCCCCTTGGGTCAGCCCCCGTGGGGAACCAAAACTGGTTTTCACAAGAGAGGGTTAAAATGGTCTGGGGCTGGAAAAAAGAAGTTCTTGGGAGCAGAACAGAAAAATGTAGAATTGTGAAAGTCAAAATGTTTAAACATCCTTTATCTAAATGCTTTAGGAAAAATGGATATTGAAGCTGGTGCGGTGGCTCACGCCTGTAATCCTAGCACTTTGGGAGGCTGAGGTGGGTGGATCACTTGAGGTTAGGAGTTCAAGACCAACCTGACCAACACGATGAAACCTCATCACTACCAAAAATACAAAAACTAGCAGGGTGTGGTGGCACACGCCTGTCATCTCAGCTGTGGGGAGGCTGAGGCAGGAGGGCTGTTTGAACCCAGGAAGCAGAGGCTGCAGTGAGCTGAGATTACGCCACTGCACTCCAGCCTGGGCAACAGAAGGAGACTCTAAACAACAAACAAAAAAACAAAAAAACAGAAAATGAAAAATGGGGAAACTCCTACCCACAGCTGCAGAACCAAAGGTATGAACGTGTCCATGAAAAGAGTCAAACTCTGTAAAATATTTAAAGAGATTTATTCTGAGCCAAACATGAGAGACTGTGGCCCGTGACACGGCCCTCGGGAGATCCTAAGGACGTGTGCTCAAGGCGTTGGGCCACGACCTGGTTTTATGAATTTTAGGGAAACATCAGTGAATACAGGTAAGATAGACATAGGCTCCGTCCAGAGAGCTGGGACGACTTGAAACGGGGACTTCCGGTCACAGGCAGATTCAGAGGCTTTCTGATTGACAATTGATTGAAAGAGTTATTGTCTAAAGACCTGGAATCCATAGAGGGGGTGTCTGGGTTAAGGCGAGGGGTTGTGGAGACCAAGTTCCCGTGACAGAGAGGAAGCCTCCAGGTGGCGTCAGAGAGAACAGATGGTAAATGTTTCTCCCCAGAGTTGACTTTCCTGCATCAGGGGAAAGGGCTGAAAAAGGAAAAGGATTCTCTTTGGAATGCAGATTTTCCCCACAAGAGGCAGCTTTGCAGGGCTATTTCAAGACATGGCAAGGAAACATAGTTTGTGGTGAAAGACTTCAGTTTCATTCAGTGACTCCTTGGGCTGGCTTCTAGCCTTGAGGCTTTTAATAAGTTGAATCCAAAATTCCCTAAAAACATCCCAGCAAAGCCAACCTACAAAGAGCCGACCAGCTTAGGCAGCATGCTGAGACCCTGTCTGTACAAAATGAAAAATGAGCCGGTCTGGTGGGGCGTGCCGAGGGTCCCGGTGACTCGGGAGGCTGAGGCAGGAGGATTGTTTGAGCTGAGAGGCTGAGGCTGGAGGCTGAGGCAGGAGGATTGTTTGAGCTGAGAAGCTGAGGCTGGAGGCTGAGGCAGGAGGATCCTTTGAGCTGAGAGGCTGAGGCTGCAGTGAGCTCTGACTGCACAACTGTACTCCAGCATGGCTGATGGAGCAAGACCCTATCTCAGGGAAAAAAAAAAGCCTATAGGGCTGGTTACTATTCTTGCACACTTTACGCAAATAACTGGGCCAAGTATAGTGAGACCAGCATTTATTGTACAAATAAACCTGTCCTATTATGATTTATCCTTGGTAGAAATGGGGAAACCAAACTGGAGAGAGAAAAATTTGGATTCCAGCCCTGACCATTGCTTTTGAGTTTTTATTATTAGCTTGCAAATTTGGCTAATCCTGAGTCATTCACTGGCTACAAGTGTCTAAAGGAATATCAGGTTTGAGTTTTCTTCATGCTTCGTTTGGCCGACTCCTCAGTGAAATGGGCTTTTTTTTGTTACTGTTCTGGCGTCCACATTCCCTTTATTGTCATCCTTGTGTGCACGTTATTAATGTCATGTATCTCTTGTTTTACTTTCTCTAAGAAAACAGACGTCAGGATGTTCTGAAGATTAGAGGCGATTCAACAGCCTGTGACCCTCCATCACTGGGAATCTCACGGGCCCGATCTGTTTTCCGTTGCCAAGGCACCCCTGCTACAGCTAGATAATCCCAAACACCGTCCCTAAGGCGCAGGGACCATCGCGGAAGAGGAGGGCAGGCGAGACTGTAGGAGCTGGATTCGTGGGGTGGAGGGTGAGGCCAAAGCAGCTCCACCTGGGATGCTAGTTCACCGTGTTGGCTTCTGATGAACCTCAGTTCCGGAATGCCTCTGAGCTTTCCCGTTCATCGAGAGCATGTCCTTACCGCAAGTCCTGACCTTAGGGAAATTCCTACCCAGCCCTCTGAAGCGTGTGTGCTCCTGCACTGTGGCATGTGAGCCCTGGGTCTGGGTGGTAATGGCGGTGACGGATCTACCATCTTGACTCACCAAACTGTGAGACAGACGCGGCTTCTGTTTCTAAGTCACTAATAAATGTTTCTGTCTAAGAAACCGGGTTTGTTAGCCTCTTTCTTTGGCCTGTCAGCTGCCCTGGACTTTGGGGTACGTGTGTTTGGACTTGCTCACTGGGAGACAGCGCTGGACAGTGTTCTGTTTATGTGCTTACACGTTTTGTTTATCTGTACTTTGTGGATGGGTATTTGGCCCGCTTCTACCTTTTGGTACTTGTGACTATTGCCACTGTATTAGGCTGGTCTTGCATTGCTGTTAAGAAATGCCTGAGACTGGGTAATGTGTAAGAAGGAAGTGTGTCTGGCTCTCAGCTCTAAAGGCTGTACAGGAAGCTGGCGCTGGCTTGGCTTCCCGGGGGGCCTGAGGGGCTTTTACTGATGGTGGAAGTGGGCGATGGCGCATAGTGTGATGGGAGCGGGAGGAACAGACAGTGGGGGAGACACGCACACTTTTCAACAGCCACGCGTGTCCCGAAGCTCACAGTGAGAAAGCTTAGGTACCCAGGGCTGCTGCCAAGCCGTCCGTGAAGGACCACCCCCGTGATCCAGTCCCTTCCTACCCTTGCACCCCCAAATCCTCGGGATCACGTTTCAGCATGATATTTAGAGGAACAAACATCCAAACCATATCAGCTGCTGTGAACGTTCTGGACAAGTTTCCGTCTGAATGCCTGTTTTCAGTTTCTTTGGGTGTATTTCCGGGAGTGCCCTTGCTGTGCCCACAGGACTTGCACGCTTGGCTTTATAGGAAATGGCATGTGACATTCCTGCCAGGAGTGTCTGAGGGTTCCCCGCCTTCTCCCAACACTTGTCACTTTCTGCAGTTTTGATCATGACCACCCTAGTGGGTGTGAAGCGGTATCCCATTGTGGTTGGGGTTTTCATTCTCCTGGCGACAGCACTTGTGGCATCTGGTACGTGACACGCGTGGATGCCCTTGGGAGCCGGGCACCAAAGGCCACATGCCACGTGGTTCCATTCACATGAAAGTCCAGAAGAGACAAGTCCAAGAGATGGAGAGTGGTTGCTTAGGACCTGGGGGAGGAAAAAACCGGGACTGATGGCTTAGAGGGGCGTGGGATTTCTGTTTGGAGTGATGAGAATGCTCTGGAACAAGATGGTGGTCATGGCCACACCTAATGAGTGTACTTAATGCCACTGAATTGTACACTTTAAAATGATTAAAATGGTACATTGTGGCCAGGCACGGTGGCTCAAGCCTGTAATCCCAGCACTTTGGGAGGCCGAGGTGGGTGGATCACGAGGTCAAGAGATCGAGACCATCCTGGTCAACATGGTGAAACCCCGTCTCTACTAAAAATACAAAAAATTAGCTGGGCATGGTGGTGCGTGCCTGTAATCCCAGCTTCTCAGGAGGCTGAGGCAGAAGAATTGCCTGAACCCAGGAGGCGGAGGTTGCGGTGAGTGGAGATCACGCCATTGCACTCCACCCTGGGTAGCAAGAGCGAAACTCCATCTCAAAAAAAAAAACGGTACATTTTAGAAAATAATTTTACTGTAAGTTCTGGCATAGTTTGCAGTAAGTGCAGGTTTGTTGCATAGGGCCATGCGAGCCGTGGTGGTCTCCTGCACCTACTAACCGGTCCTCTAAGTTCCCTCCCCTCGACCCCCACCCCAGCAAGCCCTGGTGTGTGCTGTTCCCCTCCCTGTGTCCATGTGTTCTCACTGTCCAACTCAGGTTTGAGTTTTCTTCATGCTGCTTTTGAAGCACATGTTGCAGTGAGCCGAGATCATGCCACTGCATTCCAGCCTGGGCAACAGAGTGAGACTCTGTGTCCTTGACCCTCAAAAAAGTACAACAAGAGTATTTTAGACCTGCAGAAACGTTGCTTCCTCTGTCTTCCTGAATTCAGTGGGAGACAGTCTAACTTGATTTGTATAAGCAACAATTAAAACAAAATCCTGCTCTGGCCAGGCACGGTGGCTCACACCTGTAATCCCAGCACTTTGGGAGGCTGTGGCGGGCAGATTGCTTGAGGTCAGGCTCTCGAGACCAGCCTGGCCAACATGGTGAAACCCCATCTCTACTAAAAATACAAAAATTAGCAGGGCATCATGGTGGGCACCTGTAGTCTCAGCTATTCCAGAGGCTGTGGCAGGAGAATCACTTGAACCTAGGAGGCAGAGGCTGCAGTGAGCCGAGATTGGGCCACTGCACTCCAGCCTGGGCGACAGAACGAGACTCCATCTCAAAAAAAACCTCCTGAATCCTGGCCTAGGCAGCTTATATCATAAATGAAACAGTCGGATGAGAACCCGCCGTCCAGCCCTGACTCCCGTATTTCAGCCGGAGCTCCCTCAGTCAAGCCTAGGCAGGTTGCATTGGAGGAGAACTCCACCACATGCATGCAGGTTCGTGTTGTAAGCCTTCCTCACCAGGCTCTCGCCAGGATGACTGTGCATCGGAGGAGGAGAAATGACCAGAGTTTTCAGGATTTTCAGGATGACTGGACACTGATGATTCCTGGAGACTTACACGACACCGTTCATTCAGTCCAGGGGGGTGTGGGTGAGGGTAAGCCAGTGAGATGGCAAAGAACGCTTCAGAGCAGCTCCATCTTACAGGGGAACTGCTCATAGCAAGCCCAGGAACCACCATGTGACGAATATTCCACTTCAGAATCCATGCTTCCAACAGAGAAATGTTTGCCACAAGCTTGGAAAATAAGCCACACAAAACCCGGGCGTCTTCCACCTTGGGGGGCTCTCCAGGATCCAGTGGCATCTTCCCATGTTCCCCCAAGGGAAAGAACATCACTGCACTGGCACCTCCCGTCACTAAGAGAAGGCGCAATGCCAGGCAGGGGGTTCTGGATTTTGGGGGCAGAACAGTCTTTGGCAGAAAACTGTTCTTTTTTTTAAAAAAAAGTCTGGCTTTCAACTGGGCTGAAGTGGAGGTTCACCACTGACTAGGGGTGGTGGCGCACACCTGTAGTCCCAGCTACTCAGGAGCTGAGACAGGAGAATTGCATCTTCCGATTGCGTCACCTGTCGGAAGCGGTGACACTGTGTAGCGGATATTCCACTCAGGATGCATGCTTACAACAGACGACCCAAACATCAAGCACCTGCACCTCCTGCCATGAGCGAGGGTCACCTGGAGCTTATGCCCCGGGTGTACACGGCCGAACCTGCCGGCCAGCGGGGTGAGGGATGTGCTCAGGCTCACTCGTGGCTGACTTCTCTAGTGCTTCCTGGTCTCTCACAGTTTGTTCCCTCTGACCAGCTCCAGAGAGAAGAAAATAACTGGGCCTCATTTCTGGATGTTTTTTAATGAAATACCAGCATTACCCAAACGTGCATGGCCACACCCGTCCCCATCCGCCCTAAATGATGCCGAGGGTGGAACTGCCTTTGCAAAATTGACAAGTGAGAACATTGATGCAAAGAAAAGAGATCTACCCGGACCAACCCCATCTCGCCTTCAGCCTCCAGACTGCCCTTGGTCATTCCTAGGCTTGGGCCAAGCTAACTTTGGGGAAAATGTGGCTTCCAGTTGAAGTTATTGGGTTCTGCAAAAGTGATTATAGTTTTTGCCATTAAAAGTAATGCCATCACCATTGCACCAGCCCTTTCCCCAGAGACTAAGTCACCTTTGAAAGATGTAAGATGTAATAGGAAAGACTGCGGGTTGGGAGGGTGAGAGGGGCCTGAGTTCTGCTAACATGTAGGCAGAGTTGCACGATTCCAGCCATTGTTCCAGAGACCTCAGGATTTGCAACTTCCCCAGTTCCTCCTGAAGGTCACCTCACTACTGTAGACCCAAAGGTGGCCTTTTGAGATGTGTTTCCAGGCTTTGCATTTCTGATGACCAAATGGCCCCACCTGGACCCTTGACTCTTGGCTCAGCTGGTCCCATGGGCCTCACCCAGAGGCAGACTCAGTGCACAAAGACCATCACCCAAACGCCTCTCATTGCATCCCCAGCCAATCAGCAGCACCCATTCCCCTAGTCCCCTACCCACCAAGATATCCTGGAAATGTATGAAGAAAACCTTGGAAAACCCCAGCTATCACTATCCTTGATCAGGTGATTATGGGGGGAGGAGAAAGTCCACCTTAGGAGCAGAACCTGTGGTGCTCACCTGCTGTGGCTTTGCCTGGAGGGAGAAGGGGACAGAGCTGCAGCTCTACGTTGATTCAGCATTAGAAGGGGTCGGCCTGGACAACCAGGGCCTGGGAAGGAACCCTGCAGGCTGGAAGGTCTCAGGGAATAGCTGGTGGGTGGATGTTACTATAGGAGCCCAAATGTGGAGATATTTGTGTCCCAACTACATGCTCAGTACGTGCAGCGTCAGCAGAGGACTCTACTGCCAGTCAACTGCCCAAGGAGCCCCCACAGTGGACCATCCAGTCCCTGATGGTGCAGGTGGCCTCCACAGTGGGGTCGGGGATGTGCGTCCACACGGCGATGCCATCTGCCAGTGCTGACATGGCTACTGCCATGTGAGTCTAGCTCTTTCCTGGCATCTGCTGCAGCAGAGCCCAAGGGGTTCCTCAGGGGCCAGACCCAAGTCTGGGTGCCCAGAAGAGAAACTTTGAACTCTGCTGCACACACGCACACCTCTCTCTGGGTTGGCGCTTCTCCTCAGCCAGGGGAATGGCACATTCACTGCCGTGGCCAGTGAAGATTCTGGACATTGAGATCCTGGACTAGCTGGGTGGTCTTTGGGTTCCAGAGTTCCTGGATGGACACGAGACAGCTTCGAGTAGTCACAGCAGGACCCCAAGAGGGCACGGCTGACACCACTAAGAGAAACGCCTTTGACCCTTTAGGACCTCTCTGCCTCACGCCTCCAGCATGTGCCTGGTCCACCCACCTAGGCTTCCCCAAGTGCTGGGATTACAGGCCTGTGCACTGCACTCAGCAGAGTTTTTTTTTTTTTAATCATGAAGGATGTTGAATTTTGTCCGCTGTTTCTTCTGCATTTTGACATGGTCATGGGATTTTCCTTCTTTAGCCTGTGAACATGATGAAGTACACTGATTACTTTTGAATATGGAAACAGGCTTGCATCCCTGGAATAACCCCACTTGGTCATGGTCTTTAATTATTTTATATATTGCTGAATTCTCTTTGCAAGTATTTTGTGAAGGATTTTCATGTATCCAAAAAGAACATTGGTGTGTAGTTTTCTCTTTATATAATGTCTGTATCAGGCTGTTCTCATATAGTCATAAATACCTGGCTGGGCACGGTGGCTCGTGCATGTAATCTGTAATCCCAGCACTTTGGGAGGCTGAGGTGGGTGGATCACTTGAGGTCAGGAGTTTGACCAGCCTGGCCAACATGGTGAAACCCCATCTCTACTAAAAATACAAAAATTAGCCAAGTGTGGTGGCAGGTGCTGGTACTTCCAGCTACTCGGGAGGCTGAGGGAGGAGAATTGCTTGAACCTGGGAGGTGGAGCGTGCAGCGAGCCGCGATTGCACCACTGCATTCCCGCCTGCGCGACAGAGCGAGACTCTGTCTCAAAAAACGAAACCCAACCCCATCCAACCCCGCCCAACCCAAGCAAACCAAACCAAACCAAAGCAAACCAAACACAAGATTGGGAAATTTCTAAAGAAAAGAGGCTGAGAGGCCTGAGGAAACTCGCAACCATGGCAGGAGGCAGTGGGGGAGCAGGAGGGAGTGGGCGTGGGGAGGGGAAGGTGCCACACACTTCTGAAGGCCCAGATCGAGTGAGAACTCTGTCACAAGAACAGCACTCGGGTGCTCTCAATCAGGCCGTTGGCGTCCGCACTGCCACTGGGTCTCGGCCGCCTTCCTCCTCTTCCTCACCTTCCTGTTGCTCACTGTCTGCCATGACCATTCCCCGTGGCCTGCTGGTGCCTTTCCTGGGCTTCCCCAATGGACATGCAATCTGGGGCTGGTGGACGGGCAGAGGCTCCTCCCACCTCACAGCACAGAGGGGTGGCTTTGTCAGGTGACACCCTCCTGGGCTGGAACAGAAAGCACACCCTGGGGTACCGGCCACTCCTTGGCCCTAGGGCAGGGGACAGGGGCTAGACCTGCCCAGACTTCCAGGCTCAGCAGTAAATGTCTCCCTTCACTGTCAGGGGAGGCATTGCGTCAAGGGACCCTCCCCTCAGAGGACAGGCCCCACGGCCGGTCCAAACAGATGGGGGATGAGACACGGAGACGGTCATGGAGGGACCATGCAGACAGGGAGGCGGGCATCAGGGAGGAAGGTGCCAGCCACTGGGCAAGCTGGAGCCCCCTCGCAGGGCCTGGGCAGTGCTGCCCGATGTGGCTTCCCGGTTACCCAAGATGCTGTCATGGAGGCCGCTGTCTCAGGGGAGACACCCAGCCGGGAGGGGCCCAGATGATGTGGCTGTTGGTGCAGCCCCTGTGACCTCTGCCACTTGCTCTGAACGTGGGGAGAGAGGAGGCTGGGCTCACACAGAAGCCGGCTTTCCCGGAGGCGGTGGGGACCAGGGAGGACAGAATTCCTCCCTGGGCCTCCCTGGGCCTCCCTGGACCAGGGGGCAAAATTCTGAGCAGCAGGTGGCCTCCCAGCACATGTAGGTGTCCAGCCCAGGCCTGGCTGGGTCCTGCTTGTGTGCACAGACGTGACGTCTGGAGAGGCCTCTGCCACTGTGTCTGTTTACAGGGGACCCTCCTGACAAGGTACAGAGGAAAGCCTGGAACGGCCCTGAAAGAGAAGGAAGCCTCATTTGGGTATGGCAGGAGGTGCCAACATCACATCCCACACTCCGAAGAATGTTTTCCAGCTGAAGGAGGCCTGGGGTTCTGCTGTCCCTGTCCCCAGGAAGCACCGCCCAGTTGGAGGGAGAAGAAACAGGATCTTCGGAGTCTGAGTCTGTCCCAAGTCCCAAGGGCTGAGCCGCCCCTGAGCCTACCTCCTGAGGAGCAGGTGCTGAAGGGGCCCTGAGGCGGCTGCCTAAGAAGGCGGTCATGTCAGACCAGGAATGGCGCCCCCCCGAGAGGCTGGAATTCAGTGCTTGTGAAAGCCTCGGCTGGCCCGCCTGGCACAGTGGCTCATGCTTGTAATCCTGGCGTTCTGGGAGGCTGAGGTGGGATGATCACCTGTGGCCAGTAATTGGAGATCAGCCTGGGCAATATAGTGAGACCCCCCCACTCTACAAAAAAAAATTTTTTTTAATTAGTTGGGGCTGGGCACGGTGGCGCATGATTGCAATCCCAGCACTTTGGGAGGCCGAGGAGGTCAGCTCACAAAGTCAAGAGATCAAGACCATCTTGGCCAACATGGTGAAACCCCATCTCTACTAAAAATATAAAAATTAGCTGGGTGTGGTGGCATGCGCCTATAGTCCCAGCTACTTGGGAGGCTGAGGCAGGAGAATCGCTTGAACTTGGGATGTGCAGGTTGCAGTGAGCAGAGATTGCACCACTGCACTCCAGCCTGGTGACAGAGCAACGCTGTGTCTCAAAAATAAATTCGTTGGGTGTGGTGGCAAGTGTCTCTTGTTCCACCTACTCGGGAGGCTGAGATAGGAGGATCACTTGAGTCTACGAGGTCGAGGCTGCAGTGCAGTGACCCATGATCGTGCCACTGAACTCCAGACTGGGTGACAGAGCAAGACCCTATCTCAAATATGATGAATAAAAAGCCACCAGTCATCGCCCCAAACCACTGGGAAGAGAGGACATGGTACTGGGAGGGCCATGGATGAGCCGAGGGCTGGGTGCCCCTTGGCACATCAGTGAGGGCATTTTCGAGGGAAGGTGGCTCGAAGCCAAAATTCAAACTGTGCTTCTCTTCCCTAGACTGGTGATGGAGGATGTGGAACCACGTGCACCAGGGTGGCAGCCTGGCCAGGCGGGGCTTTGAAGCCTTCGAAAGTAACAAGCCACTCTGCACCTGCTGGCCCCCAGCATTCTCGGAAATTATTCACAAAGAGAGAGGAGGCTGCTGTCACAGCAGCTCATGCCTGTGATCCCAGCAGTTTGGGAGGCTGAGGCAGAGGATTGCTTGAGCCCAGAGGTTTGAGACCAGCCAGAGCAACATAGTGAGAACCCATCTCTACAAAATAAAAATGATAAACAAACACATAGAAAAGAAAGAAGAGAGCGACCCAGGCATGCCCGCTGGTGCCTGCTGCAGCATGGAGAGGTGACCTGCACTGCAACTTACCCCCTTTGGAACCACAGCAGAGAGGGGACTTCCTGTTACCTAGGGTCTTCCCATGGAATTGGAATGAACGTCAATTATCTATCTGGTCCCTCCAGAAGAGGAGTCTCATTGGCTCTCTGGATGCCTGGATGCTCCCCTCCCTCCAGGCCTATGTGGTATTCCAGGGTCTCCTTTCCCAAGTGCTCCAGAGGCCCAGGATGGAGTCGTGGGTTAGTATACCAGGAGGATGGAGGAAGGAGAGGCTGTCCAGGCTGGAACTTGAAGTCTAGGTCCCCCACCCTGGACCCCCAGGTCCTGCTCACAGCTGAGCAGGAGACTGTGGAGGGAGCCACTGAGCTCAGAAGTGCACCCACACCCTCTCCAGGGACTGTCCAGGCTGGCCCCGCCCTGCCTGGACCACCACATGCTGGAAGAAACCTTGGCCCTCCTGGGCGCTGCAGGAGACTGGCTGGCAGGCCGGCTGGCTTTGGTATGGAGGCAGTGGGAGCATGGCAGGTCTTGGTCTGCAGGAGGAGGGGTGAGGGCAGACCGAGGGCTCTGAGCACACCTGGGTCTGGGACCAGCCACTCTCCTGTGAAGATGCCCAGCAATCCCCAGCTCACAGGAGCTCAGGTGGCACTCTCAACCCTGAGCACACAGGCATTCTCTGCCCGGGCACCAGCACTTACAGCTGTGGGGGTGAAGCCACATGGCACCCTACCTCCCTGCAGAGTCTCAGGGTGAAACGCACTCGGCACAGCAGGCCAGAGATGTCCTCAAGGAAACATGTGCCGCACACCAGAGACACACTGGCCCTTCCTTCCACCCCACCCTGGTGTCTTCCCCTTTCTCTGCACACACCAGCGTGGGCCCCAGGATTGGGAGGACCCCATCCATTACACAGGTGGCAGGCCTAGGCTGGGAGCAGAGGGAGCACCTCGCCAGGGACCTGACTCCTGCTGTCACCCCTCAACCCCTGGTCCTGCTGTTGGACGCCCCCTCTGTGCCCACTGGGATGTGTCCTCCTGGTCCCTCCGGCCCTATCCTCATGGGGGTCTGCATTCCCAGGGACCCTTGCCTGAACCCCCCTCCTGCCCTGGACAGGGCTTAGACCTGGGCTGGGCCTGACAGAGAACAGGGGTACTGGGGAGGATTCCTGAGATTCTTATGCAGCAGCCTCAGTGGCCCAGGGAGGAGGATGCAGCCGTCAGAGCCCGGGGGAGAGACCCAGTCTTTTCCCTGCAGGTGCACCCCCAGCCAGCATCAGCCCCAGCCTCAGTCCAATGCATCCTCACTTTGTGTAACAGACCCCACAAAGCAGGGCAGTGGGCTCCACACCTTGGGGACACCAGGGACATGAAGGCTGGGAGCAGACCCAGAAGTCTCTGAGCTCCTGAAAAGACAAGGGGCCAAGGCTGAGAACACATGGAGAGGACAGTTTGTTTATCAAGTTCATGTTCAGTGAAACAAACTGGCCCCTCGGGCTCCCTCGGCTCTTGCCCTGCGAGCATGACGGACACCGCACGCCCCTGGCGCTCAGGCACTCAACCCTGGAAGCTTGAACAAGGACTTCCAGGGCTCTGACTTCGCCCAACGTGTCCAGATCTTATCATTCTTAAACCTCCTCCGTATCTCATGTCTTAGGACCATATTCTCTGATACAATAAAGTCATACATTGATTACAAAAAGGATAAATACATATTTTCACAAGTAAAAATGCAAAAAGCACATTCCAAATGAACAGATTCTTTAAAAAGAGAGATTTTAACTATTTTTTTAAAAACCTAGAGCAGATGACTGAGGACAATACTGCTTCTGAAAGTGGGACGCAGCAAAGGGTGGTGGTCGCTGCGCAGAGCTGGTGTCCTACACCCTTAGGTGAAAGAAGAATGAAGGCGGATGTTTTGAGGGGAGGTCAGTTTTCACTTTTCAATTTTCTTTTTTTTTTTTTTAACCTCTATTCAAGATAGCTTGGGTTAACTTTTCATTTTGAAATAGTTTTAGACTTACCAAAAAGTTGCAAAAAAAAAGGTATGAGAATTATTCTGTCTGCTTTATACAGATTTTCCAAGTTTTTTTTTTTTTTTTTTTGATGGAGTTTCACTCTTGTTACCCAGGCTGGAGTGCAATGGCGCCATCTCAGCTCACTGCTACCTCCGCCTCCTGCGTTCAAGCAATTCTCCTGCCTCAGCCTCCTGAGTAGCTGGGACTACAGGCGCACACCATCATGCCCAGCTAATTTTTTTAATTTTTAGTAGAGATGGGGTTTCACCATGTTTACCAGGATGGTCTTGATCTCTTGACCTCGTGATCCACCCGCCTCGGCCTCCCAAAGTGCTGGGATTACCAGCGTGAGCCACCGCGCCCGGCCCAGATTTCCCAAGTCTTAACACTTTTCATAACTATAGTACAAGGATCAAAACCACAGAATCAGTGCTGATACAACAGTGTAATCTAACCTACACACCTCACCCAAATTCCAGCTGCTGTTTCCCTCAGAGTCTTCTCCAGTCTAGCATCCAAGCCAAGCTCACATCCTTCACTTGGTTCTGCAGCCCCTTTAGTGTGGTGACAGAGGGAGACTCCGTCTCAAAAAACAACGAACAACAACACAACAACAGAGAAAAAGGAAAGAAAAGGGACAGCACTTCAGGAACGATACCAAAAAGTCCAACAGCTGTGTGAGTGGCGTCCCGGAAGGAGAGGAGAGAGGGCAGTGGTGCACTTTTGGCTCACTCATGGCTTTAACCTGGACGGGTCCTCAGCATGCCTTTCCTTTGTGACCTGACACTTTTGAAGAGTAAAGGCCAACTGTTTTGTAGAAAGCCCCATCATTTGGGATTGCTGCTTATGTGTGCTGTTCTGTGTGTTCACACTGATGCCTCTTTCCCACCTCCACAATATTCTGTATATCCTTCCTTCTTTTCTCCCACGGTGACAATGCTGACTTGTGACAACATCAGTTTATTTCAGCAGTTTAATGATAATGTATCTGCGTCTGTATTTATCCTATTTGATTCACTGGGGTTTTGAATCTATAAGATTTAGGTTTATGTCCTTTTTCTTTTTTCTTTCTTTTTTTTTTTTTTGAGACAAAGTTTTGCTCTTGTTACCCAGGCTGGAGTGCAATGGCGTAATCTTGCTCACTGCAACCTCTGCCTCCTGGGTTCAGGCAATTCTCCTACCTCAGCCTCCTGAGTAGCTGGGATTACAGGCACGCGCCACCATACCCAGCTAATTTTTTTTTTGTTTTGTATCTTTAGTAGAGACGGGGTTTCACCATGTTGACCAGGATGGTCTCGATCTCTTGACCTCGTGATCCACCCGTCTCGGCCTCCCAAAGTGCTGGGATTACAGGCTTGAGCCACCGTGCCCGGCCTATGTCCATTTTCAAAATTGAAGCATCATCAGTCATTAGTTCTTCAAATCTCCTTTCTGTACTCCAGTCTTTCTCTTCACTTTCTGGGACACTGATTATATAGCTATTGGATGTTTTAATATCGTTCCTGAGGCGCTGTTCTTTTTTTTTTTTTCTTTTGAGACAGAGTCTCTCTCTCTGTCGCCCAGGCTGGAGTGCAGTGGTGCGATTTTGGTTCACTGCACCCTCTGCCTCTCGAGTTCAAGTGATTCTCCTGCCTCAGCCTCCTGAGTAGCTGGGATTACAGGCACCTGCCACCCAGCGCAGCTAATTTTTGTATTTTTATTAGAGATGGGGTTTCACCATGTTGGCCAGGCTGGTCTCAAACTCAGGTGGTGAGATTAGATTCACACAGATTTCCTAGGAAAATGCATCAGGGAAGACTGTGGCCAGGTCACTTCCCAGCACCCTCCTGGCAGAAAAACAGATGCTTTTGGGCCAGGGTCCTGGAGAATCTCTTCCCAGCACTGGTCTTGCTGGCTTCCCCAAGGCGCAGAACCCCAGATTCCTGAGTTTACAGGCACCAGGTGCCCTGCCCAAGGAGCCGCCCTAGCAGGTAGGGTTACATTTCACCCTAAAAATTCATAACCACAAGGGGAGGGGAGCAGGTCCTTCTCTATCTGGAACCTTAGGACCCTCCTCTGGAGAGCCTGCAGCCTGCAGAGGACAGGGGATCCAGGGCCCCCTGGGCCTACCTGAAGGGACTGCCAGGGCCACTTGGGTCCACAGGGAAAACAATGACAGGCCAGAAGGCAGCTGGAGGGGCAGTGCCCAGGCACAGGGGTGCAGGCTGGAGGGGCAGTGCCCAGGCGCAGGGGTGCAGGCTGGAGGGGTGCTGTGAGGACCTGTGCTCAGGCAGCAGGCAGCAGACCCAGCATTGTCCTTCATCTGGGGCTTTGCTACCTGGGGAGGCCACCCCACTCCTGATGCAGAAGCTCTCCTTCTCAGCCACCCCTGCCCCAGGACAGCACCGGGAGGTCCCATGGTGCCCAGCTTAGTCTGGCCAGTCCTGAGCTCAGCGTTGACCCCCTCTGCCCCAGCCTGCACTCCACCAGCGCCTAACCTGGCAGCCCTCCCATTCCCACCCTACCATTGCTGGCACTGTCCATCAGTCCTGGCCTTCTGGATCCTACTGTGGCTGCACAGATGGGCACCCCAACCCTGGTCACATGTCACAGACCTCCTTCTCCAGGCCCCTCCCCACCTCCACTCAGAGGCCCCAGCCGTTCTAGGATCCCAGCCCTGAGCCTGTGACATATCGCTTACCCAGTACTGGGCCCTAGGCTGCAGGGACAGTCCTTATCCTCAACCTCCCAGCTGGGAGGCTTTCTGCAGATCTGGCTTCTCCAGTGGCCGCCGGTACCCACCCACAGAGGCCTTTGCTGAGGACTGGGCAGGGCAGGTAGACAGGGAGGAGCAGGAAGGAAGGAATGGACACCATGTGGGCACAAGAGTTTATTGTCTCTGAGAGGGTGAAGATCGTGGTATCAATGCACAGGTCAGGGCACCCACAGTGTTACCCTTCCTGGGTTCCCTTGGGCAGAGGGGGCTGGAAATGGGAAGGCAGAGTGGGAGCACCAGCTGTGGCCATACCCAGGCTCTCCTGCCCCTCAAAAAGTCCTGGACAGACAGCTTTCAGGGTAAGGGGCCTCATATGGGGAACCATTGCCCACCAGGGACACCGTCCTTCCCCATCACCCACACTGGGGGCACCGTCCTTCCCCATCACCCACATTGAGGGCACTGTCTTCCCCAGGAGGAGCGGTTGCTGAATCCATGGGGTTCCCCACCAATGGGGCCCCTGCTGGGGAGGAGTGAGGTGGCTAGATCCAGGGTGGAGGCGATGGCACCCTCCCCACCACCTCAGAGAGGGAGGGTCCCCCCCAGTGTCCTGGAAGGGGTGGAGGCAGGATGGCAGCTGAAGGCAGGAGACAGGATGGGCCAGCAGGGCTGGAGGGGTGCGGAGGGAAGCCTCACAACAGGGCCCAGAGGAGGCCAAGGCCCACCTGGAGCAGGAGCCCCCCGCACAGGGCCCAGTGTTGTCCCTCCTGTGGGGTGGGTGCGCTGTTGCAGAGAGCCCTGGAACAGCAGCGCCTGGTGATCACAGCCTGCACCCCAGGAACCAGCGACCATTCAAATTCCATGTTGGTGTTGGGACATCTGGGAGCACAGCGTTTGCTGAGCAGGACCTCCACACTTGATTCTGCAGAAAAGGGGAGAGGCAGGTGGCCCCAGAGCCCCTAGCAAGGAGGTATCCACCGTTATTGGGGAAGAGCAAGGATGATTTCCACATGGGCAGCTGGGACCAGAAAGAACCAGAGCATGGAACCTGGGCCTGTGAGGGGGGCCAAGAGACCTCCGTCTCCTGTCCTTTCCTGGGCGAGGTGCTGCAGAGCTGGGGAGACTGGCTGCCTAGGCCACCTCCACCCCTCCGCACAGCAAATACAGACTCCGGGGCAACTGGCCATAAGAGGCTGTGCCCTGAACCAGGCACAGCCTGGACACCCAGCCCTGGGGCATTTGCCTCGTGGGGAGATGGGGTGACTTGGAGCAGTGGAAAGGGGCTGCTCGTCACAGAGAGCCTGCCAGGCTGGGTGCCCAGCCCTGGGCTTATTTCTCTGTACTGCTCATTGAAAGACATGGCAGAGACTTCTGACGGACATGTCTGTCAACAACCACGGAGCCACTGAAGGGATGCACAGCATTCAAAAACCAAACTGTAGAGAAAAGAGCGTGGGCGGAATCGCCTTTATGCATCATGCTATGTTATGGTCCGTCGTGTTGCATTATATTTTATTATATTCCATTGTCTTGTATTGCATCGTATTAAGTCGCAATACACACATTATATTCATTATGTTGTATTATACTACCCGACACTGTCATACACTGTATTAGATTCCAGCGCTGCCTGCACGGTGCTGGGTTGTCGGCAGGTGTGCTGTGTTCCAGCGGGTGTGCAGTGCTGGGTCCTTGGCAGGTGTACCGCTGTGTTCCAGCGCATCACAGACCCCGAAGGGCCGGCTGGGCGGCACCGCTGTCAGATATCCCTACACCCCAACAGCTGCCGCTCCCCACTTCCGTGTGTTCCCGCTGTCTTTGTAAATTCAGTGACATCAGAGCCTTTGAACCGCTGACAGTTCCTAGTGACACTTCAGACGGAGAAAAGTTAAGTCAAATGTCAGACTCTGGATGCGCGCCCCAGCCCAACGCGGGAGGGACAGCAAGACACAGTGGGACCCACAGGCCCCAAACCCTGGAGCGCGAGGACGAGGACGCCGCGCCGAGTCGCGGAGAGGCGGGGGCACCGTCCCTTCCTGGGACCTGGCACCTGTCCTCTGCCTGGCGGGGACTTACCCAGCGAGAAGGCCACCTTGTTGGAGACGCAGACCTGGTCCAGTGGGCGGCACCGGGTGGGTGGGCACTCCTTCCCGCTGCTGACCTTGAAGCACTGGTAGCAGCTCAGGTTCCCAGCTGTGGGCAGCACGAGGGGTGTGTGGAACACGGACCCCTGGCCCCGTCCCGGCTGCCCCCCAGCCCCTCCCAGCCCGCTCCTTACCTGGTGTCGTGGCGCAGCCAGCAGACGCAGCAGCCAGCAGGAGGGCCCACAGGGCTGGGAGGAACCCCTCCATGATGCCAGAGGGCACGGCCTGAGGGGGGTGAGGTGTGTGTTGGGGGAGGCTTCACCCAGGGCAACCCCAGCCCCAGCCTCCTGCTTCGGGACGCTCGCTCTCCTCCCTTGCCAGCATCCCCTCTCCCTGGTCCTTCTGTCTTTGGCCCCCCTTCCACTCTCTCTTCCTAAACCCTCTAAGCCCCGCTCTCACCCGACCCTCATCTCGGCCCTGGCCCATGGTCCGGACCCCTCTCCCGGCACCTTGTCTCCCATCCGGCTGTGTCGGGGAGCTGCGCCTTGGAGGAGTCAGCCCAGGGCTGAGGGGGCGGGGCCGGCCAGCCCATCCTCTGGGCTCCTGCGTGGGTGGGGTCTGCTCCCGGGTCTGCCCCAGTCGCCCCCTGCCGAACACAGCCCCATAGAGAGGGGGACGCCTGCGGGTCCCTCCAAGGCCGAACTCAGCCACCATCACAGACCCTGGGCTCCACGCTGTGGGAAAACAAGGGGCCAGAACTGGCTCCTGACTAGGAGACCCGTGGAGGCTGATGGAGACCCAGAGGGTCCTGAACTCCTCCAAGGGTGCTGAGGGCGGGCGAACCTTTCCCTGGGGTGGGGTGCAGGTGGTCTGGAGTTGGAAGGAGAGGGAGAGAGGAGGCTTCAAGGCAGAAGAGGAGGAAGAGGAAGGAGGCGAAGGAGGGACCCCGGGAGGTTTGGACAAGCAGAGATGGAAAGGGAGGGAGCTGGAGCCGGCCAGGCAGAGCCAGGAAGGAGCCGGGTTAAGGGCAAGTGCAGCTGGGGTGGATAGTTAGGCTGCAGGCACAGAATCTTCATTCTTTCTAGAGTTCGTGGAGGCTTTCCCCGGGCAGGAGTGGCCTTCGGGGAGGGGAGAAGGAGGAGAAGGGCAGGTACCTCCAAGGGGCCCTGAGGCAGGCTCAGTGGTCCAGAGGACAGCAGGGCTGCCATGTCCTGAGTCCACTGCTCCCACAGCCCTACCAGAGCCTGGATCTGGCACAGGGATTGAGGCTGCAGCCCCAGGACCCCAGCCAAGTTTCTGGGACCTGCAGGGGCTGCAGCCTGGCAGCAGCTGGGGCCTGAGTTCCGGCCTTTGAAAATGAGTGTCCTGGAAACACAGCTCCTGTGCAGGCTGCCTCCCAGCTGTGTCCTCACACACTCCACCCCCACAGGTGAGACTCCTGCCTCCCAGCTCTGTCCTCACACACTCCACCCCCACAGGTGAGACTCCTGCCTCCCAGCTCTGTCCTCACACACTCCACCCCCACAGGTGAGACTCCTGCCTCCCAGCTGTGTCCTCACACACTCCACCCCCACAGGTGAGACTCCTGCCTCCCAGCTCTGTCCTCACACACTCCACCCCCACAGGTGAGACTCCTGCCTCCCAGCTCTGTCCTCACACACTCCACCCCCACAGGTGAGACTCCTGCCTCCCAGCTGTGTCCTCACACACTCCACCCCCACAGGTGAGACTCCTGCCTCCCAGCTCTGTCCTCACACACTCCACCCCCACAGGTGAGACTCCTGCCTCCCAGCTGTGTCCTCACACACTCCACCCCCACAGGTGAGACTCCTGCCTCCCAGCTGTGTCCTCACACACTCCACCCCCACAGGTGAGACTCCTGCCTCCCAGCTCTGTCCTCACACACTCCACCCCCACAGGTGAGACTCCTGCCTCCCAGCTGTGTCCTCACACACTCCACCCCCACAGGTGAGACTCCTGCCTCCCAGCTGTGTCCTCAAACACTCCACCCCCACAGGTGAGACTCCTGCCTCCCAGCTGTGTCCTCACACACTCCACCCCCACAGGTGAGACTCCTGCCTCCCAGCTGTGTCCTCACACACTCCACCCCCACAGGTGAGACTCCTGCCTCCCAGCTGTGTCCTCACACACTCCACCCCCACAGGTGAGACTCCTGCCTCCCAGCTCTGTCCTCACACACTCCACCCCCACAGGTGAGACTCCTGCCTCCCAGCTCTGTCCTCACACACTCCACCCCCACAGGTGAGACTCCTGCCTCCCAGCTCTGTCCTCACACACTCCACCCCCACAGGTGAGACTCCTGCCTCCCAGCTCTGTCCTCACACACTCCACCCCCACAGGTGAGACTCCTGCCTCCCAGCTGTGTCCTCACACACTCCACCCCCACAGGTGAGACTCCTGCCTCCCAGCTCTGTCCTCACACACTCCACCCCCACAGGTGAGACTCCTGCCTCCCAGCTGTGTCCTCACACACTCCACCCCCACAGGTGAGACTCCTGCCTCCCAGCTCTGTCCTCACACACTCCACCCCCACAGGTGAGACTCCTGCCTCCCAGCCCTGTCTTCACACACTCCCCCTTCCCCCACAGGTGAGGCTGGGACCCGCCAGGCCTGTCTGGGCTGTGCTTCCAATTCCTTTTGCAGCATCTGCCTCGCCCTACGTAGCTCCAGGAGGCAGAGTGGGGGGAGCCCCCTTACAGTGCAGACCTGCACCCTCCCCCCCAGACTCACCTTTGTCCCATTCTTTATTCTTTTATTCCAAGGGAGCCTACCCATGTTCTCAATGGGCCACTGGAACTCAACAGCATGGATGTCCGGGTTGGTGGGTACCCAGGTCTCCCCTCCCCCACCTCAACAGGGGACCCCGGGCCCTGCCGGACCCAGGTGTGGTCCTCAGTGCTGTCCTCAATGCGAGGACCCCCTGTCCTCCTCAGAGCCCCTCGCTGGTACCCCAGTCTCTCGACGCTGTCCCTCTAAGGGCAGCTCCCCATGGCCCCACGCCCTCCCCTCCAGCCCAGGTGGTCACACAGCTTTCGCCCGTGTCAGGTTCATTCTTTGCTCGTTCCTGCCTTCAGAAGGATGTGCCTTAACCACATCCTTTTGAGCATGTATGATGACCAGGCAGGGCTGGACCTGGGGCTGCATCAGGGAGCCCGCCCAGTTACCTGCCCTCCGGGGTCTTGCAGGAGGTGAGTGGTGGGAAGACGGAAGGGGTAACTGCTACCCATTAGGTGGCTGGGAAGGGCTGCCCCTGCCCCTGCCCCAGTGGGACTGCTGCCCACCACCTCCGGGGGCCTCCACATCCTCTCTGCACCTCAGCCCAGCAAGCCCCCTCCCCTGTGGTGGCTTTCCCATAATGGCAGCTGGGAGAGAAGGTGCTGGCCCTGAGAGTGTGCAGCCAGGTGTGGCCATTTCCCCTGTGTCCACACAGTGGCCCATGCAGGATGCCTGTCCTCATTCCCTGCTTTCCCTGGTGCATGCTCTAGGGATGCCCCAGACAGGCCCTGCCCTCTGACCCCTGCCTGTCCAGTCTCAGCATCCTTTGCTCCCTTTGTCCTCTGATGCTCCAGCCCTTTCTGCCACCCAGCCTGTGTTGGGGGGTGTGTTTTGGGGGTGGGCTTAGAGGGCACGGGATGGAAGAAGTTTGGAGGGGAGGGGTTATATGCACTTGGTTTGTCGTGCATTTTTTCACTTGCCATTTACACTGTGATTCATTTGAATGAATTTGGCACTGTGAAATCTGCAAAGTCAAAAATCAAAGAGAAAAATCAAGGCCGGGCGCAGTGGCTCACACTTGTAATCCCAGCACTTTGGGAGGCCAAGGCAGGTGGATCATCTGAGATCAGGCATTTGAGACCAGCCTGACCAACATAGTGAAACCCCATCTCTACTAAAAATACAAATAAATTAGCTGGGTGTGGTGGTGCGTGCCTGTAATCCCAGTTACTCAGGAGGCTGAGGCAGGAACCAGGGAGTTGGAGGCTGTAGTAAGCTGAGATCTCACCACTGCACTCCAGCCTGGCGACAGAGCAAGACTCCATCTCAGAAAGAAAAGAAATCAAAAGAACGGTGGCATTGGAGGCACGAGCAATAGAGGAGTCCAGGTGGAGGTTGGCGGTCAGAGGCCGAAGGAACAGGCAGATGTCAAAGGATGTGGCTGAGGGACCTGCAGAGACTTGCCTGAGCCTGTGGCTGACCCTGGAGTGTCTGGGCAGCCATGGTTGAGAGGGCCAGGCTTGGAGCCACACAGCTTTCCGTGCCCACAAGCAGGGACTGGCCCTCCTCAGGGCAGCCCCGCAGGGTCTAGTGGGTGTTTTTTGTGTGCAGAGATGATAGATCACAGAAAGGAAGACACAAGATGCAGAGATAAGAGAAGAATTCAGCTGGGCCCCGGGGCCCACTGCCACCAAGGCAGAGTCCAGCAGTGGCCCCGAATGCCTGGAAGAGCTGATACTTAGTGTTTACAAGGCAAGGGGCAGGGGCAGGAGAGTGACTCATCTGACATGATTGACAGGATCAAGCAAATCACGTGCCTACAGCACAGGGGGCCCTTCCCTTCCAGGTGGCCACTGCAAGGGAGAGAGGCACATATGTCAGCATCTTTCTACACACTTAGCAGAACGACCAAAGGCTTCCCCTACTCTTACTTCTCACAACTTGTAAGAACGTAAAAGGAGCTCCAGGTGAGAAAGTGGACAAGGATGGTGACCGTCGGAGAGAGCACCACGGAGAGGCTTTTACGCCCCTGGATGTCTGCGGGCCGGCCTGGCTAATGTCCGGCCTTCCTCAGGAGTCGGGCAGAGCAGAGTGTTCTCTGAACTCCCCCAGTGAAAGGGAAACCCCCCTTCACTGCCTGCTAAGTAGCGGGCGCCTTCCCAGGCGCTGGCGCTACCGCAAGGCTCTCGCTCTTACCTCCTGATCACTTCTCACAATGTCCCTTTGGTTCCTAATTATATTTCACCCAATTATGCCTATACTGTGAGACTAAAATGATTCTATGCTATAATAATAAAGCAAAGATCAATCAAGAATATGATTTAATAAGATTATAGAGTTATGTGATTGTTTCCAAATCTGTTTGGTCTCGTTGCTGTAACCGAGTAATCGGTTGTTTATGACACTGGCACAGACTGTGCCTTCAGCCTCTTGCCGTGGCACCGGGGCACCCTTCCACATGACCCAGTTCCTCGATACTCTGTCCAGAGGTGTTCCTGGCCTCATTTCTTCTCTCCCAGACATGGCAGCCCCTGCAGGTGGTGGGGAGTGGCGGGGACGGGAAAGGGTCAGTCAGCCTGCGATCAGCAGGGCAGGTGGGTGCAGGCCTGGTGTTCCCGGGACCCTGACTGCGCCACGCAGTTACGCCATCATGAATCACTCCAGCTCTTGGGCTGGCATGGCCCGTTGCTGTTCCAGGGGGCACACCTGGACTTAGCACAGTTCTCGGATAGACTTCAAAACAGCCCAGAGTGAAGACTTGTGTCTGAGGGCAGGGGCAGGCTCTGGGGTCCTCGCCTCTGCGGTTCCCTGATTGGTTCCTCAGTTGCTCAGGAGAGGCAGGGCCTCCGCCTTGTCAAGAGCTTGCTTGTCCCTGGCGGTCTCTGTTGGGACCCTGGCTGCAGACTCCAACACCTGCCCAGGTGAGTGAGTCAGTGCACACCCGGCAGCAGAGACGCCCAGAGGAGCACAACCCACAGGTCCCCTGTGACGCCTGCTGAGTGTTATTCTACAAAAATTCTTCTTTTCTGGCCTGACTTCAATTCTAGGAGGTGGGTACCATGAAGAGTCCAATTCTAAAAATAATAAATAACGTGGAACAGAGACCTGAGGCGCTGGCTTCATGGTGGGGACCAATGTCCCAGTTTTAGCACCAAAGTCCTGTGACCTGGGAAGCCCTCGGCGCTGGGCAAACCAGGATGGTTGGTGCCCTGATTCAGGATCACCCAGGTAACAGGTAGAGGGCTGAATTCAAGCCTGGCTCAGCCGCAGGGAGCCTCGGCCTGCACTCCGCATTGCCTCTGAGTGGTGTCGGGAGCAGTGCTGTCCGGGGAGCCCACGCCATAAAACCCAGCTGGAGACTAGCAGCCATGTTTGTATGTTCTAGAAGAGGAAAGAATAGAATCGAATGAAATAACAAACATCAAAGTACATTACACACAATTAGGACACATATTTTAATGAAGAATGTAATTTAAACAAAAAAGTGTTTGAGATATTTTATGCATGTGTCATGTATTTTTGCTTGTGTATACGTATGTGTGTACATAATGATTTAGATATACAAATGTGTAGGTTGTGAATGTTTTATATTTTATTTCGTATTTTATATTTAGGTTTTATATAAGTGTTATGTTTATCGGTTATAAATCTAAGTGAATATGTTATATAAATGTCATCTGTTTCAGTGTTTTGGGTGTGTATATATTTATTTAACTATTTTAACTGTAGATCGCAATCAGGAAAATGTGAAAGCTTCCTGTTTAGATGAGGTGGGTGACTTTCCTTCCTTCCTTCCCCGATTGCATTCACCGTCACAGAGCTGGGTGCCGGGAAGCCCCTGCGTGGGTGTGTCTCCAACCCCAACGCAGGCACGGGCAGAAACACACTATGGGATTTTTCCAGTGATGAGGATCATGGTGTGATGTCCAGAGGCCTCCCCGAGTGGCGTCCTGAAGCCAGTCCCACAGTCTCCATCCCTGTGCTCTTGCTGTGGAATGCCAGGCTGAATGTTCAACACTCAAGATCACTGTGCTTCCACTATACTTATACCTCTGACCCTTTTTCCTTTTCACCTTGGCTGTTGGGAAGCTCAGATCCTAGCCATTTGCCCCCAGGCACACATGAAGGGCCTAGCAACTTTCTTGCTCTGCCCAGGTCACGCCTTGCTTGCCTTTCTCCTCCCCTTGCCACATGGGACCCTAGTTTGAGTGATTCTTAGGGTCATGGAGCTCTAGCCCTTTTGATTGTATGTACTTTTGGTGACTGGGCTTCTTTCACGCTTCAGTTACTGGCCCTGCCTTGGGGGCTCCATGACAGCTCTCCCTGGGAACAGGTCCCTGCCTTGCTCTGTCAATCTGGGGACAGCTGTCTGGGCGTCCCCAGTGAGACCCCTCTCTGCTGCTGACAAAGCTTCCAGAAGGAAAAACAGTGGCACCCCAGAGAGCTGTGAGGGTGCAGGGAGCTGGGTGGGCAGTGGAGGCCCCACACTCTGGCCCCTCACTCCCTGTGCCTGTGCGGTGCATCCAGTGCTCTCCTTAAGGCGGACAGGTGTGTGGGACTGCGCTCTGCGTGACTTCAGGTAGAGTGACATCTGTAAGCCTGAACAGCCTCCCCCAGGTACACCAGCCTTCCTGTTCACTCTGCAAAATCAGTCCAGCACACACGCAACAGGGAGCCCTTGAACCGGAGAGTGCAGAGTTTCACCGTGAACCGGAGAGTGCAGAGTTTCACTGAGTTCAAAATGTACAGATGGCTATCATTTTTATTTTTTTCAAGGCAACAGTGAGTGAGCAAGGATTTTATCATCTTCAAACTGGCACGTTTACCACACTGACAGTATACTCTGCCCCAGCATAGGAGTCCATAGCAAAAGCATCAATGACATAGTGACACATATTAAAAGCTTGGTAAGCATTCTAATAAACCAGTTAAAGAAGAAGTCTTACTGGAAACTAAAATATCTAGAAATGATTAAAACTCAGATATTACTGTCAGGACTATTGGGCTGCAGCCAAAGCTGTGGTACCTGAGAAAACCCTAACCCTGTATACTTGCACTGGGAGATAAGAAAGGTTCTTTTTTTTTTTTTTTTAAGTTGGATTCTTGCTCTGTTGCCCAAGCTGGAGTGCAGTGGTGTGATCTTGGCTCACTGCAACTTCTGCCTCCCAGACTCAAGTGATTCTCCTGCCTCAGCTTCCCAAGTAGCTGGGAGTACAGGCACCCATCACCACGCCCGGCTACTTTTTGTTTTTTTAGTACAGACAGGATTTCATTGTGTTGCCCAGGCTGGTCTCGAACTCCTGACCTCAAATAATCCACCCTCCTCAGCCTCCCAAAGTGCTAGATTACAGGTGTGAGCCACCGCATCTGAATTAATTTGAATTAATAATTTGAATTAATAATTTTCTCGGGCATTAGAGTGATATTTGGTGAGAAGGAGGGACACTTTTTTCTTAATGCTGGAGTTACCAGGGGGAAACTGGTAGGAAGCCTGAAGTTGGCAAGCTCAGGCTCCAACCTCAGCATTTCACAACTCAGCTAAAGAGAAGAGACAGGACTAAGAACGCCTGTTTACAAAACAGAACCAACATAAAATCAGCGTGGCCACAGCTGCGTCTTTGAGGGAACCAAAATTAGACAACTCTCTAGCAAGACTCAATAAGAAAAAAAATCCACAGATGAATAATGTCAATGAAAAAAATGGATCATAACGACAAACAACTCCCAGACTTTATAAAACAAAAAGACAAGAGTTTCACTTCTAGTAAGCATGAAGAAAGAGTGTGAAGCCATCCTTTCTATTTCAGCAGTGAGAAAAAATGGAATTGTGGACAGAAATTAGCATGGCTTTCAAATGCATTGGAAAATGGTGGGTGCAAATCTGAAGTAACTGCCAGTCTTGGGGGGCCCTTCCTTGCAGTGGAGCTGAATGGTACTGACGGCAGGTTAGTTGTTGGCAGGAGCTCTATTTGCGGTAGAGAATGATGTTTCTTCGTTATTTTGCACATAATTTCTAGCATATTACCAAAAATTATAAGAATGACAGGAGAGTGTGATTTTCAACCAAGAGAAAGGCTATGCAATAGAAGCAGACACACAGATGATGTAAGGACCGGCAGACAAGTGCTTTATGGTACTGCTGTAAATATACAAAAGAGATGGAGGAAAGGATGGACAAAATGGATCAAAAGATGGAGCATTTCAACAGAGAGATGGAAGCCATGAAAATAAGGGCTTACTGTTTGTTATTAAAATTAAATAAAATAGACCGGGCACAGTGGTTCACACCTGTAATCCCAGCACTTTGGGAGGCTGAGGCAGGCAGATCACCTGAGGTCAGGAGTTCGAGACCAGCCTGGTCCAAATGGTGAAACACCATCTCTACTAAAACTACAAAAATTAGCCAAGTGTGATGGCGGATACCTGTAATCCCTACTCAAGAGGCTGAGGCAGGAGAATTGCTTGAACCCAGGAAGCAGAGGTTGCAGTGAGCTGAGATTGTGCCACTGCACCCCAGCCTGGGGGACAGGGTGCGACTCCATATCAAAAATAAATAAATAAAAATAAGCTGTATGTGAAGCTGCATTCTTGTGTGAGTTGTGCAATTGGCAGCAAAGTAGTCAGGAATCCATCTCGTGAAGCCTGCAAGGACCAAACGCCCCACCCCGATTTAGAGCTGCAGGTGCCACACTCAGCATGAGGAGCTGAATCATGAAAGACTGAAGACGGACCATTCTTGTGAGAAAAATAAAATGGAAAGAAGGCCTGGAATCCCAGCACTTTGGGAGGTGGAGATGGATAGATCACAAGGTCAGGAGTTCAGGACTAGCCTGGCCAAGATGGTAAAACCCTGTCTCTACTAAAAATACAAAAATGAGCCAGGCATGGTGGTGTGCACCTGTAATCCCAGCCACTCGAGAGGCTGAGGCAGGAGAATTGCCTGAACCCAGGAGGCGGAGGTTGTGGTGAGCCGAGATTGCGCCATTGCACTCCAGCCTGGGTAAAGAGCGAAACTCCGTCTCAAAAAAAAAAAAAGAAAAGAAAAGAAAAGAAAAGAAAGGGACAACCAGCCACACCCAAGTCCTGCACCCAGCAGGGGAGCTGCACGGTACAGCCAGTACCGCGTCTGTCCCCACACGTTTAGGGAGAACGTTGGCGGACTGGGAGCACTTAGGTTATCCACTCATGACTAAAAATAATCTGTCGTCACATGGGTTGGCCAATGTTTGTTTGGGGGTCTGAGAAATGGTGGCCAGTTTTTGGATCTTCAAAATTTCATACCATGTATCCATTAACATTGTTCTGGCAGCGGTCAGGCAAAGGTGGCAGGCACTGCGTCCAGGCACAGGTGTCGCTGCATAACGAGGAGGCTGAAGGAACGGGAATGAGCTCATGATGGGAGCCACTGTCAGGGGAGGAAGAGAAAACCTCCCAAACCCCACAGCGGGTACCCCAAACCCCACAGCGGGCACCCCAAAACCCACAGCAGGCACCCCAAAACCCACAGCGGGTACCCCAAACCCCACAGCAGGTACCCCAAACCCCACAGCGGGTACCCCAAACCCATAGCGGGTACCTCAAACCCCACAGCGGGTACCCCAAACCCCACAGCAGGTACCCCAAACCCCACAGTGGGCACCCCAAACCCCACAGCGGGTACCCCAAACCCCACAGTGGGCACCCCAAACCCCACAGCAGGTACCCCAAACCCCACAGCGGGTACCCCAAAACCCATAGTGGGTACCCCATACCCCACAGTGGGCACCCCAAACCCCACAGCGGGCACCCCAAAACCCACAGAGGGTACCCCAAAACCCATAGCAGCTCCTGCCCCGGCTCAGGAAAGAGAGGGAATGTCACCCCCAGAGTACGGGGAAGCAGCGGGATGGGGCTGCTGTCTCCCTCTCGGACTCGGCAGGGAGTCACGGCGTCCAGAGTGGAGCACTGTGTAGCGTTGCCATGGTGACAACATCGTCAGCAAGCAGCTCCGCCCGATGCTGTTGAGCCTGTAATCTCTGCTCCATCTCAAACTTGTTAAATGGAAAGAACTCTAACCCTCCCTACGGGGGGATCCCCAAGAGATGGCTAAGTTATTTGCCACTATTCGCTGCACACCATCTCACCTGGGCAGATGTGCCGGGTCTCCTGGACGGGACGTTACGCTGACCGCAGGTGAGCCACAGCTGGTTTTAAATAAAGCAAAGGAAGAGGCACAGCGCTTTCGTGGTGCAAATCCAGACAACACTCCAGGTCCTGACTGGGCAGTTCCTGGCACGGACCCAACCGGGATATTGTAGGGGACATACGTCCCACTGTAGCTAACCTGTATACTACATCTACTTCTAACAGTTTGCAGTATTGGATTTAAAAGATGCTTCCTTGGCCGGGCGTGGCGCCTCATGCCTGTAATTCCAGCACTTTGGGAGGCCGAGGCAGGCAGATCACCTGAGGTCAGATCAAGACCAGCCTGGCCAACATGGTGAAACGCTGTCTCTATTAAAAATACAAAAATTAGTGGGGCATAGTGGTGCATTCCTGTAATCCCAGCTACTTGGGAGGCCGAGGCAGGAAAATCGCTTGAAGCAGGTAGTTGGAGGTTGCAGTGAGCTGAGATCATGCCACTGCACTCCAGCCTGGACGACATTGCAAGACTCCATCTCAAAAAAAAAAGATGCTTTCTTTTGCATTCCCATAGACACAGAAAGTCGATTGTTGTTCGCCTTTGGGTAGACAGAGCCTAAAGCCACACACAATTTCAGTATCATTGGACTGTGTGAAATCCCACCGGGATTTCACAGCCTTGGCTCAAGATTTGAGGAAAAATGGGGTGTAGTTACAATATGTGGATGATTTACTAATATCTACCCCTCTGAATGGGGCTATCAGAATAACGCCGTTAAAACTCGACACTGTCTATCAACCTGTGGATATAAGGTTTCAGGTAAAAAGGCCCGACTATGCCAACAAACTGGAATATTTAGACTTTCTCTTACAGGAGAGAAGCAGAGCTCTAACGGTGGAAAGGTGAAATGCAGGCGCTTCCATCTCAGCCGCCGCTACCCGAGGGCAGCTAAGAGGATTTCTAGGCATAACCCTGCTTTGTTTGTCTGGCCTCCTATGAACTACTGGCAAAGCCACTAGACAAACCGTTGAAGGGAGCTAACAGTGTCCCTTCGTCGGCAAACAAAACACCCGCACACATCTGAACAACTGAAGCCTGAGTTGACCTCTGCCCCAGCCCTGGGGCTCCCACGTTCTCGGAAGCCCTTTCACGAGCCCTGCAGGTGCCTGAGGGGCTGGGTCGAACACTAGGGTCCTTACAGAGAAATTAGGAAGCATGTTGCAGCCCGTGGCTTGCTGGACACTGTGGCCAAAGGCTGGCCCCTTGGTTAAGGGTTGTTGCTGCCACCTGCCTGCGGTGAAAGGAAGCTGAAGAGTTGTGACCCACAAGCCTCACCAAGTGCTAGTGTTACCAGAAGAGAAGGCAGGTGACTGACTGGCTGACAGTGGGCAGGCTGAGCAGACGCCGGGCCACACTCCCAGACCCTGCAGTAAAAGTGCAGACTGCTGGAGCCTTAAACCCGGAAACTGTGCTTTCCTCTACCGAAGAGCCCAAGAACCTACGCACAGTCGTTTGGAAATTATCGGCCAGGCGTTCTCCAGTTGCCCTGATTTAAAGGACACAGTCCTGCCACGTGCAGACTGGACATTGTTCGTGGATGGGAGCAGCCTGGTGACCAGCGGAAAAAGAAATGGTGCATATGCCATGGTAACGGTTTCCGGGGCAACAGAAGCCTGGACTTTACCAGCAGGAACCGCTGCACAGATGGCAGAACGGATCGCCCTCATGAGAGCCCTGCAGTTGTTCCAAGTACACAGGGTGCTTGGAATAAACTGGGAGCAGCACTCAGCCTGGAGACCCCAACCCTCTGGACCGATGGAAAGGGAAATTCAGACCCTAAAAAGAGTTCTTGCCAAACCGTGCCAGGAAACTCAACCGAAATGGATTTAGGGCTTTGGCCTTGCACTGCTCTGGGTAGGAGTCACGCCCAGAAGTGGGATCAGGTTGAGTCCCTATGAAGTTCTATATGGGAGACCCTTTGCTGCTAATCTCAGGTTACGGGGGTGCCCCTTAGTAGAAAGTCATATTAAACATGATGATACTCAGGTGGGACAAGTTCTTTGTGTATTGCATGAGCTTCTTGGGACAGGAGCACTGTGGACTGAGCAGAACTGCTCCACTTCTTCCAGCCTGGTGATCAGGAGCTGCTAAAGAATGGAGGGGAATGGGCCCAACTCAGCTGCTGTGTGTCCGCTTCGCCAATACCAAGCTGACATAACAATGGAAAGTTCCAGTACGTCTCAACACGTGATTCGAAAGCCACTGTTCTTCTCCGAGGCTGCCCCGGCTGTTGTAAAACGTTAGGATTTCCAGGTAGTGTATAGACTCAGCAGGCCGATTTTGTCACCATCATCTTTAATCCTGATACCCTTTTCTCAGGATTGCCTCAGCTCTATACATCAACTTGAAAGCACTAAGTCTTCCATCAGATGCCTTTGTGTATCCTTCCTTAATAGATCTCCAATTTTTTTCTCAGACGTATTTTTGTTTTTTATTTTTTCAAGGTGGAGTCTCACTGACACCCAGGCTGGAGCGAAGCGGCGAAATCTCGGCTCACTGCCACCTCTGCCTCCCAGCTCAAGCGATTCTCCTGCCTCAGCCTCCCGAGCAGCTGGGATTACAGGTGCCCGCCACCATGCCTGGCTAAGTTTTTGCATTTTTAGTAGAGATGGGGTTTTGCCATGTTGGCCAGGCTGGTCTTGAACTCCTGACCTCAGATGATCCACCCGCCTCAGCCTCCCAAAGTGCTGGGATTACAGGCCTGAGCCACTTTGCCTAGCCTCTTGTGTATTCTCGTAGTTTCCTGAGTAGAGGTCCTCTGGATCTCGTGCTGTTTTATTTTAAACGTACTATATGAGAATATAAACGACACTGTCTTTTACATTTCGCTTCACCTTGCCAGTCTGCAGAACGCACTTGGTTTCCGGACCTTGACCTTCGGAACCCTGTTAAACGTGTGTATGTTTTGTTTGCAAATTCTTCTGGTTTCTCCCCACACGCAAATACGTCATTTGCAAATAATGACATTTCCATTTCCTTTCTAAGCATATCTTTATTTTCCTTGCCATATTGCATTGACTTCTTTCCAACCTTTATATGCTTTAGTTATAATTCCAGATCAATTGCATGGTTGAGAATGTGACATTGTTGGAAAATGTTGTACATTCACTTAAAGAAACATGGAATCTCTAGGTGTTTGGAACAGCATTCCGTGTATGCTCAGAGTGAGAATGTTTATAATCTTGTGCACATTCATGTATTCTATTTTTTTATCTGCTTGTTCTATCAGTTACTTAAAGATTTGTATTAAAATACCTAAGTTTCTCCTGATTGTATTTTTGCCAAAAAAAAAAAACTAGGTGTGATTGTGGATTTGCCTTGATGTTCAGCTCTGTCGTATTTTGCCCACTATGTTATTAGATATGGGCAAAGGTAGGATTAAAATATTGTGCTGCTGTGCTGGCCGTTTTATCACCATAAACATCTTTTTATTTCAGCTGCATCTCCTTTCTGATACTGTTAGCATCATGTATCTTTTCCCAGTCTTTTCATTCAGTGATTCTATATCCTTTTTTCACCGTAGAGACAGGGTCTTGCTATTTTGCCCAGGCTGGTCTTGAACTCTTGACGATTCTAACATATGACTATACCATTTCTACAAAAAAAATTAAAAATTAGCTGGGTGTGGTTGTGCGTTCCTATAGTCCCATATAGATTTACTTGCATATATGTTATAAGCCTACAAAATTTTATTCTTGTTTTATATCATTGATATTATTTTATATTTATCTAAATAGTTATTATTTATGCTTCTCTTGCCTTCTTAGAGTTCAGTACTCTCATTTAAGATCATTATAAGTTACCTTGAAGAACTGTGCTAGATAATTGGATATTCATCTAAAAAAAACCTTCAGTAAATCGCAACCTCAAATGTCACAGCCTACCCAAAACCATCACAGCCCTGAATGTAAGACTGAAAACAATAAACCATTTAGAAGTCAACACGTGAAACTGGTTTAAGAAACCTCTGTCCACCCTACAAAAGCACGATCGGAGTAAATATACATGAATTTGACCTCATTCACATTGAGAATGCCTTTTTTTTTTTTTTTGAGATGGAGTTTTACTCTTGTTGCCCAGGCTGGGGTGCAATCAGCTCACCGAAACCTCCACCTTCCAGGTTCAAGCGATTCTCCTGCCTCAGCCTCCCGAGTAGCTGGGACTACAGGCGTGCACCACCACACCCACCTAATTTTATATTTTCAGTAGAGACGGGGTTTCTCCTGTTGGTCAGGCTGGTTTCGAACTCCCAACCTTAGGTGATCTGCCCGCCTCGGTCTCCCAAAGTGCTTGGATTACAAGCATGAGCCACTGCGCCCAGCTAACATTCATAAGACTTGGCGGCATGCAGTGGCTCAGGACCATAATCCTGCACTCTGGGAGGCTGAGGTGGGCAGATCACTTGAGCCCAGGAGTTTGAGGCCAGCCTGGCCCACATGCGGAAACCTTGTCTCTATTTTATTTTTTAAAAGATATTACGAATAGGGAGGACATGCCCGCCTAATCATTCACCTGCCCCCTTGCTGCCTGTCCTTTCTGAGCTGGCCCTGGTCACTCCCTGTCCCCACCCCATTTGCTCATCCTCAGAAGTCTCATCACTATCTGAAATGCTCTATTTATTTGTTTGTAATCGAGTACAGTTAAATTAATTGCACTGACATCAATGAACTTGCCTCCACTTTCTTCTCATTTGACCCAGTCTGTGGGCTGACAAGAATTGGGAGAAACGCAGAGGGAGAGAGAGTCGAACAGAGGCAGATGCTGTGACTTCCGCACCGTGGGCCGAATTCTCCCAGAGCTGCTGAGACCACTCACACCATGGACGTATCCCCTATAGCCATGAACACCCCCGCCACAGATGCTGAGATCACCCACACTGTGGACACCCCCCTCACAGATGCTGAGACCACTCACACCGTGGGCACATCCCCCACAGATGCTGAGACCCCCTGCACCGTGGACACCCCCCCCACAGATGCTGAGACACTCACACCATGGGCACATCCCCCACAGATGCTGAGACCCCCTGCACCATGGGCACACCCACTCCACAGATGCTGAGACACTCACACCGTGGGCACATCCCCCACAGATGCTGAGACCCACTGCACCATGGACACCCCCCCCAAAGATGCTGAGACCCCCTGCACCGTGGACACCCCCCACACAGATGCTGAGACCCCCTGCACCGTGGGCACATCCCCCACAGATGCTGAGAAACTCACACCATGGGCACATCCCCCACAGATGCTGAGACCCCCTGCACCGTGGACACCCCCCACACAGATGCTGAGACCCCCTGCACCATGGGCACACCCACTCCACAGATGCTGAGACACTCACACCGTGGGCACATCCCCCACAGATGCTGAGACCCACTGCACCATGGACACCCCCCCCAAAGATGCTGAGACCCCCTGCACCGTGGACACCCCCCACACAGATGCTGAGACCCCCTGCACCGTGGGCACATCCCCCACAGATGCTGAGACACTCACACCATGGGCACATCCCCCAAAGATGCTGAGACCCCCTGCACTGTGGACACCCCCCACACAGATGCTGAGACCCCCTGCACCGTGGGCCGAATCCCTCTGGTTGTGGGTGGGCTGGTTGAAATCTATCACATGGCACCCGACACAGGTAGCCCATCAGGCCGGCTGCAGGAACCTGAGCTCATCCAGAGCCCAGTTTGCCTTTCCACTGGTAGCTTCTGCACCTGCGGGGCTTTTCTCTTTTCCTCATCTTGTAGGGCAGTAAATTGAGGGCTCAACGGTCTTCCCACTGTACGAGCTGATGGGCCCCGTGAGGTCCTCTCTCTCCCTGCCTGTGTTTGGCCAGAGGATGCTCTCAGCCAGCTGGATGTCCTGCCGGGTGAGCCTCTTCACAGCACCTGCACTGGGAAAGCCCTCTCCCTCCATCCTCCAAAGCCTTCCCAGATCCTCGCCCAGGAGAAACGCAGGTCACCGGGGCCTCCCGCCCTCACTCCCTCAGGGTGATGGCTCAGCCCCACTTGCCACCAGGTCTGCTTTGCCCCTCTGCGTGTGGGGAAAAAAAACACTCAACATGTTTTTCCTGTTCTCCCACTCAAAACAACAGTCAGCACAGACGAAATTGTGGGCAGGTGATGGTTCTCCCCACCAACTAACAAGCAATAGTTCTTTGGTGGACACCAGCTGGGGGTCCTGTCATTAAGTTCTCACAGCATCTACCGGGAAGTAGCGTCAGATCCTGCAGGCTGAGGGCAGTCCCCAGCTGCCCCCGCTGCAGACTCCAGCTGCAAACCACAGCCTCCAGAGCTCTGACCAACCGGCTTCGAGTCGGGGTTCCCACAGCTCCCTCTAGGGTTCAGTTTGCTGGAGGAGCTGTCAGGGTAAGGAGCAAAATTAATGATTTTAATACAAGAAGAAACTTTAATACAAGAAGAAACTTTAATACAAGAAGAAACTTTAATACAAGAAGAAACTTCACTTGGGCCATCATGAGGGCTGCAACAGTTACAAGTGAATTTTTTGAAGGCAAAAAGGTGGGAAGGGTGTTGGCTGATACTAATTCTAATTCTAATTCTAATTGGTTCACAGAAATCGCATTGATCCGTGATTGGCTCTACGTCGTTAAGATCTTGGGTGTGGGTTCCAATGTCAGTGTGGAACGGTGGGGTTAATTCACAGCGCCTCGCAGCAGTAGCAAGAGTTCCAAGGGATGAAAGCTCAGCTCCGGGGGAAGAAGGGTGGGATTGCTGTTTAATTTTAATCTCTCTGGGCCTGATAATTTATGTTCTGCTTTTCTCAGGTAGGGTCTTACTCTGTCACCCAGGCTGGAGTGCAGTGGTGCGATCACGGCTCACTGCAGCCTCCGCCTCCCGAGCTCTGGTGATTCTCCAACCTCAGCTTCCCAAATAGCTGGGACTACAGGCATGTACCACCACTACTGGCTAATTTATTTATTTGTAGAGATGGGGTCTCACTGTGTTGCCCAGGCTGGTCTTGAACTCCTGGCCTAAAGCAATCCACCTACCTTGGCCTCTCAAAGTGCTGGGACTACAGGTGTGAGCCATCGTGCCTGGCCTGGGCCTGATAATTTAAAAGGAATCACATTCCATAGATAAAAGTTCTTTCCTTTTCTCATGGGTGACAGAATTCAGGGAAACACATCTACTGCTTTATTATAAAGGATATTACAAAGGGGCTGGGTGCAGTGGCTCACACCTGTAATCCCAGCACTTTGGGAGGCCAAGTCAGACAGATCACCTGAGGTCAGGAATTCGAGACGGGCCTGGCCAACATGGGGAAACTGTGTCTCTACTAAAAATACAAAAATTAGCCAGGCATGGTGGTGCACACCTGTAATCCCAGCTACTGGGGAGGCTGAGGCAGGAGAATCACTTGAATCTGGGAGGCGGAGGTTGCAGTGAGCTGAGATAGTGCCACTGTACTCCAGCCTGGGCAACAAAAGCGAAATTCCATCTTAAAAGAACAATTAAAAGGACCTGATGTATATTTCACAACTTCACACGCTCTGTACTTAGTGGTACAAAGGACACACCCCCCCAACAGATGCTGACACCACTCACACCCTGGGCACATCCCCTACAGATGCTGAGACCCCACGCACCGTGGACACACACCCCTAACAGTTCTCCAGCTGTGCAGTGCACAAATATTCCAAGAAGAGGAATGAAGGCAAGACTGGTCTTGGGCAGCCTGGGTTGAGACATCCTAGAGCCAGAGGGGACCAAAGGAAAGACAATTGTCTTTCCTCTCTGTTTTTTTTTTTTTTTTTTTTTTTTTGAGATGGAGTTTCGCTGTTGTTACCCAGGCTGGAGTGCAATGGCAATCTCGGATCACCGCAATCTCTGCCTCCTGGGTTCAGGCAATTCTCCTGCCCCAGCCTCCTGAGTAGCTGGGATTACAGGCACGCGCCATCATGCCCAGCTAATTTTTTGTATTTTTAGTAGAGACGGGGTTTCACCATGTTGACCAGGATGGTCTTGATCTCTTGACCTCGTGATCCACCCGCCTCGGCCTCCCAAAGTGCTGGGATTACAGGCTTGAGCCACCGTGCCCGGCCCCTCCTCTGTTTTTTTGTCAAGACAGGGTCTTACTCTGTTGCCCAGGCTGGAGTGTAGCGGCACTATCATGGCTCACTGCAGCCTCGATCTCCCAGGCTCAGGTGATCCTCCCGCCTCAGCCTCCTCAAGCTGGACCATGACAGGGTCTGGGACATCCCCTTGAGTCCCCATGAAACCAGGACCCTAGGAGGTCACGGGCATTTGCCGGGCACTGACTGGGTCTCAGCAGTGCTGGAAAGTCTCCAGGCCCACCAAGGTGGCCCCCTTGCTGGCTGGGGGTCCTGATGTGTCTCCACCAAGCCTTTCCCTGCCTCTCTGGTTGACCATTTGTGATGTCTGATCATAATGCCTGGAATGGCCGGATGTGATCCTCACGACCTGGAATCTACATGACTGAGCATTTTTTATTCAGCAAAGAAAGCCAGTGGAAGGACAAGGAGTTGGAAAATGCATAAAGTCTGGAGGGATGGGGCACTCTTAGTGTGTCCCTCAAAACAGAACATGTTGGGCGGGCCTGGTGGCTCATGGCTGTAATCCCAGCACTTTGGGAGGCCGAGGTGGGCAGATCACTCAAGGTCAGGAGTTCGAGACCAGCCTGGCCAACACGGTGAAACCCCATCCCTACTAAAAATACAAAACATTAGCCAGATGTGGTGGTGGGTGCCTGTAGTCCCAGCTACTCAGAAGGCTGAGGCAGGAGAATTGCTTGAACCCAGGAGGCGGAGGTTGCGGTGAGCCAAGATGGTGTCATTGCCTCTAGCCTGGGCAATAGAAACTCTGTCTCAGAAAAAAAGAAAAGAAAAGAAAAAATTGTAAACAAAAAACACGATCAGACTGTAAATCACAGTGGCCACAAGGTGGCGGCCAAGTGCTGCCAGAGGAACAGGTGGGACAGGAGCCCAGAAAGGTGTGAAACTCAGCGCAAAACAGCGAATGCCCCGTGCTGAGAACAACCCACGTGGGTGGGATAATGTTGGAGGCGCAGAGGAGGCCGCACGTATCCACAGAAAGGGCACAGGCCACTTAAAAACCTTTACTGAAACAGCCTGGGAGACGCAGTGGCAGCCAACCAGGCAGCCTGGCAGTGCCATGGTACCCACCACAGGGAAGGGCAACGGGAGTGGATGCCCAGACAAACCTCCATCAGGCAGGACGTCGGAAACACTGAGGGCTGCTGCTAGGCCTCCACGCTTCTTAGCTTGAGAGAATTTAAACAGGAGACGCAGAGATGCAGCGCAGAGGGGTGCATTGCAAAGGAGAAAGAATGTTTTTAAAGTTCAGTGCGGAAGAGACAGGACGCCCGGAGAGGGAGGGTCCAGGGCCGGCTGCCTCTACAGGCGGGACAGGGGAGATTGGCACCGGGAGGCTCCTGATGGGAGTCTTCCCTGATTCCTCTCTCGAGGTGGGAGAGGCGTTGCTCGGAAGCTCGTTCCAGGGGGTCCTCTGGGTGCACAGGCTTGTTCCTACGTCGCATGTCTCATTAGTCTCTGAAACCTCCTCCCTGGGGTGTGCTTTCTACTGTTAAAACGGGCGAAGGGTCAGTCTGAGGACAGGTAAAATCCAGTGTGCCTGCTGTCTAGCTGGGGGCGGGGACTGTCCCTCCTGGAGATAGCATTGCCTGGATGAGCCGGACCGTGGTGCAAACGGAAAGGCTTCTTGTGTGATATAGCTAACTTAGAGTTGGAACCTGTACACTGCCATCTTATAAAAGACAAAAATGTTTCCACTCTCCTCAAGGACTGCTAACCTTGGTTTCTGTAACCTGCTAGATTATTTGCAGGATGCAAAGAGAGGTAAAGCTGCCTACCTTCTCTTATCTGCCAGAATTGATGGCCTTTGTTTCCCAGAGTAAGCACCCCAGATAACTCCATCCTGGCGCCAAGCAACTGAAAGTCTATGGATCCCACCCCTACCCAGACGACGTGTAAACGAATGCTAATCTCAGCATCTGTGAACCCCTTAAATGACAATCAGAATGTCAAATAGTCCCCTGGCCCTCGAAATGTCCGGAACCCCCTCACCCTCCTCTCTGCCCAGAAGGTGATTTGAATCCACTGGCCCTCGGAATGTCTGAAGCCCCTCACCCTCGTCTTAGCCTGGGAGGTGATTGACAGCTTTCATTCCCATCTCCACCCCCACTCCCAAGGTGGTTTTTGCGGGTATAAAAAGGTCTTGTCTCTCTTCTTTCGGGGTCACGGGTTGGAGAGATGTGAGTCCTCCGTGGTTGCCGGCAGTAAACCCTGCAATTTGGCATACTTTTGTCCTGGTGTTGACTTTCTGTGCTCAGTCCGATGCAACACTTGTGTTGACTGTATGGCGGCCACAGCTGCTGCATCCCGAGGACGTGGCCGCTTCCTTGACTGCCCATCCTGGCGCATTAGCAGAAGTCAAGCTCCTGGGCCGGGCATGGGGCTCACGCCTGTAATCCCAGCACTTTGGGAGGCCGAAGCGGGTGGATCACCTGAGCTCAGGAGTTTGATACCAGCCTGGCCAACATGGTGAAACCCTGTCTCTAGTAAAATTAAAAAATAAAAAAAAGAAATTAGCCAGTTGTGCTGGGGGGTGCCTGTGATCCCAGCTACTTGGGAGACTGAGGCAGGAGAATCACTTGAACCCGGGAGGCGGAGGTTGCAGTGAGCTGAGATTGCACCACTGCACTCCAGCCTGGGCGACAGATCGAGACTTCGTCTCAAAAAAAAAAAAAAAAGAAGTGAAGCCCCTACCGTAATGCTACCCTGTGGTCTTCCATTACTTTTCAGAGGTGGCTTTGGTCTCCAACAGGGAGGGGAGTAGTTTGGGAAGGGACTGTTAACGCCCTTACTTTATGTTTGGTTTTTATTTATGTTTGTTTTGAGGTGGAGTTTTGCTCTTGTCACCCACGCTGGAGTACAATGGTGCTGTCTCAGCTCACTGCAAACTCCACCTCCTGGGTTCAAGTGATTCTCCTGCCTCAGCCTCCCCAGTAGCCGGGATTACGGGCGCCCACCACTACACTGGCTAATTAAAAAAAAAAAAAAAAATTAGTAGAGACACGTTTTTGCCATGTTGGCCAGGCTGGTCTGGAGCTCCTGACCTCAGGTGACCCACCCGCCTCAGCCTCCCAAAGTGCTGGGATTACAGGCCCCAGCCACCGTACCTGGCCCATCCTTACTTTAAATGATGAACTGAATTTCTCCCGTAGTTAGGTTGGCTTGTGCCTGGGAATGAGCGAAGGCAGTTAGCTTGTGAGATTAGAAGCAAGATGGAGTCAGTTATGTTACATTCCTCTCATTGTTATAATCTTGCAAAAGTTGTTTCACTCTTGGCCTCAAGCGATCTTCCTGCCTTGGCCTCTCAAAGTGATGAGGTTACAGGTGTGAGCCAGCAGGCCTGCCCACTGTCAATTCTAGTGCAAAGAGCAAATTGGGCTGGGGGCTGTGGCTCACGCCTGTAATCCCAGCACTTTGGGAGGCTGAAGTGGGTGGATCACTTGAGGTCAGGAGTTTGAGACCAGCCTGGACAACATGGTGAAACCCTGTCTCTAATAAAATATAAAAATTTCCTGGGCATGGTTGTGGGCGCCTGTAATCCCAGCTACTTGGGAGGCTGAGGCAGGAGAATCGCCTGAACCCGGGAGGCCGAGGTTGCAGTGAGCCAAGATTCTACCACTGCACTCCAGCCTGGGTGACAGAGTGAGAGTCCTTTGGGGGGTTGCAGGGGCGGGGTGAGGGGTGGAGAAATAAAGGTCCTGTGAAATGAAAATTCAGGCACCCACCCTCGTTGTGGGCCAATCAACAAGTGCCAGAGGGAGGAGCCGCTGAGGGCAGGTGCTCCCCATGCCCCACCTTCCTCTCTCTGGAGGCCTGCGGGGCAAGTGGCTGAGAATCAGCCAGAGGGAGGAAGGTGAGGACAGGTGGGCCAGGCCTGGGAGGGTGCTGGGTGGGGGCGCTAAGGAGAGGAGGTGCGGTGCAGGTGTGGGGCTCTGGGTGAGAATTCAGGGCGAGGATGTGGGGGTGAGGCAGAGAGAGTTCTCCTTTGGGTGGCCGTGTGAGGACTGGGTGGTTGGAGAACTGGCTCTTCTGGACTTGCTGCTGGGCGGGACTCATGCAGCCCTGGAGGGTGAGGTGGCGGGGGCGGCTCCGACTCAAAGAGGTTTGTCTGTGCACCAGTACCTTAGAATGAGCAGTCTCCACGCCATGAAGACCTTGTCCCTGGTCCTGCTGGTGGCCATGCTGAGTGCAGAGAGAGGTGAGAGGCAGAGGGGTCTTCTGCGGAGTTCCTTCCAGAGCGCTTCTGCTTCCCCGAGAGCTGGGGCTCATTTCGGTGGGTGTGCCCGGACGGCGTGCCTGCTGGGGTGGTGGGCCTCGGTGTTCCGGTGGCAGAGGTGGCTGATGTGTGTTTGGTGCCTGCTCTGTGCTTGTTACCACACGTGCCGGCTGCATTCATATCCGAAGCCACGCTGGATCCTGGGCACTTTGGCTCTGGGCAGCGGCCGCTGGTGCCTCTTGGACCAGGAGGTTGTGCTGGAGGGTGGCAGGCATGGGTGGCATGCAGGTGTGTGGGGCTGTTGCAAAGGGCATGTCCAGGTGGCAGGTGTGGGACAAGGTGGTGGTGAGACTAGGGTGCCCCTGTGGGCATGAGGTGCTCACCAGGGTGTGGGTGTGTGTCCTGGCATGTGCTTGCCCTCTCTCCCAGCTCAGGATCTGCGCTGCTACAGGTGCTGGACGGTCTCAGAAGGGGACTCCTGCAGACTGGCCTTGTGCCCCTTCCTGGACGTGGTCTGCGTCTCCCAGAAAGTGAACATCTTTGGCAGTGAGTCCTAGGATTCGGGGCAAGGGGCAGGCTCCAGGGAGGAAGGAGCACTTCTTAGAGACATAGTGGTTTGGGGGAACCAAGGTCCCCCTACAAGTCCTCAGCACTTTGAGGGCTCCTGAGGTGGGAAGTAAAGGTGGGGTAGGCGTGGGAGGCAGGGTCTGAGCCCGGAAGGGTGGAAGAGGTGCAGGGCTGAGGAGCCTAAGGGCTTGGGGTGTGCAGGGACGGGGATGCTCCGGGTTCTAGAGCAGGGGCACCCACAGAGCCCTCATAACTGGGAAGCTATCCCAGCCCCTCCTGGTGTGCAGCCATGGAGCCCACGCCAACCTCCCAGCTCCTCCCCTTGCCGGCTGCTGCAGCTACTTCGGGGACCCCAGTGAACTCTGCCCCTGGTCCCCACTTCATGCCATGGGTCTCTCTAACTCTGTGAAGGACAGGGCAGGCTGTGAGCATTCAGTGAGTCACTGCACCTGCCAGGAGAGCCTGGAGACAGCTAGCTCCAACCTAAAGGAATGACTCTGGAATGGTGGCCCATCAGCCAGCGCTGGGAGGACTGGGGAGGGGCTACCACCCGCTGCACCCTCCACTCCCAGAGCGTGTCTGTCCCCAGGCCACACTCTTCAGTGAGGGGAGGCAGAAAAAGCCAGCCTGGAGTTGTTCCCCAAAAGCAGCACCCAGCTACACCCAGACCCCTCCACCTACCCAGCCCCCTCTACACCCACCCACCTCTCCCCATAGACAGCCCCCTCCACACCCACCCTGCCCCCTCCACACCAACCCAGCCCCCTCCACACTCACCCCACCCCCTCTACAGCCCACCCAGTCCCCTCCACAGACCACCCAGCCCCCTCCACACCCAGTCAGCCCCCTCCACAGCCCACCCAGCCCTCCCACACCCACCCAGTCCCCTCCACAGACCACCCAGCCCCCTCCACACCCAATCAGCCCCCTCCACAGTCCACCCACATCCACCCAGCCCCCTCCACAGCCCACCCACACCCACCCAGCCCCCTCCACAGCCCACCCACACCCACCCAGCCCACTCCACAGCCCACCCACACCCACCCAGCCCCCTCCACAGCCCACCCAGCCCCCTCCACACCCACCCAGCTCCCTCCACACCTATAGAGTCCAGCCCTACAGGGTTCTGCGAGCCCCTCCGGGCTGGTGCGGAGATGAGAAATTGTAGAAATAAAAGACACAGAGATGGAGAAAAGAGAGTTTGGGCCCAGGGCTCCACCGCTACC
This sequence comes from Callithrix jacchus, assembly GCF_049354715.1. Taxonomy (NCBI): domain Eukaryota; kingdom Metazoa; phylum Chordata; class Mammalia; order Primates; family Cebidae; genus Callithrix; species Callithrix jacchus. The sequence continues at coordinate 54,502,711 of NC_133517.1, forward strand.
CAGATCGCAGAGACCTGCAGTGGCCTGGAATGCCAGAAGCTCTCACTTTGACTGAGTTGCAAATCTGGGGGCAAGGTAGGTAGGACGTGGCCTTGGTGGTCCGAGACTGGGGGCAGGGTGGATAGTGCATGGCAGTGATAGGGTCAAGCACATCACGTGTCATTCAGGTAGAGGCTCAGGAATTTCTGGCCCCGGAAGCCAGGCAAGGAGCATAATGCATCAGCGCCTTTTCCATCTTACCGAGAAAGAACTGAAACATTAGGATTTGTATTACAATTACTAATTATCTTTTCTAAGACAAAAGGAGCAGAAGCAGAACAGAACCAGGTGCAGAAGCAGAATGCGAGAGTGGACCTGGAACATGACCGCTGAGGCACAGCCTTACACAGAGACAGTTGAGCCCCGGAGGTCTGCGGCCCCCTGACAGCATCAGGCCCATCACAAGAGCGTGGAGAAGCGGAGTTTTCCCCTAACTTCCCCAGGAAGGAGACGTCTCAGCCATCTTGGACATCTCCTCCCCTAGCTGGCTAAACAGCGAGGCTTTCCCAGCGCTGGCACTGCCGCACGGCCGAGGCGCCCTCCAGGAGCCCTTACGCAGGCGTCACAGAGGGTTTAGAGCAGCCTGCCTTAGTGTCATTCATTTCATAATGTCACCCCAGGTTCACAGTTCCGACCTGAGAGGCATTAGTAAAGGAATTAAGATCACCTACGAATAACTAAGATCACCTATGAATAGCTAATAAATACTGCAGTTATGTGGGTAACCCCCCCGATATAGGCACCGAGGAATGAGAGCTAAGCAGAACCCTGGCACCGTTAGGGCTTGAAGAATATCCCACTTTATAGTGTTACGACTCAGCTATTTCCTTTTATATAATCCTTTACATAATCATATATTAGTTTATAGAATTAGGGCTTGAAGAATCCCTTTATATAATCCTCTATATATAATCATATAATGGTTGATAGTGTGAGTGCCTAAAGAATATTTCCCTACATATATACCTATAATTATATCTTAGTCCATATCGGAGGAATGCCTAGAGTGGACACAGTACAGAGCATGAATTAAGGAATAAGCAGCTTATAATCAGAGGAATGCCTGGAGCAGACACAGCGCAGAGCATGATTTAAGGGAAAACAGTTATGCCAGGACAAGAATCCACGGCCCAGGCGGCAGCGTTCAGCTGTGTGGCAGGCTTGGGGCGAGAGCCACTCCTCCTGCTGAAGGAGTTGTAGGACCCTGCTCCAGTTCTTGTGGAGGGCCGCCCTCAGACCAGCAATCCACCTTGGTGACTGTGAACTTTATCAGCTCTTGCTGCTGTGCTGCCCAAAAAGCGTCTTCCCATAGAACCCATTGGAAGCTGCCAGCAGGTGGCGGACCGCTCTGTCACTACTGTGTGACTTAAAGCATCTTCCTATAAATCTTCTTAGAAGTATTTTGCCCATAGATAGAAGTCTTGCACACTGCACCCTCCTCACTGTGCATGGCCCACCTTCAAGCCTCGGTGACCTAATGGAGGTGGACCCCTTACTGCGCACGGCCCTTGCCTTCATGGGAACGGGCCCCTTGCTGTGCACTGTCCACCTCCTGGCCTAGGTGACCTAATGGGGGTGGACCCCTTGTTTTATTGCTCACGACCCTATCACTATCCTTAAAGATTATTTCACCCACTGCCCTGCCCTCTAACCTATACACAATAAATACTCAGGCTTCTGGACATTCGTGGCCTTGCCTGACTCCGCTTATAGGTGGCGTGGCCCCCCGATTTTTCCTTGTATTTCTGTGTCCTGTCTGCGCTTTCCTTGTATTTCTGTGTCCTGTCTGCGCTTTCCTTGTATTTCTGTGTCCTGTCTGCGTTTTCCTTGTATTTCTGTGTCCTGTCTGTGTTTTCCTTGTATTTCTGTGTCCTGTCTGCGTTTTCCTTGTATTTCTGTGTCCTGTCTCTTTATTTCGTGGATCCTGCGCCTCAGCACAGCATAAGGCACACCCCATCACCCTGTGGGCCATCGCAGTACACAGTTATATTTCTAGTTACTTTCTTCTTCATTATTTATTTAGAAAGAGACTGAGGACTTTTGCTCCTGCCTGAGCACTTAAGGGATTTCCCCACTACACACACCCACCCAGCCCCCATCGAGGGGGCCCAGGGCCGGGGCAGGGGGAGGGCTGCCTTGGGAAAGAACTCCCTGCTGCCCTTTCTGCCGCACCCCTGGTTCCCTGGGTGGCCTCAGCATCCCCTAAGGAAAAGAGCTTCGATGGCCTTGGTCCTGGTGGCTTCAATGCTGTCAGCCAGCGGAGGTTGGGGCGAGGAGCTCTCCCGGCAGAAGGTCCCTGAGGCCCCAGGGCAGGGTCATGCTCATCCCTCACCCTGTTCTCTTGCAGGTAAAGTGAGAAAGCTCTGCCTCCCCTCCTGCCCTGAATGACTTCGGATTCCATTTGTGGAAATTTCTAAGCATCTTCATGAACTCCCACATCTGCTGCAAGGCAGACCTCTGCAATTCCGAGGTCCCGGCAGCCAGCTGCTCCTGGGCCCTGTGGGTGCAGCTCCTGCTCAGCCTGGGGCCGGTCTTCCTCTGGGCGCTGCTGTGAGGTCCTTTCCTGACCCCTCCCCCTCGACCCTCCGTCCCTGTGGGTCAGTGGCTCTTAAGTTTTGGACAGCTGGGTCACTAAGTTGCAGGAATTCTGGTGTGGCTTTTCAGCCCTGAGATCGGGAAGGCTGTGGGCAGGGCAGCAGTGGGGGCTTCCCTGTCAGGGGACACTGGCGCCCGGGAGTCCCGGTGGGAACTCCACTTAAACTCCCTGTCCCCGGGACGCAGGCCCTCCAGCCCAGGCTCCCTGCAACACCGCCTTTTTTCAGAGCCGGGCGTCAGAACCAGGGCCCCACAGCTGGCTGTGTGGGAACCGGGTCCTAGAGAGACTGCAGGCCAGGGCGGGAGTCCCCAGCTCCACCCTGCTTGTCACTAACTTGCAGAGGAGCCAAGGCCAACCCCTCAGCGCTCTGGGACACCTGATTCCAAGCAAGGAGGGAATGTGGGTGCCAGGGGGCCCTCCTAGGCCCCCGCACAGGGAGAGGGAACCCCTCTCAAGGTTAAGCAATAAACAACCCTCTGCTCACCCAGTCAGTGTCACACTCAGCTTCTTCCTTGCTGTTCCTGAGGCCACCACCTGCCACTTCAGCATCCTGCTAGCGCCTGGCCACGGGTAGTGCCCGCCAGGGACCAGAGCCCACACAATGCTGGGCTCATGGCTTTTTGGAAGAACTTTGCCATGTGGCTCCACGGCACATCTGAGGCAGGGCTCCTGCAGCCGCCGGCCACCTGTGGTGTGGGCCAGACCTGCCACTGCTGTGCCGGGCTGGGGGCTCCCATGATGCCCCGTGTCAGAGGGCAGAGTGGTCTCTCCTCGTGGTGGAAGAGGGGATCCTTCAGGACTGCACTCTGGACAGAGAGCACTCTTCCTGTGCTGGGGAGGTGGGCCAGGGGCACCCGGAGGCAGGGAGAGGCCCACCTCCATGGTGGGGGCGCCCTGCTCTGCTGGCCTCAAAACACCCTGCATGGATGCCCATCCCCGGGGTCAGGGCTAGACTCAGAACGGCCTGGATGGACACCCGTCTCAGCCTGGGGTCAGGGCTGGGCTCAGATGACCAGCAGAGGCTTTGCCCTGCCACGCCAGGAGCCACACCTCATGACCTGGCCTCATGACACACTGGTCAGATGTGTCCATTCCAGATGCCCACCGACTACACGGTGCGACAGCCGCCTTCCAGCCCTGGCCCTGAGCTCCTGGCTGTGGTTTGCTAATTAGGGTCAACGGGGTCAGATGCCCAGTAAAATTTGAATTTCAGATAAACAATTTTTAGCATAAGTATGTCCTAAACATTGGTAAAAATGAGATTCAGATTAAACTGGGGATCTCGGACTTTGTATTTGCTCAACCTAGAAAACTCATGAGTGCCTGAGGAGGTCAAGGGCCATTCCAGACCACCCTAAATCTGTTGATCCAAGGCCCGCCCCGCAGGCAGGCCCCTCCCTACAGGCAGCCCCTCCCTGCAAGCAGCCCCCTCCCAGCAGGCAGCCCCCACCCCTCCCCGCAGGCAGCCCCCTCCCAGCAGGCAGCCCCACCCCACCTCACCTCAGAACTGCGGGGGTCGGGGCTTGGAAGTGTTGTAGGCAGCTCAGAGCAGCTCAGGTTGAAGGCTGGTGTGCTTGTGTTTCTCCCTCAGCCCCCTGGGACTCGGGCGTCACCAGAAGCAGAATTTGTTCCCACTTTGTGTCAGTCACAAAGAAAGAGCACCCAATTGGACAGAAGGCAAGTGGGCTGCAGACCTGGCCCAGAGTGGGGAAGCTGAGCTGGGCCCTGTGGGGAGGCCGGGGCGGGCTTGTGATGAGTCCTCTGCGGGCAGGCGGCCCAGGAACGTCTCGGTGCGCCTCTGCATCTTCAAGACACGCGCGCTTAGCCAGCCCTGGGACTGTCCTCTCTGGTGGGGACTCTCACACAATGTAATGACATGTCACTGACTTAAAGGGAACGGGGCCTCCAGCTCTGGCTTGTGCATGTCTGGTGATTTCTTATGTCCCTGGTACTTGGCAGGGATCCTAACCCTCTCCTGGCATCCCTGAGAATCTGGAGCTCATTAAGCAGCGAAGCCTGTAGATACAGAGATTAAAGGGAAAAAAGAAGTCCCGCCCTGGGGACTGGGGCAGGGTGAGCCTGGAGGCCACGTCTCTGCAGGGGCTCCCTTAGGCTGGGCCAGCCTCTGCCCTCCCTGCTTCCAGAGCCCGGTTGCTGATGGCCTGTGGCAGCACTCTCCGGAGCCCAACCACGAGGGAGAAGGCCGCCCGCCTGTTTGAGTGTCCCTCTTCCAGGGTCAGCCTGCACACCACCCTCACGGGGGCCAGGCAAGGCCAGTGGGGCGGGGACTCAGTTCATCTGCCCGAGGAGGGGATCTGGGATGCCACTGAGCCTTTCATCCTTTGAGAGACGTCTGGGACAGGCTGTGTCCCCAACAAGCTGGTGGCAGAAACGGATGGAGCATCCCAATTACCAAATAGGAAGAGAGTTTACAAAATAGGAGCTTTACCAAGAGCCTCTCTCCCTCTCCCTCCTCACATAGAGATGGGGTCTCTCTGTGTTGCTCAGGCTGGTCTGGAACTCTGGGGCTCAAGCGATCCTCCTGCCTCGGCCTTCCAAAGTGCTGAGATGACAGGTGTGAGCTACCGGGCCCAGCCCTAGGCTGTCTTCTCGGGGTGGGCTTCCCAGAAACAAGACGGTAGTGCCGTACCCCCACTCTGAGTGCAGCGGCAGGACCCCTGCCACTCCTAACCTAGGCCCGAAAGGAGTGGGCAGGAGGAGAGGGGCCACCGAGGCAGGGGAGCTGCTCAAGAGGAGCGAGGGCCGGGGACAGTCCTGGGGGCTGCAGGAGGGGCCGGCAGGGTCAATACCCAGCTTCTGTCTCCTCCTGGGGCTCCCTGCTGGTCACCCCAAACTTACTGTTTCATTGTTGCTGGGGCTGGCCAGGCTCAGCTGCTAGTTCTGCCTTGGGGCCCCTCCTAGGTGGAGTCAGGGCGGCTGGAGGTTTCTCCACCCATAGTCCACTGTCTGGACATCCTGCCCCTCCCCGAGTTTCCGTGTGCAAAGGCCACACCACAGCCCCCCCTCTGCTGCCCTCCTCACGCCTCCCTCAGATGATTCTCCTAACCCCCTTATTCAGACTCCCATCCTTCCTGACTGTACCTCTTGACACCCTGAGTACTGTTCAGGGGACCCCGAAGAAACTAACAAGAGTGACAACTGGAAGCCCTGGGAGAGAAGACTGAAGCCACTATGCATTTATTTTGGAGATGAGATCTTGCTTCGTGGGCCAGGCTGGTCTCCTGATCTCCTGGCCTCAGGTGATCCTCCCACCTTGGGCTCCCTAAGTGTTGAGATGATGGGTGTGAGCCATTCAGCTGGCTTCCTCTGCATTTCACAGGATGGGTGTGTTGGTGAAAAAAAAGCCAAACTCTCAAATATTTGAAGAGGTTTATTCTGAGCCAAATGTGAGGACTGTGACCTGTGAGAGACTCAGGAGGTGCTGAGCGCATGTACCCAAGGTGTTTGGGGTACAGATCGATTTTATACACTTGAGGGAGAAAGAAGTTACAGGCTGACCTGGTTTGGCTTTGTGTCCCCGCCCAGATCTCACGCTGCATTGGAGGAGGGGCCAGGCGGGAGGTGGGCGGCTCAGGCCGGCAGAGATCCCCCTCGCTGTTCCGAGATAGTGATTGAGTTCTCAGGAGATCTAACGTTTAGAAGTGTGTGTTACTTCCCCCTTCGCTCTTCCTCCCTTGGGCTCAAGGGATCCACCTGCCTCGCCTTCCCAACCTACCCAGAGTGCAGGCGTGAGTCATGCACCCTGCGACACCTCTTTGATTCTGATTTTTACCCATTGCTATTATGCCTGTTTTTCTTCTTTTCTCGACTGGTCTCTCACAAGAGTTATTCACACCTGTCATCCTAGCACCTGAGGTCTGGGGTTTGAGACCAGGCTGGCCAACATGGTGAAACCCCATCTCTACAAAAAATACAAAAATTAACTGGACACAGCCGTGCGAGCCTGTAATCTCAGCTACTTGGGAGGCTGAGGCACAGGAATCTCTTGAACCTGAGAGGCAGAGGTTGCAGTCAGCTGAGATGGCACCACTGCACTCCAGCCCCGGCAATAGAGTGAGACCCTGTCTCAAAAGAAAAGAAAAGAACTTTGCGAGGCCGAGGCGGGTGGATCATGAGGTCAAGCGATCGAGACCATCTGGTCAACATGGTGAAACTGTCTCTACTAAAAATACAAAAATTAGCTGGGCATGGTGGCACGTGCCTGTAGTTCCAGCTACTCAGGAGGCTGAGGCAGAAGAATTGCCTGAACCCAGGAGGCGGAGGTTGCAGTGAGCGGAGATCGAGCCATTACACTCCAGCCTGGGTTGAGGAGGGAGACCCAGGCATTTGGGATTCCCTCCCCGCTGTCTTCCACTGTGCTTCTCAATAGAAGGGAGAGTAGCCCAGCTGGCGCCTCCTGAATCTCTTTCCTGAAAACACAGGCTAGGCCTTGGGGAAACTCTCCAGAAGGCACTATTTTTACTTAAAACAAGATCAAACAGAAACCTTTTCACCTGTGAGTCCTAAAACTGTAAACCGGAACGCTTTCATATGTGATTCCTGAAACTGTAAACAGAAACCTTTTCATATGTGAGTCCTAAAACTATGAACCTAAGATTCTTCCATGTGTAACATCTAAAGTATAAGCCTATATAAAGGCTGAACCTCCCTTTGTTAGACGAGCTTGGCTGTTAGGCACCTATGCCACCTTGCTCCAAGCTGAAATGGCACCTATGCCACTTTGCTCCAAGCTGAAATGACACCTATGCCACCTTGCTCCCAGCTGAAATGAATTCCTCCTGTATTCAGTGTCTGAGAGATCCTTTCCCGAGGCCGCTCCTGCTACAGGGTAACAACAGCGAAACTCCGTCTCAAAAGAAAAAAAAAAAAAAAAAGAAAAGAAAAGGAAAGAAAAGAGAGTTATCCAAGTTTTTAAGTTTATCCACAGACGTAACTAACTTGTGTATCCTACCTAATGTGTACATAATTTCTATATTATTAATTTCTGATGTCATTTTTATTAGTTTTTTCTGTTTTTTTTTTTTTTTAATTCCATTTGCTGGCCGGGTGCTGTGGCTCATGCCTGCAATCCCGGCTTAGGGAGGCAGAGGTGGGAGGATAACTTAAGCCCAGGAGTTTGAGACCTGCCTGGGCAATATAGTGAGACCCCGTTCTCCACAAAAAGGAAAAAAACAAAAAGACAAAAAAAAATCCATTTGCTGTTCTTTCTGTAACTTCCCGTGATCAATGCTTCATTCATTAATGTTCAATATTTTTCTGATACGAAGTCTTGTTCTGTCTGCCAGGCTGGAGTGCAATGGCGCAATCTCGCCTCACTGTGTTATTCCGGACCAAGTATAGAAAGTCAACACCAAGACAAAAAAATTGCAGGGTTTATTGCCGGCGACCATGGGACACTCACGTCTCTCCAACCCGTGGCAGAGAAGGAAGGGTGACAAGACCTTTTTATACCCGTAAAACCACGTTGGGCGTGGGGGTGAGGAGCGGGGATGGGGATGAAAGGCCTCAGACATTTCGAGGGCTTAGTGGATTCTGCAAATCACCTTCTGGGCGGAGATGAGGGTGAGGGGCTTCCGGACATTCCGAGGGCCAGGGGACTATTTGACATTCTGATTGTTACTTAAGTGGTTCACAAAAGCCAAGATGAGCGTTCGTTTACACACTGTCTGGGGAGGGTGGGGATCACAGTCCTTAATTACTTATTCACATTTGGGTTACAGAGAGCAGTTTCTACAGAGCTGAGGTGTGGTTGAGCTGTGTAGGGTTATGGGGTTTTTACCGTGTCACGACCGCAACCTCCACCTCCTGGGTTTCAGCAATTCACGTGTCTCAGCCTCGCAAGTAGCTGGGATTACAGTCACGTGCCACGATGTCTGGCTAATTTTTGTATTTTTAGTAGAGACAGGGTTTCACCATGTTGGTCAGGCTGGTCTCAAACTCCTGATCTGAAGTGATCCTCCTACCTTGGTTTCCCAAAGTGCTGGCATTACAGGCTCGAGCAACCACGCCTGGCCTCAATCTTTTTTTAATGTATGAAGGTAAGGGCCAATGGGAAAACTTCTTTTTTAATCCCTGACTTGTTATGAAAACTCTGAAAAGGCAGATTAGCTGCAGAAGAGGCGCTTAAGTGTATTAATGTGTACACAAGGGAAAAGCACAGAACAATATCCCTCACCCACCAGCAGAGTTTGTACGCTTAGGGACCATCCTGGCCACACAGGCCTGGGGGGAGAAGAGGAATTCAGCTGAGCGCAGTGGAGCAGAGATTAACTTGTAGGTAGTTCTCTTTGCAATCCGAATGGGCCTGAGGGACAGACGTGATTATCTTGTGAAAGGGTCTGTTCAGGTCCGGTGACATTCTTCCTCTTGGGGTAGGGGAAGAAAATGCATTTTTTCTTTTTGGTGGGTGCAGACTTTAGGCAGACAAAGGGACTTGAGAACAACTCCATCCGACTTTGGGAGAGTCCGTGGGTTGTCCGGGAGGTCATAAGTTCTCGAAGTTTCTTCAGCACGTCAAAGTGCCATCTTTTGAGGTGTTGGTTTCTGAGACCTAACAGTGGACCCAGTTCTATCAAAGCATGCAGTTACAGCTGGGCGCGGTGGCTCAGGCAGATCACCTGAGGTCAGGAGTTTGAGACCAACCATGGCCGACATGGTGAAACCCCGTCTCTACCAACAATACAAAAATTAGTCCGGCATGGTGGTGCACGCCTGTTGTTCCAGCTACTCAGGAGGCTGAGACAGGAGAATCACTTGAACCTGGAGGTGGAGGTTGCAGTGAGCCGAGATCACGCCACTGCACTCTAGCCTGGGCAACAAGAGTAAAACTCCATCTAAAAAAAAAAAAAAAAGCCAGGCGCTGTGGCTCACGCCTATAATCCCAGCACTTTGGGAGGCTGAGGCGCGGGTGGATCAGGAGGTCAAGAGATCAAGACCATCCTGGTCAACAAGATGAAACCCCGTCTCTACTAAAAATACAAAAATTAGCTGGGCACGGTGGCGCGTGCCTGTAATCCCAGCTACTCGGGAGGCTGAGGCAGGAGAATTGCCTGAACCCAGGAGGCGGAGGTTGCGGTGAGCCGAGATCGTGCTATTGCACTCCAGCCTGGGTAACAAGAGCGAAACTCCGTCTCAAAAAACAAACAAACAAACAAACAAAAAAAGTAAAAGCTAGCAAGTGTCAAGGCGTGTGCCTATAGTCTCTGCTACTCAGGAGGTTGAGGCAGCAGGCTCAGGAGCCAGGAAGGTCAGGGCTGCAGTGAGCTTTGGTCCTGCCCACTGCATTCCAGCCTGGGCAACAGAGCAAAATCCTGTTTTCATTTTGATTTCTTCTATGACATGTGGGTTATTTATAAATACACTTGTTCATTTCCAAACAGAGGAGGATTTTCTTGTTTTGGGTAATAATTTCCAGTCTAATTGAACTGTAATTACAGAAGCCACTCTGTATGATTTCAGCTAATTTGTGAAAACTTTCCATGGCTCATAATGTGATCAGTAGTTGTAAATGTTTGTGTGTTCTGGAATTGCTGTGTCCGCTTTTCTACGTGTTAGCATTCTTTTTTAAATTTAATTTAATTTAATTTTTTTTGAGAGGGAGTTTCACTCTTGTTACCCAGGCTGGAGTGCAATGGCACAATCTCGGCTCACCACAACCTCCGCCTCCAGGGTTCAGGCAATTCTCCTGCCTCAGCCTCCCAAGTAGCTGGGACTACAGGCAGGCGCCACCATGCCCAGCTAATTTTTGTATTTTTTTTAGTAGAGACAGGGTTTCACCATTTTGACCAGGATGGTCTCGATCTCTTGACCTCGTGATCAACCCGCCTCGGCCTCCCAAAGTGCTGGGATTACAGGCGTGAGCCACTGCTCCCGGCCCTCTTTTTTTTAATTTTAAAATTTGTTTTATTTTTTACATTTTTAAAATTAAATTTTGTTTTGTTTTGTTTTGAGATGGGGTCTTGCTCTGTCGCTCAGACTGGAGTGCAGTGGCGTGATCTTGGCTCACTGAAGCCTCTGCCTCCAGGGTTTAAGCAGTTCTCCCACCTCAGTCCCCCAAGTAGCTGGGATTATAGGAGCTCACCACCATGCCACGCTAATTTTTGTATTTTTAGTAGAAACAGGGTTTCACTATGTTGGCCAGTCTGGTCTCGAACTCCCGACCTCAGGCGATCCACCCACCTTGGCCTCCCAAAGTGCTGGGATTACAGTCATGAGCTACTGTGCCCGGCCTTAAAATGTACTTTAAAAGAGACAGGGTCTTGCTATGTTGTCTAGGCTGGTTTTGAACTCCTGTGCTCAAGCAGCCCTCCTGCCTCTGCCTCCCAAAGAGCTGGGATTACAGGTGTGAGCCATGGCACCCGGCCTCTGTTAATTTCTTTCCTTCATCCTGGTTTAACTCTCTACCTTGGGTGATTTTTCATCTGCTATTCACAGGGTGTGTCGCAGGGCCTCAGAGTATGATTTTTCTCTTTTTAGTTCTCTCAACTTTAGTTTTATTTACTTTCTGACCATTTAATGGACTTTAACAAATTTAGAATTGTCTTTTGGTTAGCTGCATTTTTTATCATTTTGAATTAAAACTTTTCACTGCTGTTAATGCTTTATGCCTTAAATTTTCTTTCATCTGTTGGTAATCTGTTTAGAGAGGATTTCAGGCATGGCACGGTGACTTGCGCCTGTAATCCCAGCACTTCAGGAGGCTGAGGCAGGAGGATCACTTGAGTCCAGGAGTTTGAGACCAGCTTGGGCAACGTGGTGAAACACTGTCTCTACAAAAAATACAAAAATTAGCTGGGTATGGTGGTGTGTGCTTGTAGTTCCAGCTATTTGGGAGGCTGAGGTGGAAGAATTGCTTGAGTCTGCAGTTGGCTGCAGTGAGCCGCGATGGCACCATGGCACTCCAGCCTGGGCGACAGAGTGAGATGAGACCCGGTCTCCAAAAAAATCAAAACAAAAACAGAAACAGAAAACAATTTATTTGGAGATTTCTTGACCATGTTGGCCAGGCTGGGGTCTCGAACCCCTGACCTTAAGTTATCTGCCTGCCTTGGCCTTCCAGAGTACTGGGATTACAGGCGTGAGCCACTGTCCCTGGCCCCTATACCACTATTTTTCAAAGCAAAACTTATTCTCAAACTAAGAATGCTTTTTGTTCTTAAAATATTGGGACATTGGCTGAGTGCGGTGCTCAGGCCTGTAATCCCAGCACGTTGGGAGGCCGAGGCGTGTGGATCACGAGGTCAAGAGATCGAGACCATCCTGGTCAACAAGGTGAAACCCCATCTCTCTAAAAATACAAAAAATTAGCTGGGCCTGGTGGCGCGTTTCTATAATCCCAGCTACTTGGAAGGCTGAGCAGGAGAACTGCTTGAACCCGGGAGGCAGAGGTTGCAGTGAGCCAAGATTGCACCACTGCACTCCAGCCCGGCACCTGGTGACAGAGCAGGACTCTGTCTTAAATAAAAAGATATATATATATATATGACATTTCCTTACGTCTGTGTCTGATTAATTAGTTAGCATTATTAACTTGTTCCCTCAGCCATAAGCATCTTGTGACCAAGAGTGCCCAACCCCTGGGAATGTCGTCCAGCAGTTTTGGCTTTATTCGGCTTTTATTCACGCTGGGGTCACTCCAGTTTGGAACCTCTGACATTCTTGCTGCTGTTCCTGAACCGAACCGGGGTCCTCTCACCTGGGCAGTAGAGTCAAACAGGGGTGTTGCCATTTGCAGCAGGGGAAAAATGGTATTTATTGCATGGTACCAAGCAAGGGCAACGGACAGCTCTCGCTGAAGACCCAGACTCCCTGCTGGCTTACAAACTGGGGTTCTTCAGGGCGTGGGAACGTTTCAGGAAAGCAGAAGCTGCAGGCAAAATCATGAACCAATACATGGGGTGTCATGGCAGTGCAGTGAGAGAGAACCCCGTGTCCTCCCACAGTGTCAGAATTTTATTGATGCTAGTTCAACCCCCAAAGCCACGAGCTACGTGGTGTCCCCAAGGAGGCCTTCTCCTTTGTGCCCCGTTCCCTCCGTATCAGAGCTGCGGTCACAAGCCAACACTGCACGTGATAACATGGTGGCGTCCTTAATCAGTACATAAATGTTACAGGTTAAAGCCTCCACAGCAAACAGAGTAACGTTTAACATCAAGAGGAAAAGAGATAGGAGAAAGGGTTCACCAGCCGTCCAGGGAGGGTGAAGAAGACTTAAAGAGACACAAATCTCCTGGTCTGGGCCAGTCCGTTGATCTCGCAAGGACGTCTCAGCGGCAGATGGTGAGTTCTGCTGGGGCCGGTCCGTTTACAGTCGCAGAGTCCTCTCATGAGAGGTGACAGTGGAAGAGCGCGCCTGTTTGGGTCCTTATCTGTTTGGATGCCGACTTTATTTTCAACTTGTTTATTATAAAGCAGGAAAGGCTGAAAAACAAACCTCCAAACACCGAACTGGGAAGGAAGTGGTGACTGATTCTGCCAGGAGCCCAGCGACAGAGAACACCCCGAATAGCGCAGCCCTAAACAAAGAAAATCCCTGCCCTTATAAAGGCTTAGGACTCCAGAAATTACACAGGAGAGGGTCTTGGGCTTACAAATCCAAAAGCGACCTGTGAAAGGGTCTTGGTTCATGGAGTGGGCGTGGGGTATGTGGCTTAGGCGGGGTTTTATCGTGTTTAAGTAAAAACAATGCCTTCTGGAAGGATTCCTCCATACCATGCCTGTGCTCTATAGGAGGGTGATTGAAGCTGGTTCTCGGCCTGCCCGCCTTTACTTCTCCTATTGAAATGCAATGTGGAAGTCAAGGGAGAGAGGTGGTCTTAGATGCTTAAGAGTGATTAAGGGTCTCCTTCCTCAGTTAAGCAAAACATCTCACCCTTGTTGGCAAAGTGCCCTGTAAGACATACAATGGAATCTCTTTCCAAGATGGAGTTAGTCATGCCCAGGGTGCTGTATGCATGGAGGCATACATCAATGGCCCAGAGGTGTGACTCCCTCCAGGCCCCTCCAGAAGAAATTCAGTACAGAGAACTCAGTCAGAATTCAGTCCTCAGTTCTTGAGTCTCGGGTCTGTGTGACAGCAGTTGGCATTTTCCACCTAGGGGTAGGGGTTTCTGAAAGACTTGAGAATGTATGTTAATGTTTTAGTTTCTACAGGGAAGCAAACCACCTGTGGCTGTGGCCTGCTACCATCACCTGCCCAGCAGGGAGCTCATTTACTTTTTGAGGCTGGCTAGGTGCTTGCAATTTTCCTTGAAGGGACGCAAGAGTTTTACTTGATTTCCAAGCTTGGGAGAGCCTGGCAGGCACCCAGGAGGGGTCCTTGCCCCATCTCACTATGTTGCCCATGTGGGTCTTGAACTCCTGGGCTCCAGCTGTCCTCCTGCCTCAGCCTTCTGAGTGGGACGACAGCCGTGGGCCACTGTGTAACTGCCTGGTGGGGTCACATCCCCACAGCCTAGACAGAGCCAATTTATCAAGACAGGGGAATGGCAACAGAGAAAGAGTCACTCAAGCAGAGCCGGCTGAGCGGGAGACTGGAGTTTCACTATTACTGGAATCAGTCTCCCGGAGCATTTGGGGATCAGCATTTCTAAAGATGATTTGGCAGGTAGGGGCTCTGGAAGTGGGGAGTGCGGATTGGTCAGCTTGGAGATGGAATCATAGGGGTGGAAGTGAGGTTTTCTTTCTGTCTTCTGTTCCTGGGTGGGATGGCAGAACTGGTTGGGCCCCATTACAGGACTGGGTGGCATCAGCTGAGCCATCCAGCAAGGGTCTGCAGGATCTGGAGCACTGACTGATTTTAGGTTTTACAATAGTGTTATTGCCCCCAGGAACAATTTGGGGAGGTTCAGACTCTTGGAGCCAGAGGCTACATGACCCCTAAATTGTAATTTCTAATCTTGTAGCTAATTTATTAGACCTACTAAGGCAGACTGGACCCCAGGCAAGAAGGGGGTCTTTTCAGGGAAAGGGCTGTTATCAATTTTGTTTCAGAGTCAAGCCATAAACTGAATTCCTTCCCAAAGTTAGTTCTGCCTACCCCTGGGACGAACAAGGACAGCCTAAGGGGTACAAGCAAGATGCTCTCTCACTGTCATTATTTCCTCAGTCATAATTTTGCAAAGGCAGTCTCAACTGTGCCCTAATTTGGGTAGTCTATGGTTTATGTGTGTCTCTGTGAACAGCACCAATGTCAGAGAATCTTTATTTTGTAATTGCAACTTGAACCATTTTACATTTCATAAAGCATCAGTGATAGACTTGGGTTTAGAGCTACCATATTACTATAATGTATTATATTTCCTTTTGGGTCTGTGGTTTTTTTCCTTCTTTTTTGGCCTTCTTTTTGATTTTGAGTATTTTTTATCATTCTGAGACAGCCTTGTATAAAGGGCTCCCAGGAGGAACTCCAACAAGTTGCACACTGGGAGATGGGGGTGGGGCCTGCGCACTGGGAGAAGGGGGTGGGGCCTGTGAACTGGGAGAAGGGGGTGGGGCCTGCGCACTGGGAGAAGGGGTGGGGCCTGCGCACTGGGAGAAGGGGGTGGGGCCTGCGCACTGGGAGAAGGGGGTGGGGCCTGCGCACTGGGAGACGGGGGTGGGGCCTGCGCGCTGGGAGATGGGAGTGGGGCCTGTACACTGGGAGAAGGGGAGGAGCCTGACCTTTCCTGCTCTGGTAGAACCTGGAATTCAGTCTGTGAGGCAGGAAACCAGCTGGCATGACTCTGGCTTTGCTGAGAGTCCCTGTTTCCCTTTTCACCCAATAAATTCCGTATTTCTCTCCCTTCACTGTGGCTGCAAGCCTCATCTCTCCTCGTCGTGTGACAAGAGCCTGGCTTCCATCTGCAGGAAGAGGGAAGTCCTGCCATTCCTCTGCCCTGTTTGAAAGCTGAATTTCTCCATTTTTAATTTCTCCTTTTCCACTGATAACTGGTTGTGTTGCTTTGATCTCCCTCTACTTTTTAGTGAATAGTGTAGACATGAAAACACCCATGGTGGCTACATCGGAGTTGAAAGTTAATCCCCTCAGCCTCTTCAGATATCCAAGCCCTTACGACACCTCATTGTATTCCCTCCTTTCCGGCTTTGTACCATTTAAATTTCCCACAAGACAGAGCTATTTGTTTTTTTTGAGATGATGTCTAGTTCTGTCACCCAGGCTGGAGTGCAGTGGTGTGATCTCCGCCTTGTGGGTTCAAGTGATTCTCTCACCTCAGCCTCCCTAGCAGCTGGGATTACAGGCATGCGGCACCACACCTGGCTAATTTTTCTGTATTTTTAGTAGACACGGGGTTTTACGATGTTGGCCAGGTTGGTCCTGAACTCCTGACCTCAGGGGATCCACCCACCTCAGCCTCCCAAAGTGCTGGGATTACAGGTGTGAGCCACCGAGTCCAGCCTTTTTTATTTTTGAAACAGTCTCGCTCTGTTGCCAGGCTGAAGTACAGTGGTACAATCTTGGCTCACTGCAACCTCTGCCTCCCAGGTTCAAGTGATTCTTCTGCCTCAGCCTCCTGAGTAGCTGGGATTACAGGCATGTGCCACCATGCTTGGCTAGTTTTTGTATTTTTAGTAGCAATGGGGTTTCACTATGTTGGCCAGGCTAGTCTCGAACTCCTGACCTCAAGTGATCTTCCTGCCTCAGCCTCCCAAAGTGCCAGGATTACTGCTGTAAACCACCATGCCCGGCCAAAGATCACTTTTTAAAAGACATTCTTCGCCAGAACCACATGGTGAAACCCTGCCTCTACAAAAATTAGCTGCGTGTGGTGGTGTGTACTTGTCATCCCAGCTACTTCAGGGACAGAGGCGGGAGGATAGCTTGAGCCTGGGAGGTCGAGGCTACAATAAGCTGTGATTGTACCACTGCACTGCAGCCTGGGCGACGGAGGGAGATTCTATCTCAAAAAGCAAGAGGCTGGGCGTAGTGGCTCATGCCTGTAATCCTAGCACTTTGGGAAGCTGAGGCAGGTGAATCACTTGAGGTCAGGAGTTTGCGACCAGCCTGACTAACATGGCAAAACCCCATTTCCACTAAAAATACAAAATTACCCAGGTATGGTGGTGGGCACCTGTAATCCCAGCTACTTGGGAGGCTGAGGCAGGAGAATCACTGGAACCTGGGGTGTGGAGGTTGCAGTGAGCCAAGATCATACAAATATGTTCCAGTCTGGGTGACAGAGTAAGACTCCGTCTCAAAAACAAGGACAAAATACAAAATACCCCCCAATAAACTGGGGATCATGTGCATAGGGTGTGTGAAAGTCACATGGGACACAATCGATACTTTGTCAAATGAAATAGAAAATATCAGAGTTCATCACATGAAATAGGAGAACTTGCTCTGTGAAAGCCGCCTTCCATTACCCACAGACACACTCAAACAGAGCACACCCCTCTGGATGCACCTGCTCAGACTGTGTGTAACAGAAACTGCTTACTGAGGGTCAGATTTAAAAAAACGTTTTAAGATTCAAAAATACAACGCTGCAAGTCAGCATCCCTAGCAACAGTCCAGCTTCTCCGTGGCTTGGTGTTATGGTATCTGGCTCAGCCATCATCAGGCCACGGGACCTGAGCAGTGTGGCTGCAGGGCCGGCAGAGTGACCCTCGGACCACGGGTGCTGCTGGCACTGCCCCTTTGGGACGGACCCATGCTCCTATCACTGCTTGGCCGGGCAGTCGGTTCTCCGGGGCCCAAACCTTGCCCACAACCATGGGGGTCTTCAGTGCCTGATGCCTCCAGCTCTGCTCCTGTCCTCCCTGCTCTCAGGAGCCACCCCGACTGGCCCATCCTCTCAGAAGCCACAGAGTCTCCAAGCAGAGAACCCTGAGGGCGCAGTGTGGATTCTGCTTTTTGGAGGGGACCACCCACCAGAGAGGCGACCCATCCATATGCAGGTGGTAGACACCCCTTTATCTGTCTTCATCAAGGGCTCTGTCCCCACCTCCCAGGCTGCCCTCTCTGCCTTCCGCCCAGCACCTGGGGGTCGGAGGGCAGTCACCCCTGCCCCATTTCCTGTGTCTTCTCATTCTCTCTGAAGAAGAAATTTGGATGTGGGTGTGATGGGGATGGGCAGGGGCACTGAATGGGAGGGACAGAGTGGCTCTGGGAGCAGATAGGACAGAGGTCTGGGCCTCCTCAGGGAGCCCCCATGTCACCCCACCCCGTTACAGGGGCCCTTGCTCCCTGCACAGAAAACAAGGGGTGCCTAGCCCCAGGTCTGTGTCAGAGCCTGCTGCCCTGGCCCCTCCCGGGCTCTGTCACACAGTGGGCTGCCTGTGGGGGCTCAGCTGGAGACCCTCATCCTGAGATGGAGGGGCCTGGTCCTGGGCTGCTTTCCTTTCTGCTTCCAACACCCTGATGCACTAGGAAACTGAAACTGAAAGTCAGGGCCTTGCTCTCTAATGAGTCAGAAATTGTCTGTTTTTTTTGGAGATGGGAGTTTTACTTTTGTTGCTCAGGCTGGAGTTCAATGGCGCCATCTCGGTTCACTGCAAACTCCACCTCCTGGGTTTAAGTGATTCTCTGCCTCAGCCTCCGGAGTAGCTGAGATTACACGCATGTGCCACATGCCCAGCTAATTTTTTGGAGTTTTTTTTAGTAGAGACGGGGTTTCTCTATGTTGGTCAGCCCGGCCTCCCGCACCTGGCCTCAGGTGATCCACCAGCCTTGGCCTGCCAAAGTGCTGGGATTACAGGTGTGAGCCACCGCGACCGGCCTCAGAATTTCTCTTTTTAAGGTGTCCTCCGACCCCAGGGGACACCCTCTCCCTCCCTTCTTCCCCGCAGCCCCTCCTCCTTCCAGGTCTGTTCTGCTCACACACTGAGCTCCAGGAGGCCCCAGGCAGAGAATCAGTGGTTGGGGGGTGGGGGGTCTTGGTCTTGCTCCAGGTCACATCTGGCTTCCAGAGCAGCCGTGTCAGGAAGGAAGGTTTTCTATCCCTCAGATCACGTGCTGTGAGATGATGGAATGAGGTCATAGGCTGTGTGCACGTTACACAAGCAATCGGGCTCCTTATTAAAAACTAGAAACGGTGGAAGTTCCCCAGCTCGGAAGTGCGAGGCCTCACCTGGCTCTCTCCAGGCTCAGAACCTCTGTGCCGCACCGGCCCTCAGTGCACCTGCGCCCGAGACCATGGAGGTCGCTGGCCCCATGCTGCTGCTGCTGGCACTGCTGTGGGTGAAGCCCAGTGAGTCGGGGGGCTGAGTGGGAGGTTGGGAAGGAGGTCTAAAGATAGGTGTGAGACCCTCTCGATGCTGGGGGCTCCAGATGCCAGCAGGCCCCTGCCCACAATTTTGAGCAGCCAAGGGTGCCTGAGCCCCCTGCCCTGTGTGCTGCCTGTGCTGGTAAGAGGGTAAGCAGGACTGGAACCCACCCTTCAGCCTCTGACCCTGACCTGCGCCCTCCCTGCCCCACCCCAGGCCAGGGTCTCCAGTGCTTCCAGTGTGTCAACGTCCTGGACCCCAGCAAGTGCCACCCCGTCCTCTGTCCCCTGCAGGCTGGAAGCTGCCCCTCTGCTGTAGCCACTGGCACTATCAATGGTGAGGTCCGGGTTGGGGGGCAGACAGGGGTGGGCAGGGCGCTCTCAGCCAGCCTTGAGGCCCCTGGTCTGGTGGAAGCTTGGGTCTGGGAACAGAGCTCAGGGACCTCCATCTGATGGAACAAAGACTTTGTGTAGCCCTGGGGCCGTGGCCCGTCCTCCTCTGGTTATCTGTGTCCCCACTGGCTTCCAGGTTCCCTGAAGGAGGAGGTCCTTGGCAGGTCCCAGGGGGTCGGGGGGCTTCCTGTGCCAGACGCCCTCCTCTCTCGCCCACAGGGCAGAAGTTCAGCTACATTACCAAGGGCTGTGGTGCTCCCTGTGTCCACGTTATGAAATTTGCCAGTCCTGGGGTCCCTGGAGAGTCTTACCCCATAGAAACTGAGGATGGACGACAGATTAACTTGAAGATTGAAAAGATAAAAACCACCTGCTGTGAAGGAAACCTCTGTAACAAGGCTACCCAAGTTCGGCCTGGCCTCTGGGGCCTGGCTGTCAGGGGGCTCCTGCTTAGCCTGGGCACCCTCCTCTGGGCCCTGCTGTGAGCCCAGCCCACCCTGGCACTGCCCTGTGGATAAATTAGAGGAGGGCAGGGTGGTTTCCCAGCGCAGCCCTCAGCCCCCCACCCTGATGCCCCTGCCTGGCCGCCCAGCATCCCAGAGACCCCCTTGCCCCAAAGCCTAAAGAACCCCTCACCCCGAAGCCTAGCTGCTTGCTGGCCCAAATAGAAAATGTACATGCTCAGTCCAAGGATTTTGTCTCATTATTAACCCTTGGGGGTCTGGCCTGTGGCCTTCAAGGGGTCCCAGCAAATTCCCCAGGATGGGGTTCAGAGACGGGAGGGCCTTCCCCAGGTGGCCCAGCCTGAGCGCATTTCCAGCCAGGCTCAGCCCCAGTCCAAGGTCTAGGAGCAGCCTGGAGGGTCTCGAACTCGGGTCTGGGCCCCCCCAGGAAGACATGCTGGGGTTGATGGAGGGAGTGGAGGGGTGGAGACACGGTGGGCCCAGGCTTGGCGTGGCTGCTGGGTTTCCACGACTATGGACAGCGTGTGAGAGGGTCCCGGGCCCACAGGCTGGCCACCTGTGTGAGGTACGGCAGAGTGGGTGGTGTCAAAGGGGCAGACGCAGTGGATGGCGCAGGATCCTGCCTGGCCTCACCGCCCAAAGTCCCCACAGGGACTGAGCGGCTGCCTGCCCTCCAGAGGCTCATCCTTGGGCAGATGCCTGGAAGCCTGGAAGCGGTGGCTGGATGAGGCTGCAGAGGAGGGCACCCAGCTCTGGCGGGGCATGGGAAATCCCAGCTCCCAGCAGGGTGTGGGTGGGCCCTGGGTGGGAGGCTTAGATCCAGAGCCCTGAGATGGGCCTCTCTCCCTCTCCCTCCCCTCCCCTGCAGGCCTCCCCACGGCATCTCTCACCACCCAGTCTCCCTCCCCCAGACTTCAGGAAATTGAAACTCAGTGCGCTGGGCTCCTCCCACTCTGCCCCAGGCTCAGGGCACAAGGCAGGCTCCCACCTTCCGCTCAGTGAAGCCACCTGTCCCTGGGCAGCAGGAACCCCACAGGACCGTTCTCCCCACCACCCAAAGGGGATCAGGGCTGCCTCTGACCTCAGCCTAAACCCAGAGCAGAGGGAACGCTGGGCCCAGTCCCAGATCCCAGGAGGCCCTCTGATCCTGTCTTCCCTTGGGAAACGTGGGGATGTCCACGCCCTGCTCTCAGTGTGGTTGTGAGACTTAGAAACCTGTGAGCTCACCGGGGAAGTGGAGGTTCCCAGAGACGGAGGCGTAAACTAGCCTTAGCAGAAACCAAGCATTTATTGGAAATTCTGTCATTGCCCAGTGCCCGCCACACTCGTGTCCCTGGATCAGATCCAGGTTTCTGGGGGCAGCCTCCTCCTGCCAGCTCCACTGTGATGAACTGGCTTCTTTCCCTCCAGCAAAGCCACCTGTCATTCTGAGCGGACCACGCCGTGAGTGCACTGCGCACTGGGACCCGTGTCCTCCTGGCTACAGTGCCCAGGGCTCCTGGACCTTCTGCTTTCCACCCTGTTCTCTGCTTGCATTTCTCAGGCCTACCCACTTGGCGAATCCAAACTCCCTACAGAATCTCTGGCTCATCCTGAGGCTGCTCTTCCCCAGGGAGGACTGATCTGTGGCTGGCCCCTCCTCCCGCTGACCCCTTCTGGGCCCTCCCGCTGGGCAACAATGGGGGCCTCATGGCCCTCTTGGGTGGCAATAATGATTCATGTTTCAGACATGAATCATTACCTCAGGGATCCTGACACACACCACAGCCTCCAGCCAGCTGGGGACAACCAGGGTTGGTGCTGAGTGGCTGAGGCCCTGGCCGCTCCCCACACTGTCCCAGAGAAATGAACAAACGCACTGCCATTTGGTGTCTGTTCATTTCCCCTCCCAGCCCCAGGGGCCCCTGGGATGCACACGGCACCCACCTGCAGATGGTGCCCGGGGCCAGGCCAGCTTCCTCTGTCAGGAGGTGACACTGTGTCTGCCAGGGGGAAGTGGGTAGCGCTGCAGTCCCAGGCATGGACGGGTCAAGACTGCTGCCCCGAGCTTCTGTGTGGGAGCCCCCAGCCCCTCCCACAGGCCATTCACTAAGTCCCGGCCCATCAGGTCCTGCCCCAGCCCAGCTTTTGTGCCCTCTGCACCAGTGGGTCCAGACAGACACCCTCCGTTCCCAAGTCCCAGAGCCCAGGGTGCTGCCCCAGCCTGAGTGTGCTCCTTCCTGTACCCGCTTTCCCTCCTCCATGCCTCCAACTTCCTTCTGCTGCGGGAGGCTGAACTCACTTGACCTGCTGAGCCTGGCACAGGAGAAAGGGCAGAGCACAGGGGAGGGGCTTCCTCGGAGCCAGGCAAGCAGCTGGCTGCAGCTCAAGGGGCTCCTGCTCCTCCCCCACCATCCCCTGGGCTGTACCACAGAAGACACCAAGACCTTCAATAGTCTCTCCCCCTAAGGGCAGCACACAGAGCAGGAAGTGGGGGGCATCTGTATTTATTTGAGGCACCGAAGCAGTAGGACTCCAATGTGGGGCTGGGCTGGCTGGATTTGGGGCAGGGGCCTAGACCTGGAAGTGGCAGAAACCCCACCCCCGAAAGGCTGCCCTTGAAGGGCGTGAGGCTGTGCAAGGGCAGGGGGTTATAGGGACTGGGGATCTGCAGGCTGCTGGCACCCCACCCTCCCCAAACACAGGCCCCAGAAACTGCCACGGGTTCACACCTGCACAGCACACCCACGTACCCCCATGGGCACAGCCTCTCTGGGGGCCCTCTGTGTGTCCACGAGACTTGGTCCTGACGCCGGAACCTAAGGCTCCAGGGGAGCTCTCATCCCTTCGACAGTCCCCCAAGGAAGGTCACATCATCGACCCCAGAAGTGAGGGCAGATGGCCCCACCTGGGGCAGAGGCAGGGCTGGGGCAGGTGGAGGTGCAGGGGATGGGCCTGACCTGGGACCAAGGGCATGAATCAGGCACGTGAGGAGTCAGGGGCTCTCATACCCTTGTGGGACCCAGAAAGGGCTGGGCTTTCCTTCCTGAGCTAGGGGGCTGGGGACAGGGTCTGGGCGGTCAGGGGCCAAAACGCAGCAGGGCAGGCAACAGGCTCAGCAGCAGTCCGGCACCCAGCAGGGTGGCGCTGGCCCGCAGCCCGCCGTTGGCCGCGCTGAAATTGCACAGGAAGCCCTGGCAGCAGCGGATGCCCATGGAAGCTATGCCAGCATTGACGTTTCCTGGGAGGGGACAGACCGGGGAACAGGACTTGCTCAGGGTGTGGCCAAATGTGACGATCTTTCCTGCAAGGGAAGAGAGGTTGTGAGGGGAGACAGGCGGCCGCAGGCAGCAGCAATGGCCTCTGCGGATACGGTGGGGAGGAAGGCGCCGTCTGAGGCCTGGCACTCACCGATGCCGGCAGACGCAGTCACCGTCAGGCAGTAGCTGTCCTGGTCGGAGCAGATGGTGGGCTTCAGGCAGTACAGATTGCTCTTCTGGTTCTGGCAGGAGAAGCACATCAGCGAGCCGGCTGTGGAAGGACACACCTGTCTCAGGGACGCCTCCAGGGTCCCTCCAAGGCCTGACCCCCGTGGACATTTACTGAGAAATTACTGTATACCAGGCTCCGGGCTAGAGACAGAGCAAGGACAGTGACACCCTTCCTGGCCCTGGAGCAGCTCCAGTGACACGCAAACCCACAGTGAGACAGCGTGGCCAGGTGGGTGAGCCTGATGGGAGCGGCCTGGAAGGACCCCTGGGGCGTCTGCTCAGGGGAGAAGGGAGGAGAGGGAGCTGAGCAGGGAGCAGCCGGACAAAGGTCTGGGGTCCCCGAGGGCACCTCACCTCGCTCAACACCCAGAAGGGCAGCCAGCAGCACCAGCAAGGTCTTCATTCTGGAGAGGAAGGTGGTCCTGCCTAGGGGTCCCAAGCCAGAGCAGCCCGTCCTGCTCTGGAGAGACACAGCTGGTCAGGGGCCAGGGGGGGCCTTGCTGCTCCCCAGGACCACGCACCCCCATGTTGTAGACGAGGACACAGACAGCAGAGCGGGGTGGGGACCCGCCTGCGCAGAGCCAGCACCCAGGGCTTCCCTGCTGGCTCCTGACCCACCCCTCATTCAGGGTAGCCATGATCTAGGTTACACCCCTCCCAAGACCTGGCGGGAGGGGCCGAGCAGGCAAGAGGAGGAAAGTCACCAGCCTTCACAGAAAACCTGCTTGCCTTGGCTGAGCATCCCCCACCTGCATTCACCATTGTCTCTAATCACCCAGGAGAAGCTGGCCCAGCAGGTTTCCCAGACAAGCCCCTCACCCACCCTGCCATCTTTTTTTTTTTTTTTTTTTTTTGAGACGGAGTTTCGCTCTTGTTACCCAGGCTGGAGTGCAATGGCGCGATCTCGGCTCACCGCAACCTCCGCCTCCTGGGTTCAGGCAATTCTCCTGCCTCAGCCTCCCGAGTAGCTGGGATTACAGGCACGCGCCACCATGCCCAGCTAATTTTTTGTATTTTTTTTTTTTTAGTAGAGACGGGGTTTCACCATGACCAGGATGGTCTCGATCTGTTGACCTCGTGATCCACCCGCCTCAGCCTCCCAAAGTGCTGGGATTACAGGAGTGAGCCACCGCTCCCGGCCCACCCTGCCATCCTAACGGTTACTATGATAATACGAATACTCCTCACCCCACCCCGCCATCTTAACTACTCTTCCGCCTCACCCCACCCGCCATTGTACCTGAACTTATGGTAATGTGCACTCCCTGTCCCTGCCCCCACCACTGTAACCGATCTTCCTCTAACTTTCCACTGCGCACCCCAAACCTATAAAACCACCTCCTGTCCCACTGCCCTTTTCTAATGCCCTTTTCGGCCTTAGCCCACCTGCACCCAGGTGAATAAACAGCCACGTTGCTCACACAAAGCCTGTTTGGGGGGTCTCTTCATTCAAAGTGTGCCTTTTTCAACACTTGGGACAGTGGCTCACCCCTGTAATCTCCATGCTATGTGAGGCCACGGCAGGAGGATCACGAGGCCAGGGGTTTGAGACCAGCCTGGGCAACATAGTAAGACCCCCTGTTTCTGCAAAAAATAGAAAAATTAGCTGGGTATGGTGGTATGTGCCTGTGGTCAGCTACTTGGGAGGCTGAGGTGGGACGCTCTCTTGAGCCAGGGAGGTCAAGGCTGCAGTGAACTAGGATCATGCCACTGCACTGCGGCCTGGGCAACAGAGTGAGACCGTCTCGGAAAAAAAGATACACACATAGACATACACAAACACACACCCATAGGTGTTTCTGCGTATATCAGCTAATCTGTATCTAGAACTTTACATGAGGCGGCTCAGTGTCTCGAGCCCAGGCAGCTTCCCTGACATGAAGTGTGGGTAACCCCCCTTCTAGGCACCGAGGAAGGAGAGCTAAGCAGACCCCTGGCACAATTAGTGCCTGAAGAATAACTTACTGCTCATTCATTTCCTTTCATATAATCCTTGTATACTGTGATAACCTGCTTTTTGCCAGTTAAAACGAACTCTCTTTCTCAGACTAAAAGCTGTTCAGGCTTTAGCTTGCTGAGCCAGACAGACTCCATCTTAGCGTCTCCATTTTAGTTATTTCCCATCGTTGAGCATGTAACTGCAGTATGTGGCTGCGGCGGGCTGACCCTGGGCACCTCCAGGAATGCGTTTGCTGATAAGAGGCCGAGTTAAGTGGGACCAGCAGAGCCTGGGAATGCAGGTGCCGCCGAGCGCCCAGAGCCCCCAGAGCCCCCATTATCTGTAAGTTATGTCTTTCATGACGGCTTCACCCCCGCACCCGGCACTGTTTTATTTCTCATGTGCTAGTTTATCTTTTAACTTTTTGCTTACTCTGCTTTTGTGAAAAATTGGCTTCAGCTAGGTTTCCCTTCCCTTTTAAAACTAGGGTATAAAAGACCACCTCACTTTTTCTTGGGGGCTGAGAGAATTTTGGGCATTAGCCACTCTTGGTGGCCGGCATAATAAAGGACTCATAATTGAATCTCAGAGCGTGGCGCATTCCTTGGCTTGCTCGGGTACTACAATATAATCCCATCTTAGTTTGTGGTGGGAGGAGTGTCAAGAGCAGACTGGTCTTGACACCTGTGGTCCGAGCACAGCATGGACCAGGGAAAAACAGCCACACTAGGGTGAGAACCAATGGCTCAGGCGGTAGTGCCCTTGCCTGAAAGGGCATGTGCTACACGGCAGACCCGCCCAGGCGGCAGCGTTCAGTGTCATGAAAAGCTGGCCTCAGGCTGGCCCTCCGGGATAGTCCCACCTCGGTGGCTGTAGACCCTGTCAGCCCTCTGGCTACTGTGCTGACTGAAGACATCATCCTATAGAAAGCCTTAGAAGCTGCCTGCCCCTGGGTAAGAGATGTGGCACACTGCACACTGCCCGCCTCCCAGCCTCGGTGACCTAACGGGGATGGGCCCCTTGTTTATTGCTCACGTGATTGTCTTGACCCTATCACTATCCTTAAGATGACCTCACTCACGACCCTTCCCCTCAACCTAAACCTAACAAATACAGTCGTGCCTGGACGCTCAGGGCCCCCCTGACTCCACTTGTAAGTGGCGTTGGCCCCGGAGCCCCGCTGCTCTCATCCAGTCCTTTGGTGTGTTGTCTCCTTATTTCGCCTATCCAGCACCTCAGCACAGTGATAGGGGACACCCCACGACCCTAGTAGGGCAAGACCCTGCAATGGAGACCTGGGAAAGCACTCCACATTCCAAATGTGACTCGGTACTGAGAGACCAGCAGGAAGGGGCCAGATGGGTCTGAGTACTGCCCCTTGGCCTCTGCACAGGACCCTCCCGTGGCCAGGGGCCCATGGCACTGTTGGGCAAAGAATCTGGAACATGCCCAGCTAGGGTCGTGATTCTCTATTTCGTGAGTGCCTGGTGTTGGAGGGGGAGGCTGCTGCCTTCTGCCAGAGATGGCCGTGGGCAGAGGAGGGGGAGGGACATTCTGGGGCCTGAGGAGCTAGTGCTGGGCACTGGGGGAAAAGGGAAAGGAAGATACCTCAGAGAACAGATCTGGAGTGGGTCCAGCAGAGGCTTTAAGGAGAAAGCAGCAGGTGAGGCCCCTGAGACCTGGACTGTCATCCTGGGGTGCGAGTGTGAGCCCCAGATGGCCAAGAACAGTGCCAAGTCTTGCTGGGGCCAGTCCCCACTTCCAGGGAGGAGTCCGAGGAGGCTGAATCTCCAATTTCTCCCCCCATGAAGTGAGGTTCTGGTGTGGGGTAACCTGTGTCTCTGAGGAAGTCCTGGCATGCAGGGCCACAAACAGGTCCAGCTGGTGCCGCCACCTGCCCACTGGGTGGCACCCAACCCACCGGGCCACGAGGCTGAGCTAAGGCACCGGTGGGAGCGGAAGGCAGTTAGGAAGGTTGGCTGGTTCAGGGAGCCCCGAGGGAGCGGGCAGACCGTGGCGGGCGCCCCTGGGGCCCAGGCTGCAGGCTCAACCCCAGGCTCAGGGAAGGCTGCCCCTGGGGCCAGGTATCTAGGAGCTGCCCAGCCCAGAGGCGGGAGCCTCTCCTGTGTCCCGTAATGGGGAGGGGCCCGGCGGTCCCCCCAGAAGGCCGGACTCCTAGGACCTCACTGCAGGTACCACCGGTGCAAGAACAGGAAGCGGCGGTGAGTTCCAGCGCCCCGGGGTGATCCGCGGGGGCGTGAGTCCTCCCTTTCCGGCCAGGAGATCCGCGACACCCCATGCCCGCTCCCCGAGTCCTCGAGGCTGTCCCTCCCGGCCCACGTCGGGGGCCAGGGGCGTCTGGAGTTGGGCAATGGGCCCGGGTGGCTGCGCAGCCCTGGGCCGGCCGGGAGGCTCCTGGCGGCAGCCTCCGCCGGCTCCCGCCCCAGATCTTTGGAAAAATTCGGGGAGGCCTGGGGGTGGGGATGGGAGGAGAAGCCCAGCTCCCCGGGGTCGGGCCCACCCGCAGCCGCCAGCCCCTCTCCGGCGCCTCCCCGCGCCCCTTCCGCCCGCTCCCTCCTCCGCCCGCCCCGGTCCCCGCAGGGAGCACCGCAGCCGAGGCCGCCGGTCGGAGCGCGTGCGGGCAGGTGACGGAGGCCCTGTACTCACCGCCGGTGGACGCAGGCGCCCGCAGCCTCGCTGAGCTCCGGAGCCTCGCGCGCTCTGAACGCGGCTGGACCCGCGACTCCCAGGCAGCCCGCGCGGCCGGGGGCGGGGAGGGGCCTCCGGTGAGGGGGCGGGGCCGGGCGGGGCCTCCTGTGAGGGGGCGGGGTTGGAGCCCGCGGTGGGCGTCACCAGGCCTGCCCCGGCTCCGGGGGACTGATAGGGAGGCCCAAGCCCAGAGAGGGGCTGAGACCACCCCCCAAGCCCCCCAGAAAGGTGGCGCCTGAGCCACGGCCAGGCCCGGCCTCCTTCCACCCGGCCCTGCTGTGCGCGCGGCGGGGCAGACCTGGCGAGGCCGGGCCGGGGACCAGGTCGGGTGACAGTCGCTGACACCTGGACTTGAGGTCAGTCCTGGTTGAGGTCAGGGGCCGGAGGCCCACGGGTGAGCAGACGTGTTTGGGATGTGAGCCTCGGAGAGGATCGATGGAGCAATGTTGGTTGGGGGTCTCGCCTGCAGAGTGGGCCGGGGGAGGGGAGGGCGCCAGCACCCCCGCACCCTGGGCTTCCTGAGGTCATCTTGTCCCTGCTCCCGCCCCGGGCTGGCTGTTCCTTGGTCATCCCCCAGGCGAGAGGGGTGAGACCGGCAAGGGTTGGGAGGTGGTGGGTTTTGGCTTCTGCCAGATACTAACTTGGGCAGGACATTCCGGCGGTATCACCCTCCAGTCCATCTTCACAGGCTGGGGCGCCTTCTAGGCAGACGGCCCTTCCCTGCCTGGCCTGACCGGCTTGTGGGTGCCTCTCCTACCGCCAGGCCCTCTCTGAGGGGTTGTGGGCCTTGGAGTTCTGCACCTCTCTGTTCTCCAGTTGACAGTGCATTTCCTTTCTGGGTGACAGTGAGGGCGAGTGTCAGGCAGGGGGCTTCTGAACCCCACATGGGGGTGGGGTGAGGATGTGGGGGGATATTAGGGGGGAGGGTGTGGGGAGATGCGAGGGAGGGTAGGTGGCCAGGTGGCCAGGAGAGGGCTGGGGCGAAGAGACACCTGCCACACCTTGTCTCAAATCTAGGGGTGCCTTCAGTGTGGCTGTGTTTGTTTTGCATGAGTGAGTGTGGTGCGTGTGTGTATGGAGGCTGAGGCTGGGGCTCTGTGTCACGAGATGTCCTAGCTGTGTTATGATGGCGTTGTGGGTGGGACTTCCTTAGCTTTGGGGGAGATGCCCCAGCTGTCTCTGGGGACAGGAGGCATCCAGTAAGGCTGTGGCCTGGGGGCTCCCCGCCTCTGAGTCTTACCTGGGGTCCAGGCTGGGCTGTCTGTTTCCGTCCTGGGAACCCATTTTTTTCTTGTGCCTGTCCTGAACTTTAGGCTGGCCCTGAATGGGGAGCTCAGAGCTCTTCCTGACTGTCAGGGAGTTCCAGCCCCACCCCACCCTCCCACACCTGGAAGGAAATTTGGTAGATTTCTGTCCTGACAGGCGCACACATCCCACCTACGTTCTCTTTTGATTCCGGAGTATCCTCCCCTCTGGAATGCTGGTGGTGAGGGCACGGGGTTCCATCTGTGCAGCCACCACCTGCTACCATCCCTGCTGTGGCAGGGGCTCAGTAAGAGCTGTGGGATGAGAGCATGGGTGGGCTTTGCCCCCTTCAGGACAGGACTCCTGGATTAGAAAAGAAGCTGCATTAGGAGGGGGGCTGTTTGGAAAAAACTCTCAAATCATTTTCTTCCTGTCTCTCACCCAACACAACACAGAAAAGACATCAACACAGAAGACTCTCAAGACTGCTGGGGCCAAATGTGGGGGTGGGTGTTTCCCCACCTCGAGCGAGCCATCATCTCTGCGGTGGACATGGGCCGGGTGTCCTCCAACACCATTTCAACACAGTACCTGGAGATAGCCTCAGGTCCCACAGGGTGAGGGCTCAGCCCCAAGACACCTCCCCCTCCACACACCAGCTGAGAGCTTTTCACCAGCTGGTTCCATGGTGAGGTTCAGAGGAACCCCTGCTCACCAGGCCTCTGGTTTAATGCAGCATGACCAGAGTGACTGCATCCTGCAGCACCTGTGAGGTTAATGCTTATGGTCTAAGAACAGCCACGCCTCAAGCTGGCCACCAATTATAACAGAACATTACGGCCATATGGGGCATCTCCCAGCGAGCCTGCAGACTGTCCAGATGTCCCGAGAGCGCAGCCCACTCTCCTCAGAGATCATGTCAATGAGGCTGAGGCTGGAGGATGGACCACCCTGATGGCGCCCACAGCCCCTGTCTTTGGTGAGTGCGTCTGCACGTTCCAGGTGTGACCGCAGCTCCCACTAACAGACGACGGGCGCGCCTCCTCCTGCTTTCCAAGCATGCCCACTCTGTGGCGGAGTCATTTCTAATAAACCTGCTTCTCCCACTGTGCTCTGTGGCTCACCCCAAATTCCTTCCTGCTGGACATCCAAGAACTCCCCTTTAGGGTCAGCTCGCCCTTAGGGTCTGGATCGGGATCCTCTTTCCCAGCAATACTGCAACCCCTCCCCACTTTGCATTCAAATGGTTTGCAAGAGTGGCTTGGGGAACTCAGGGAAGCACATTTATGGTGAATTATAAAGGGGCACAGATGAAGAGGCACTGGGCGAGGTTCCCGGGAGGGCCCTGCCAGGAACCCCTGTGTGCTCAGCATTCCTTCCCCCAGGGCGTGGCACAGGTCGCTACGAAGGTGGTTCTTCTGGCCAGTGATCAGGAAGACGGGGAGGATGAGTCCTGCCTTGGGGCAGGTGAAAGGGGAGCAGGGGACGTCAGAGAGAGTCTGTTTCTACCCATAACTGTAACAAGGGCCGAGGGAGTCATAAGCCTGGGCTGGACCAGCACCAACTCTCTAACCCCACACCACTCCCTCCTCCTCACACAGCAGCCCTCCCGGAGCACAGGAGCACAGCGGTCATAAGACTAGGCAGGCCTGCTGCGACGTGGAGGCCTTTGTTTTTTAATGCTTAAGTTTTTAAATCAGGCAACCTCCGATCCAGAACAGGTGCAGAGACACTCCCATGCCTAAGAGGGCTTTGGCCCAGCTGTGGAAGACTTTTGTCCTGGTAGCTTCTCTGAGATGACAGGAGGAGGCTGGTGGGGTCTGTGGGGAGAAGTTCCTTGGGACAGAAGGGCCAAGCCAGTGGTGGCCCTAGAGGGAGAGGGTGCAACGTTCATGATGCCCGCTCCTCCCAGCCACACTCAAGAGAACATTCCCTTCAAGACTGGGTTAGGCACGCGAGGAGTTTGGGGGGCACCTTTGCTGTGGGGTGCTGCCCAGTTCTGTCTCGGGTCCGGACTCAGGCGTGAGTGCCGTCAGGAGGGACCTGGGTGAAGGCCTGTCCCAGCAGGCAGCATCAGGAGCCAGAAAGCCAGACGCTGCTGCCCCATGAAATCTGGGCCGGTGGCCTCACGGAGCCCCTCACTTACTGGGGCCGGGAGTTGAGGCCACAGATGAGCTGTACGCTGGCTTCTGGGTTCAAGAGGAAGCAGCCTCACCTGTCCTGTGTGCTCCTAGGACGGATCAGCCACCTGACATCTGCCAGTGGCCGTGGGCGTGGGCCCTGTCCTGGCCTGACCTTTCTCTGGCCACTATTCAGGGGTCCTGTCAGAAGCGTCCCTGATTCTTGCCCCCACTCCTCCATCCAGCCCCTGCTGCTGCTGCCTGTGTCTCTTGGAAGGCAGGGACCCTCGAACCAGCCTCAGGAGGCCTGACGGGGAGTGAAAATGGCAGCATGGGGCAGGCTGGGCCGGGACAGGGCAGGCTGGACAGGACCTGGCTGCTGGCTCTGGTGGGAGGTAGGCTGTCTCCCAGCCTTGGCTCCATGCGGGGAGAGCAGGCCGACTCTCTGGCTGGGCTGCCATGAGCTCACTGCCTGGCTCCACATTCCGATGTGCAGCTGGTCCTCTGCTCTCAGGCCTGGTTCCCGCCTCTCCCAGAGCACAGTCCACAGTGCTCCCGGGGTCTTTAGCATCTGCTCCCACCACCGGGGCCTTAGGCTCCTCCTCTAACTTCCACTGCTACCGTGCCCTCTGTCCTGGCGCAAGTCCGGAACTGAAGTTGGCTCCAGGCCTCCCTGTGTTGCTCCCTGGCGGCTCCTCTTGGGAGATCTTCCCCAAGCCCACGGGAGACCCTTCCCACGGAGTGACTGAGACCGCTCTCACGCAGTTCAGAGGTTTCCTTTGCCGAGGTGGAAGCCATGCCGGGAAAACGGAGACAAGCCACAGCAGGATGTGCAGCCCACTCCTTTTCCAAAGATGGTTTTGGGGCTTCAATATTTACATAAAGAAGTGGCCAGAGGGGAAGGAGGAAAGGAAGAAAGGAAGGAGGGTCATCTTCCTGTGAGGCTGTGACCAGTGCCCACTGCTCTCCAGGTTG
Source organism: Callithrix jacchus (assembly GCF_049354715.1). Taxonomy (NCBI): domain Eukaryota; kingdom Metazoa; phylum Chordata; class Mammalia; order Primates; family Cebidae; genus Callithrix; species Callithrix jacchus. The sequence continues at coordinate 54,534,887 of NC_133517.1, forward strand.
CAGGTGAAAGCCGGGGGCAGAGGAACAGTTCATTTGTGTTTCTTTGTTTTTGTTTTTTTGAGATGGAGCCTCACTCTGTTGCCCAGGCTGGAGTGCAGTGGCTCAATCTCAACTCACTGCAACCTCCCCCTCCCGGGTTCAAGTGATTCTCCTGCCTCAGCCTCCTGAGTAGCTGGTATTTCAGGCATGTGCCACCACACCCGGCTAATTTTTGTGTTTTTAGTAGAGGTGGGGTTTCACCATGTTGGCCAGGCAGGTCTCGAACTCCTGACCTCAGGTGATCCTCCTGCCTCGGCCTCCCAAAGTGCTGGGATGACAGACGTGAGCCGCTGTGGCTGGCTGATTTGTTGTTCATTTACATTGCCAGGTGAGGGAGGCCCCCTGGGGTGACTTGTAGCTGTTTGCTTAAGGACAAAAGGAAAGGCAGGTTTTGTGTGTGTGTATGTGTGTATGTGTGTGCACGCGTGTGTGTGAACTCAGTTTCTAAGCTTAAGTTTTCCCTTCGGCATAGTGAGTTTGGGGTCCGAAGATCTTATTTTCCTTTCTGCCACCCCACTTGGTTTTGGGCTCCATGACAGCTGGAGCCAGCTTCTGTGTGATGAGTGCCTCTGGATGGAAACGCTGGTGGGTGGCATTGCGTGTGTGTGAAGACGTGGAGGGGGATCTCTGAAGGAGTGCCCGACGGAAGTCCAGCAAACCCCACCCAGGGAAGCCTTCTTATTTGTGTGGTCACAGTTGGTGAGCCCTGAGGGAACTGCTCGTGGAAGCTCAACAGGCCTGACTGGGGGTGACCGTCTGCTCGTCCATCTGGCCCAAAAGCCACCCATTGCCTTCCCGGTCATAGGTCACCCCTCCCCACCTTGAGTGGATTAAAGACAGCAGTGGTACCTTGCGAGGGTGACGTTGGGTGCTGAGTGAGGTCACCAGCGTCTATTTCGTTGTGTGTATTTTGCGTTGGCTGGGATGGAAAAATGCTAATTTTACTGGTTTTCCCCATGCAGCTCGATGGGCAGCATCTTGCAAAACTGAAAATTTTTTCCCCTGTGGTTCCATGAAGTGGAAAAAGGTGATTTTCCTTTGCTATGTGGCTTATCCCCCACAGCTGTGGTTGCGGCTTCGAGCAGGGTCACCAGGGCAGCTCAGGGAAAGGGAACCCAAAAACCGGGCATGCCAGCAACAGGGTAAGAATGTCTTACTGGGCCGGGTGTGGTGATTCACGCCTGTCATCCCAGCACTTCTGGAGGCCAAGGTGGGCAGATTACCTGAGGTCAGGAGTTCGATACCAGCCTGGCCAACACGGTGAAATCCCCGTCTCTACTAAAAATACAAAAAATTAGCTGGGCGTGGTGGCGGGCATCTGTAATCTCAGCTACTTGGGAGGTTGAGGCAGGGGAATCACTGGATCCCGGGAGGCAGAGGTTGCAGCTAGCCGAGATATTGCACCATTGCACTGCAGCCTGGGAAAGAGCGAAACTCAGTCTCAAAACAACAATAACAACACACAGGCTTCTGGCCCCCCTGTGTGTACTGGTTGAAGGAATGGTAAAAACCACTGCGTATTAACGAGAACTAGGATTTGTGAGGCTAGTCTAAGGCGGCAGCAAATCTGAGCACCATGGGCGACGAACCTGTCTTTCTGTGCTGTTCTGTCACAAGGAGGGCACCCCAGGACAAACACGAGCTTGGGACCCCTAGACACCCACTGCTCAAGCCGGTCCAACAGGCTGTCACCCACAGGCTTTGCTGCAGGTCCCTGGAGCAGACACTGGAGGAAGTTTCCCTCTTGTCTTGGTTTACATCCTTGAGAGTGAACTTTGTGACTATGTGTGGGCGTTCTCTCCTGCTGTCCACCATCCTGACGGCAGGGATCTTCAAGTTCATGTCAGGTGGCCAGTCCAAGACAACCATGGGTCAGCCACGAGCAGCATGCTCTTCCCCTGAGTGGAGCCTTGGCGAGAGTTTTCTCTTAAAAGGTCGCATTCCTACAGGCCTTTTATCATCTTTTGCTTTCTTTTTTTTTTTTTTGAGACGGAGTTTTGCTCTTGTTACCCAGGCTGGAGTGCAATGGCGCGATCTCGGCTCACTGCAACCTCCGCCTCCTGGGTTCAGGCAATTCTTCTGCCTCAGCCTCCTGAGTAGCTGGGATTACAGGCATGCACCACCATGCCCAGCTAAATTTTGTGTTTTTAGTAGAGACGGGGTTTCACCTTGTTGACCAGGATGGTCTCGATCTCTTGACCTCGTGATCCACCCACCTCGGCCTCCCGAAGTGCTGGGATTATAGGCGTGAGCCACCGCGCCCGGCCTCTTTTGCTTTCTTAAACTCATTCCTGAGAGTGAATTCTTGGGGATCGTGGAGATGCCTACTTTACCCCCTTTCCGGAAATCCCTTTTGCTGATTTGGTAAAAACCTGGAAAAGTGCCATCTGGACTTTAAGAGGCCTTTTGGACTGAGTTGCTCTTGCAGCTGGCTCCTGGGAGAGACAGCAGCCGTCACCTCATGCTGGAGGTCAGCTCACTGAGGCTTTGGCGGTTCTTCACAATAGTGGCCTGGGTTCCGTTCCCGGCTTTGGGGTGAGTCCTTCGTGGTCTAACACTTGTTGGACTTTCGCTGCTCGGTGATCATTTTCCTCTCCGTGGACAGCTTCTGATTTTCTGTCTTGAACTGCCTTTGGGGAGGTTCTAGATCTCGTAAAGGTCACTTTGATCTCTTTGGAGTCACTTTGCATGTCCGTGTTTGGGTTATCCTCTTAGGTAAGGCTCACCGATTTACTCTTAGTGAAAAAATTCAACAGCCAGAAATACTGGCCTTTTGTCCTGGCTGAAATCTGGTAATAAAAGATTTTAGGCTGGGTGTGGTGGCTCACGCCTGTAATCCAAGCACCCTGGAGGCCAAGGCGGGCAGGTCACCTGAGGTCGGGAATTCAAGATCAGCCTGACCGACATGGTGAAACCCCGTTTTTAAAAATTAAAAAAAGAAAAAAGATTTTAAAAGGATTTTTCTTGAGAGCTCTATAGTTAGAACCTGACTTCATTAAAGCTGATATTTGGGCTGTGTTTGTGCAGAGACTGTTTTAAAGCCCCTGCTCTCCCTCTTCCATCCCTTCTCAGTCGATGGAAGTCTGTGTTGATTCTTCGTTTCTGTCTATTTAATGTGTCATGTGTGGTGTTTCTATAAAAGAGCTCTAATTAATCGGCTTAAAGAAAAATAGGCTAAAAGCTGGAAGATGGCTGGCAACATGGCCAGGTGGAGTGGCTGCTGCTGCGGGGCCGGGATGACTGGCTGCTCCCAGTGGGTCTCAGAGGGAGGCACCGGGAGTGGACTGTGGGGGAACACAGAAGCTGTGCTCAGGCGGGAGGATGTGGGAGCCCTGCCCGGGGCTACCACACACCGGGACTCCTTACTGGTCCCCAAGACTCCGGGAGAATGGGTGAGTTGAACTGGCAAGGAGCAGCCTGCTCTCACTACAGGTGGAAGGAGAGTCCTGGAATCCTGGCTGGGGGAGACCCGTTAACTGCCATGGACACTCAGGTGGCAGGGAGAGCTGCTGAGAGGCTTCAGGGGCAGCAGCCCGCTGAGGCATGGCCCAGAGGATTTGGTGCAGGAGTCCACAGCGGAGCATGGCCGGGGAGGGAGGCATCCCCCAGGCTCTAGTTCCTCCCATAGGAGAGTTTAGCTCTGGGGAAACTGATGGATATGATCTTTGCAGGGCAGTCTTACCCATCAGATGGGGCCAGTCTGACCGGAGCACGCCTTCTCTCCCACGGCCCCAGCCTGGCCATGCCTGCTTGCAGCTCTGGGTGCCCTGGGGGTCTGCAGCACAGCTTCTGCACTGGGGAGGCCATGCCTGTTTGGTGGAGAGCTCCAGCAGGGCAGCCCCCATGGCTATGTGCAGCCTGCCCACTCCCTCCCCACACTGCAGCTTCTTTGGGGGCCACCGCCACCCCCACGTTGCTTTGCTGTTGCATGTCTGTGCAGGTGGGTTTTGCTTTCCTTGCCCACCAGTATACCTGTGTGTTCGCACCCTGCCCTGCCATTGCCGTGGCAGGAGTGCAGTTTGCCCTATGCCCCCTGCCAACTGCCACTGCAGTTGGAGCCTTCGCAGACACAGAGCCAGCCCCAACTCCCTTGCACCCCACTCTTGTACCACCGCTGCTGCGAGAGTGAAACTAGGCACAGAGAACAGTGGCCCCGCCCTGCCCAGAGTGACCACCCCTGCCTGTGGGGCACAAAGAATGCCATAGGCCTAGGCCTACCAGTGCCCCCCTCCATGCCAACACTACCACCTGCTCCCCGGGTGCTTGCTTCTGCCACTGTGGTGAACCTGCTTGGAAGCAGGCACCCAGCCCCTGGTAGCACCCTGCTGCAGCCAATGAGTGTGCACCCTGTGCTGCTGCCACCACAGCTGCTGGCACGTGCAAACAGGAATGGATCATGCTCCCACTGCACTACAAAATGTGTTGGCTGGCACCGCCTATCAGAGTGTAGTGACTGGTATCCAGGAGCACCTCGGTCCCTCAGTGCAGTTGATTCCTAACCTCCGGGAGCCAGAGAACAAAGTTGGGGCCTGATACAAGTCCCCCAGAGTTACAGCACACAGTCCCAGGAGTTGGGAACTGAGCCTTGGCACCCTAAAATCTTCCAGAAACAAAGCCAGTCAGCTGAATCCACCTTATACTACAATCAAATTCTCAAGGTCATCAAATAGGATGAAGAAAAGAAAATCATCCAAAGGTTAACTTCAAAGAGCACAGGAACATCAGCCCAAAAGACAAGACAGAACTAGGGCAAGAACCCAGACAGCACAAGGCAGAACGCCATCTTTCTGCCAAATGACTGCCCCGCCTCTCCAACAAGGGCTGTGAGCCAGGCTGACGTGGCTGATGTGACAGAATAGAATTCAGAACATGGACAGGGGCAAAGATAGTTGAGGTTCAGGGGTGCATCCAATGCAAGGAAGCTGAGAGTCACAATAAAATGATGCAGGGGTGGACAGACAAAACAGCAAGTATAGAAAAGAATGTAACTGACCTGGTAGAACCAAAAACCACACTATAAGACTAGCTTTCTGAAGGCCGGGCGCGGTGGCTCATGCCTGTAATCCCAGCACTTTGGGAGGCCGAGGTGGGTGGATCACGACCATCCTGGTCAACATGGTGAAACCCCGTCTCTACTAAAAAAAAAAAAATACAAAAAATTAGCTGGGCATGGTGGCGCATGCCTGTAATCCCAGCTACTCAGGAGGCTGAGGCAGGAGAATTGCCTGAACCCAGGAGGCAGAGGTTGTGGTGAGCCGAGGTTGTGGTGAGCCGAGATCGCTCCATTGCACTCCAGCCTGGGTAACGAGAGTGAAACTCTGTCTCAATAAAAAAGAAAAAGAAAAAAGACTAGCTTTCTGAAATAAGACTGTCAGACAAGAATGGAGAATAAAAGAATGAAAAGGAGTGAACACAACCTCTAAGAAATACGGAATCCTGTAATCCAAATCTATGACTCACTGGTGTCCCTGAAAGACATTGGGAGAGTGTAAGCAACTTGGAAGCAGATTTCAGGATATCCATGAAAACTTCACCATCCTAGCTAGAGAGGTTGATATTCAAATCCAGGAAAGGCAGAGTAAGATACTCCATGAGAAGATCATCCCCAAGACAAATAATCATGAAATTCTGCAAGGTTGAAATTAAAGAAAAAAATGTTAGAGGCAGCCAGAGAGAAAGGCCAGGTCACCTACAAAGGAACACCTATCAGACTAACAGCAGACCTCTCAGTAGAAACCCTACAAGCCAGAAGAGACTGGGGGCCAATAGTCAACATTCCTAAAGAAATTCCAACCCAGAATTTCATATCCAGCCAAACTAAGCTTCATAAGTGAAGGAGAAATAGGATCCTTTTCAGACAAGTAAATGCTGAGGGAATTGGTTACCAGCAGACCTACCTCACAAGAGCTCCTGAAGGAAGCGCTAAATATGGAAAAGACAGACTGTTACCAGCTGCTACAAAAACGTACCAAAGTACACAGACAAGTGACACTATGAAGCAACCACAGACAGATGTGCATTCTAATCAGCTAGCATCGTGATGCAGGACCAAATCCACATATATCAGTACTAACCTTGAACGTAAATGGGCTGGCCAGGCACGGTGGCTCACGCCTGCAATCCCAGCACTTTGGGAGGCCGAGGTGGGCGGATCACCAGGTCAGGAGTTCGAGACCAGTCTGTCCAATATGATGAAACCCTATCTCTAATTTTAAAAAAATACAAAAATTAGCCAGGCATAGTGGTGCATTCCTGTACTCTCAGCTGCATCAGAAGCTGGGAGGTGGAGACTACAGTGAGCCAAGATCGCACCACTGCACTCCAGCCTGGGCAACAGAGCAAGACTCTATCTCAAAATTAAAAATAGAAAAAAAAAAAAAAAATGAATATAAATGGGCTAAATGCCCCAATTAAAAGGCACAGAGTTGCAAGCTGGATAAAGAACCAAGATCCGTTGGTATGTTGTCTTTAAGAGAACCATTTCACATGCAGTGACTCCCATAGGCTCAAAATAAAAGGATGGAGAAAAATCTACCAAGCAAACGGAAAACAATAAATCAGGGGTTGCAATCCTAATTTCAGACAAAACAATCATTAAATCAACAAAGATTGAAAAAGACAAAGAGGGGCATTACATCATGGCACAGGGTTCAATTCAACAAGAACACCTAACTATCCTAAGTATATATGCACCCAACACTGCAGCACCCCCATTTATAAAGCAAGTTCTTAAACACTTCAAGGAGACTTAGACTCACACACAATAAGAGTGGGAGACTTTAACAACCCACTGACAATATTAGACAGATCATCAAGGCAGAAAATTAACAAAAATATTCAGGAGCTGAACTCAGCACTGGATCAAATGGACCTGATCGACATCTACAGAGCTCTCCACCCCAGACAACAGAATGTGCATTCTTCTCATTGCCACATGGCAGGTACTCTAAAATAGGTCACATGATTGGACAAAAACACTCCTCAGCAAATGCAAAAGAACTGAAATCATAACAAGCAATCTCTCAGACCACAGCACAACCAAATTAGAAACCAAGACTAAGAGAACCTTCCTCATGCTCCCTTTCCTCTCCCCTCTACCCCTTTCAAAAAAAAGAAAAAAGAAAAAAAAGGACTAAGAAATTCACTCAAAAACATGCAACTACATGGAAATTGAATAACCTGCTCCTGATTGACTTTTGGGTAGATAATGAAATTAAGGCAGAAATCAAGAAGTGTTTTCAAGCTAATAAGAACAAAGATACAACATACCAGAGTCTCTGGGACACAGCTGAGACAGTGTTAAGAGGGGAATTTATAGCACCAAAGGCCCACATCAAAAAGTTAGAAAGATCTCCATTTAGCCACCAAACATCACAACGAAAAGAACTGGAGAACCAAGAGAAGACCAACCCCAAAGCCGGCAGAATACAGGAAATAACCGGAATCAGAGCAGAAATGAAAGTTCTGAGACACGAAAAACCATTAGAGAGATCAACAAATTCAGGAGTTGGTTTTTTGAAAATGTTAATAAAATAGATAGATCACTAGCAAGACTCATACAGAAGAAAAGAGAAGATCCAAATGAACACAATTAGAGATGACAGAGGAGATATTACCACTGACCCATAGAAATGTAAAGCATCAGAGAATATTACGAACACCTCCGTGCACACAAACTAGAAAATCCGGAAGAAATGGGTACATTCCTGGACATATACACCCTCTCAAGACTGAGCCAGGGCCAGGTGTGGAGGCTCACACCTATAATCCCAGCACTTTAGGAGCCCAAGGTGGGCGGATCACTTAAGATAAGGAGTTCGAGGCCAGCCTGGCCAACATGGTGAAACCCCGTCTCCACTAAAAATATAAAAATTAGCTGGGCATGGTGATGCCTGCCTGTAATCCCACCTACTTGGGAGGCTCAGGCAGGAGAATTGCTTGAACCTGGGAGGCGGAGATTGCAGTGAGCTGAGATTGCAGCCTGGGTGACCGAGCAAGACTCTATAAAACAAAAAACGAAAAACAAAAAAAACTGTTCCAGGAAGAAATTGAATCCCTGAACAGACCAATAACGAGCTCCAAAATGGAACCAGTAATAAATAGCCTACCAATGAGAAACAGCCCAGGAGCAGATGGATTCTCAGCTGAAGTGTATCAGACGTACAAAGAAGAGCTGGTATCATTGTGGCTGAAACTATTTCAAAAAACTGGAGGAGGAGCGTCTTCTGCCCAACTCATTCTATGAGGCCATCATCATCCTGATACCAAAACCTGGCAGAGGCACAACAACAGCAAAATCTTCAGGCCAATATCCCTGGTGAAAATCGATACAAAAGCCCTCAAGAAAATGCTGGCAAACTGAATCCAGCGGCATCTCAAAAAGCTTGTCCATCACGATCAAGTAGGCTTTATCCCTGGGATAAAAAGTTGGTTGAAGACATGCACTCAGTACGTGTGGTTCATCACATAAACATAACTAGAGACAAAAACCTCAATAGATTCAGAAAAAGCTTTTCATAAGATTCAATACCCCTTCACGTTAAAAACTCTCAATAAACTGGGCATTGAAGGAACATACTTCAAAATAATAAGAGGCATCTCTGGTAAACCCACAGCCCACATCATACTGAATGGGCAAAAGCTGGAAGCATTCCTCTTAAAAACCAGCATGAGATAAGAATTCTCTCTCTCACCATTCTTGTTCAACATAGTATTGGAAGTCCCAGCCAGAGCAATCAGGCAAGAGAAATAAATAAAAGGCTTCCTGTCCAGGCACGGTGGCTTACTCCTGTAATCTCAGCCCTTTGGGAAGCTGAGGGTTGAAGCATGTGGATCTCTTTGAGTTCAGGAGTTTGAAATCAGCCTGGGCAACACAGTGAGACCTTGTTGCTACACACACACACACACACACACACACACACACACACACACGCAAGCAAAAACTTAGCTGGGCATGGTGACTTGCAGCTGGAGTCCCAGCTCCTCAGGAGTCTGAGCCAGGAGGATCACTTGAGCCCAGGAAGTGGAGGTTACAGTGAGCTGTGATTGCACCATTGCACTCCAGCCTGGGTGACAGAGTGAGACCCTGTCTCAAAAAAAAAAAAAAAAAAGATAATAATTAAAAAGGGCATCCAAACAGGAGAGGAGGTCACACTATCCCTGTTTGCAGACAACATGATCCTATATCTAGAAAAGCCCATAGTCTTGGCCCAGAAGCTCCTTAAGCTGATAAACAACTTCAGCAAAGTCTCAGGATACAAAATAAGTTTACAAAAATCACTAGCCTCCCAAAGTGCTGGGAACAAAGCTGGAGGAATCATGCTACCCAGCTTCAGACTATACTACAGGACTACAGTAACCAAAACAGCATGATATTGGTACAAAACCAGACATATAGACCAAAGGAACAGAATAGAGACCCCAGAAATAGGGCCACACACCTACAATCAACTGATCTTCAACAGAGTCAATAAGAACAAGCAATGGGGAAAGAACTCCCTATTCGATCAGTGGTGCTGGGCTAACTGGCTAGCCATATGTGGAAGGATGAAATTGGCCCCCTATCTTTTACCACATACAAAAATTAACTTAAGATGGACCAGAGTCTTAAATGTAAAATCCCAAACTATAAAAACCCTGGAAGACAACTTAGGCAATACCATCCCGGACATGGGAAATGGCAAAGATTTTATGACGAAGACACTTAAAGCAATAGCAACAAAAGCCAAAATGGACAAATGGGACCTAATTAAATTAAAGAGCTTCTGCATAGCAGAAGAAACTATCAGCTGAGTACACACACAACGTACAGAATGGGAGAAAGTTTTTGCAAAATATGCATTTGACAAAGGTCTAATATCCAGCATCTATAAGGAACTAAAACAACTTTACAAGAAAAAACAACCCATGAAAAAGTGGGCAAAGGATATGAACAGACACCTTTCAAAATAAGGCACACATGAGGCCAACAAGCATATTTAAAAAAGCTCAACATCACTGGTCATTAGAGCAACGCAAATCAAAATCACAGTGAAATGCCATCTCACACTAGTCAGAATGGCCATTATTAAAAAGCCGAAAAATATCAGATGCTGACAAGGTTGTAGAGAAAGGAATGCTTATACACTGTTGGTGGGACTGTAAATTAGTTCAACCACTGTAGAAAACAGTGTGGCGATTCCTGAAGGACTTAAAAACAGAAATAGTGTTCGACCCAACAATCCCATTACCGAGTATACACCCAAAGGAATGTAAATTATTCTGTCGTAAAGATACATGTGTATGTTCACTGCAGCACTATTCACAATAGCGAAGACATGGAATCCACCCTAACTCCCATCAGTGGTAGACTGGATAAAGAAAACACGGTACATGTACACCATGGAATATTATGCAGCCACACAAAAGAATGAGATCATTTCTTTTGCAGGGACACGGATGGAGCCATCATCCTTAGCAAACTTAGGCAGGAACAGACAACCAAATACTGCGTGTTCTCACTTACAAGTGGCAGCTAAATGATGAGGACACACGGACACAGAGGGAACAACACACACTGGGGCCAGCTGGAGGGTGGAGGGTGGGAGGAGGGAGAGGGTCAGGAAAAATGAGTCATGGGTACTAGGCTCAGTACCTGGGTGATGAGATCATCTGTACAACAAACCCCTGTGACACGTTTACCTGGATAATAAACCTAAACATGTACCCCCGAACTTAAAATGTAAGTTAAATTATTTAAGAAGAAGAAAAGTAAGTGCTTAAATCAAACACTGTCAGAAAAATAGAAACTTTATAAATGCCTTTTTGGTCATGTGACTCTAATAATCTTTGAAAAATAAAGACAGTTAAAAGATTATTGCTAAAATAAAATGAGTGTCTTAGAAGTGTAGACATTTGGTCTAAATTAGGAATGCTTAGTTCTGTTTGCTGGATGCTTTAAGGCCATAAACTGCTTCTATGACTTTTATTAAGTATTTGACTTGTCTGTTTCATAGCCATTGGATTCTAGGAGGGCCTGCGGCACATGGGCTTAGCTAGGTCCCCTGCTGAGGCTGGGAAGAGTCATATGATATTATCTGCAGCTCTCTTCTTGTCCTGGGCTCTCCAGTCTTATACATGGTGAAAACTGCTTGCTTACCAGGCTTGTCACCAAAAATAAAAGTTGCTAAGAGTTAACAGTGTAACGTACTTGAGACTACCGCAGAAACAGATTGACATGCAAGGTGTAAAGGAAAGTAGAATGTGTTGGAAATACGTTTTTTGTTAAACAGAATGTAATTTTGTCTAGTGCAGAGATTTTTAAGGGTTGCTGGAAACTAAAAGAGGGACCACACTGCAGGTTGAAGCAAGTCGTGAAGGGTTGGTGAAGGGCGGATCTTGTAGAGAATGTGGTGCGGATATGAGCAAGTTGGCTGGGATTTAAAGGGGATTATTTCGTTTTCTCATAGGTTGAACATTGGAAGTAAAGCACACTGATGCAGGGCCAGAATCTGGGCCCACGTGTTTGAATGACAGGGCTTTCTTAGACAGCTGATCTGTCGTTTAACAGAAAATTATAAAGTGTTATAAAACATTTATGGAAATTTTGTCTTATGTTCAAACTAAGATTGGATAGAACTTGTTCGTAAGATTTCATTAAGAAGTAGATTTAACGTTAATAGTACACTAATGGAAAGGTGAAATTTGGGTTTCTTTTTTGGACAAGATTTTCATGTAGTACTAAAAGAGGATGAAAGATTTTTGTTTGCCTTTTGAATAACAGCAGGAAAAAAAGGCAGGGGAAAGTGAAGATACTCAGTTGGCCGCATGCCATCTTTTTTGGGTCCTATTTGGAAAGCAGAGTCTCCCAAGAAATTACTCAATGAGTAATTTCCCCTTTACTTATAGTGACCTGGACTTTCATGTTGTAATATCAAGTGTTTAGTGTTTAATCAAACCTTTGATATCTGACAAGCTTTCCAAAGTCAAATTCTAAGACTGGCCTTTAAAAAAATCTGATAAACATCCAAAAGAAGCATATTTGGTTTATTTGGTATATTAAAATCATACAGGAAGCATTGTCAAGTATGAAATGGTATTTGGCTTTATTTGGGCTATATTTGTATGAATGTGTTAATAGTAGGTGTTCCAAAATTGGATAAGATTCCTGTAATTCTGGTATGTCTCAGTATATGTTATCAGTAATAATTAGGATTGTTATGTTAAATTATTATGTGCCACAGAGATGACCAGAATTTAACTGGGGCTGTTCTGAGATTTCATTATCCACAATTGTTTTACTTTATTTTCAAGGAGGTTTTATAATCAGCTATAGGACTCTGACAGGTGCTCTTGAAGGCAAGTTTCTGGTAATTTTGGCGATTGTGACATTAGAATAGAGGAAAAACTTCCAAGACTCCCATGGAGAACTAATGTGTTCATGAATACTGAGCAGAACAGAAGTAAATTACATAGACTGAAGAAATGGAAGACTGGAGTAATCTTTTCATCGCTTTTTGTTTGAAATACTGCTAATTCTTTTGTTTTTCAGAGTCTAGAAAACCTTTTTTTTTTATTTTGAGCTTTTTACAGCTTTTAATAATTGGGTAAAGTGCACTCCTGTGAGTAAGCTGTGAAGTACATTTCTGTCTACCTGATTTCTTTAGAATTTGGAAACTATTTGCAAGTATACTTAATTTATAGCAGTATAGTTATTTGCATAAGTTCAATAAGAGTGCATTTCCTTTTGTAGCAGGACATAACTGGTGATACTGGTTATTTTACCAAGGCTTTGAGTGGAATGACATGCTTTCAGCTACAGGCAGACTGCTTTAAGGAGTCAAAGCTGATTATAAAGTTGGCCTCATCCTTTGTGAACACAGTCACTGTACAGAGTTCTGGCCTGTAGTATGTAAAGAATGTCACTTTCTATCTTTTTTTTTTTGAGACGGAGTTTTGCTCTTGTTACCCAGGCTGGAGTGCAATGGCGCAATCTCGGCTCACCGCAACCTCTGCCTCCTGGGTTCAGGCAATTCTCCTGCCTCAGCCTCCTGAGTAGCTGGGACTACAGGTGCACACCATCACGCCCAGCTAATTTTTTGTATTTTTTCAGTAGAGATGGGGTCTCACCAAGTTGACCAGGATGGTCTCGATCTCTTGACCTCGTGATCCACCCGCCTCAGCCTCCCAAAGTGCTGGGATTACAGGCGTGAGCCACCACGCCCGGCCAAGAATGTCACTTTCTAACAGGCTCAGGAGCCCCAGATTATCTTGGGACCTTGAGGAGAGGATGTTGCCCAATTTATATAGGCATTTTCTGGCACCAATAAATCATGGCTGGGTTCAAGGCTTTAAAAAAAGTCAAATCTGAGATTCCTTATGGAATAAAGTTCTGGCAAAGCCCCTTTTAAGAAGGGCCCATATGGCAAATAACTATTCTTGCTGACAATGTACACACTCAGGGCAAGTGTAACAAGACTCACAATTGTTTTAAATAAATTTGTCCTACTATGACTTGTCTTTAGTAAAAACAGGTACTAGGCTGGGCATGGTGGCTCACAGCTGTAATCCCAGCACTTTGGGAGGCCAAGGCAGGCAGATTGATTGAGGTCAGGAGTTCAAGACCAGCCTGGCCAACATGGTGAAACCCCATCTGTACCAAAAAATAAAAAAGTAACCAGGTGTGGTGGCATGTGTCTGTAATCCCAGCTACCCAGGAGGCTGAGGCATGAGAATTGCTTGAACCCGGGAGGTAGAGGTTGCCTGAGTCCTGCTAAGGCACAGACAGGAAGGATTGTCGGTCATTTTTCTGGAGGTTATAAGATATGCAACTTCCCCAGTTATTCCTGCAGATAACACCACTATAGTAGGTTGGCTTTCTGAGAAATCTTTCCCAGTGTTTTTGCATGTCTGACATACCATGGCTCCAACAGGACCCAGCTGGACCTGCCAGTCCCGCATCTGTGACCTCACTCAGAAGTAACTCCACCCTCAGACTCAGCTTTGAGTCCTGTGGTTTCACGTGATTTCATCTCTGCTCCAAGCAATCAGCAGCAAGCACCCGTTACCTGGCCTCCCCCACCGCTTCCCCTGAAACTGCCTTTGAAAACCCCTAACCTGGGAGCTTTGCATGAGGGTGTTTGTGTGGCTCCATCTCTGCAGCATGGCCGGCCTCGGTCTGCTAAACTCCTTCCTTACCGCAATGCCACGGTCTTTCTTTATGCAGCGGGCAGGCAGAGCCCCTTGGGTGGTTACAAAGTCTTATCTGCACAGAGAGGTCCCAGAGAGGCCGGCTGGACACTGCGGACCTGGGGCTACCTTTTTTGATGGTAGATGAGACACAGAGTGGGAGCCTCCCACCCAGATGCACCTGAAGAAGATAGCACCTCCCATTTGGCACAAGGTCCTTTCTTCCCAGCAGCCTCACGCACCTGCTCTGTGGCCCCCTCTGCCATGCTGGGGTCCTCCACACCAGTGGTTGGTGTTGCCACCCTTTCAGACTCTTGTTGAGGGGGTGCTGATCTCTCTGTCCCTGGGGCTAGCCTGGAGCTGGGCCTGCCAGTGGTCACCTGTCCGAGCCTGGGTCAGGAGGCTGGGAGGGCTGCCCACCGCTCCAGGGCCTGCCCCCAGCTGCCTCCACCCTCAGGCACTTCTGGCTTGTGTGTCTGGTCTGTGGTGCTCCCACAGGGCAGGCAGGCTGAGGGCAGGGGTCCCACATCAGTGTTCTGAGAACTAAACTCTGGCCTTTTTTCTTCTTTGGCCCAAGTTCCTACCTAAGGGGCCTGGGGAGTCTGCCCTACAAACAGTGCCGTCTCTCAGATGGGTTTTATTTAACCCTGTATCACCTGGCTCCCTTTCCAGCCCGGCTGTGGTACAGCATCTCATGACAGATGAGGAAGGAAACCAGATATTTTAACTTCATATACGTTTCTTTGCCGTATCTTGAAGTAGCCCTGCGAAGCTGCCTCTTGTGGGAAATGTCTGCATTTCGTAGAGAAACCCCTTCCCTTTCGGAGGCCTTTGTCCTGACCCAAGAGAGAATCAGCTAAGAGACTAACACCTTTTAAGGAAACTTTACATTCCCTTTTCCCTGAAACCTGCTACCTGCATGAGAACCTTGGTGTGGAAATCCCTTAACCCAGACATTCCTTTCTATGGATTCCAGGCCTTTTTTTTTTTTTTTTTTTTTAATGGAGTCTTGCTCTGTTGCCCAGGCTGGAGTGCAATGGAGTGACCTCAGCTCACTGTAACCTCCACCTCCCGGGTTCAAGGATTACAGGCATGTGCCACTACACCCAGCTAATTTTCATATTTTTGTAAAGATTTCTACAAAAACTTCAACATGGGGTGTCACCATGTTGGCCAGGCTGGTCTTGAACTCCTGACCTCAGGTGATCTGCCTGCCTTGGCCTCCCAAAGTGCTGGGATCACAGGCATGAGCCACGGCAGCCCGCCTGGAGTCACAGGTTTTCTGACTGGCAATTGGGCCAAGCTTGAGTTGAATAGTTACAGTGCAGTTGACGGCAGCTACAGTGGATTTTTTTTGAGATGGGGTCTCACTCTGTTGCCCAGGCTGGAGTGCAGTTGTACAACATAGCTCACTGCAGCCTCGACCTCCTGGGCTCAAGTGATCCTCCACCTCAGCCCCCTGAGTAGCTGGGATTCCATGTGTGCACCACATGTCCAGCTAATTAAAACATTTTTTTTTTTTGTAGAGACAGGGTCTTCCTGTGTTGCCCAGGACAGTTTAAAACTCCTGAGCTGAAAAGATCCTCCTGTTTTGCCTCCCAAAATGCTAGGATCACAGTCATTAGCCACTGAGCCCAGCTACCCATGAATTTTTTTTTTTTTTTAGTTGGAGTCTCGCTCAGTCACTCAAGCTGGAGTGCAATAGTATGATCTTGGCTCACTGCAGCCTCCATCTCCTGGGTTCAAGCGATTATCCTGCCTCAGCCTCCCAAGTAGCTGGGATTACAGTTGCCCGCCACCACACCTGGCTAATTTTTGTAACTTTGGTAGAGATGGGGGCTTAATCATGGTGGCCAGGCTGGTCTCAAACTCCTGACCTCAGGTGATCCACCTGCCTTGGCCTCCCAAAGTGCTGTGATCATAGGTGTGAGCCATTGTGCCCGGCCTTACAAGTGAATTTTTAAAGGCAACAAGGGGGGCAGGGTGTGGCTGCTAAAAGCTGTTTGTCAGGAATTCTGATTGGTTCACAGAAGTGACATTGCTGAGTGACTGGCTGGACTGGTTAAGCTCGAGGGTGTGGGTTCTGTCATGTAGTGCGGCATTCTCAGGCAAATTCATCGCTGCAGGCCGTGGCACTCCCGGGACAAGGCGGTAGCAGGATGCACCTGCTCTCTCCCGTCAGCGCTCTCTGAGCCTGATAATAGAAAGGACTCACATTTTTCAGATAAAATGCTTGTTTTCTCAGTCCCAGCAGGGTGAGTGCCAGCCTGCTTCCCAGCCACCCTTGGCACACAGCCAATTGGAGGGGAGAGGACCCTGCCTTTGGGGCAGGAGCCTCTGTTGACTCTGGTCCATCGAGCCCCAGCCCTTCCTTCCTGCCTCCTGGGCCACAGAGTCCCTGCCATTCCCTTTTCCTTGCCACCACCCACGCCAGCTGGACTCTGCTGTGGCTCAGGGTGGCTCCTCCGGGTCCACTCTGGCCGTGGGAAGACCCTGAATGCTTCAGGTGGCTGCCCCTCCCCACAGTACCGCATCCAGCACCTGATGAGGATGGTTTGCTTGGCCAATCTGTAGTCAAGCTCCTGAACCTCGCTGGGGGTCTATCTGTGCATTTCCTCCATATTCAGTTTTAGCAAGAATCCTGCTCAGTCGATTTAGCTCAAAACCTGCAGCCTGAATGTCTGATTCCTCTCACATCCGATGGGGCTTCTCAGCCCCTACCCAAGGCCATCAGCCGAGTGGAGACTAAACGGGGTCTCTGTCAGCTGGAAGTTGTTGAGCCACAGCTTGAGGGCGGGGCCGGGAAAAACGTGGGGCTAGAGGCTTCCATGGCCCAAGTCCTCTGAAGAGGTCTTGGCGGGGGGCTCAGTATAAACATGTTTCTTTCTTTTTTCTTTTATTGTACTTTAGGATCTGGGGTACATGTGCAGTTCATGCAGGATTGTTGCACAGGTACGTACATGGCAAGGTGGGTTGCCGCCTCCATCCCCCATCACCTATGCCTGGCATTTCTCCCCATGCTATTCCTCCTCACCCTCCCCACTCCCCGCTGTCCCTCCCCTTGCCCCCCACAACAGACCCCAGTGTGTGAGGCTCCCCTCCCTGTGTCCATGTGTTTTCATCGTTCAACACCCACCTATGAGTGAGAACATGTGGTAAACACGGTTCTTTAACCCAGAGAAGGATCGTGGGAAGAGGGGCAGGGGTTTAGGCAGATTGGTTTCTTTAAGGAGTGGCCGGCAGTGATCTGAGGGCAAACATTGCCAGGGGCGACGGGAGGGAAGGGAGAGCTAATCCTGCTGACGTCAGGTCTCAGGTGGGCCGAGGAATGGCTGATCTCACCTGGCCTTTGTTCTGCACTTGGGAAGATCCGCTTGGAATCCACCTTGTTGTGTGCATTCTAACAGACTCGCATTAGGGACCAGGTGTTGCTGATTAAAGTTGCAATTGACGTGTTCTTTTCCTGTTTACAGAAAGATAAACATCTTGGAAGGTTGGGCGGGAAAGAATGTGCTGGAAGGCAGTGAGGGCAGCGGTCCAGTCCCTGGGGGCAGCCATGCAAGCCCAGCCCCTTCTGCCTTGGGGGCTGTGGCCCAGCACCACCCGCTAAGATGCAGGGTTGCAGCAGTGGCTGTGGGCAGGACCCTTCGCCAGGCTCAACCTCAGCTCTCCCGAAAGCATAACTGGGTGAGGGCCCTGGGACTTTTCCCATCACTAACCTCCTGGCTGATCACCTGGCCTTGTCTTCAAGGAGTCCTCAGGAGGGTTTAGCCAGAACCCTCGCCCCCCAAGGCTCCTCTTGGCGGTTTTCATCCTGAGCCTTGGCTGAGAATCTGCACGAGCTGGGGCCATATTCAGAGTTGAGCCCACACTCTGCCCCACTGCAAGATGTGTGTCAGTGGGGCCCACACTGATGGAGTGGTCCTGAAGAAAAGTCTTCCTCAGCATGCCTTCATGAGTGTCCTGGAATGGAGCAGTGGGGACTCTGGCTTCATCCTTGGGGCTGGGGGCAGCCTGGGTGCCTCCTGCCTTCTGCTGCTCGAGTCACTGCCCGGTTTCCCAGGCCCAGTGCAGCAGAAACTCTCCACACACACTGCGCAGCTACCAGAAGCCTGCTCAGATGGGGAAACTGAGGCACAAAGAGAAGTCTCCAGTAACCGCAGGCAGCGTGTCCCAGTCCCTTTCCCAGATAAGCCTCATTGGCCCTGCAGGGCACCTCCCTTGGATCCAGTGTGGCTACAGTGGGGGGCCTAGGAAAGGGGTGCTGTGGGCCACAGGTCCCAGGGTCGGGTTGGCAGGGGCCAGTCCTGAGCTCTGAAGAAGCCCACTGGCTGGCGGGTGTAGCCCCTCTGGGGAGCCACACAGAGCATAGATGGTCTCCCTAATAAGGGCTTCATGATGCCAGAATCCAGGGAGACCGGGGTCTCAGGACCCGCTGGCTGAGGTGGGAGGCGGGCCTGCCCAGATCACACTCAGCCTGGAACCCCATATTCCAAACATGGGTTTCACCAGGCCATGCCAGTGCACTGTGAACCCCTCCTTACATACACACACCAAACACATACACACAAACACACCTGCCAAACACATAGACATACACCACAAGTGCACATCTTCCAAACACACATGCATGCAGACCTACCAAAGCCAAACACACACCACATACATCCTTACCAAACACACAGACACACTGCAAATGCACACCTAGCACACACACATCACACACATGCTCACTTATCACACACCCACACACATGCACACTTACCACAGAGACCACACACACCTACCACACACCCAAAGACACCACACATACGCACACCTACCACACACCCATAGACACCACGCATATGCACACCTACCACACAGCCACACGGACACACACGAACACCTACCACACACCCACACACTATACACACATGAACACCCTCACACACGTGCACACCTACCACACACCCACACACTACACATACATGAACACCTACCACATGTGCACACATTCACACCACACACACACCACACATGCACACACATCATAGACACAAATACACACATTTGTGCACATGCACACAACACATCACAGCACATCGCATGCATGCATGTGTATACATGCTCCTCATATGCACGGATGTGCTGTGAGCCTGGGAGCCAGGCTCTTGGTGCACTGTGTACAGGGTGTGTAAAGTGAAACGGTTTTTGAATTAGACACACAGGTGCCATTCCAGAGCCCTCCTGTGCATGGGTCATGTGTTCAGTCCTTAGTGCTGTGGAAAGGCCAGCTCTCCCCGAGACAGCAAGGAGCCCTGCCTGGGCTAGCCCACCTGCGCATGCTGGCTCAGCAGAGACTCAGGGACTGGGATGTCCCCACGCTGGCCCCGCCACATCCGTTCTGTCCTCTGTGGGCGCACCTTGCCCTCCCGCAGAGACTAGAAAGCCAAGTGCATTTCCCAGACTGCTTGCAGCAGTGCCTGGCGGTGGCGTGGGTTCTGTGGCGAACGCTAGGTTTGTGGTTTGGAAGGAGGTGCTCCCGCCTCTGTGGACACAGCACGTTCCCCACCTTACAGCCAAACACAGCTGCCACATTTTGGCACGTTATAGGGTCAAGAGTCCGGGAAGAGCTCTTTGGGGTAATTCTCTTCTGAGTGTGTCATATGAGTGTTCAGAAGTCACTGGGCTGCAGGTCCAAGATGGGGACCCCCGAGGCTGGAGCTCTGTGGGGCTGTCACCTGCACAGCATACATGGCGTCTCCTGAGTGGCGTTCACAGGGTGCTGACTTCTCCATGTGGCGCTGACCTCCTCCGGTGGAGCCTCCCAAGGCACCAGGTGGGGGCTGCAGGGTGTTTCTGACGTCCCTCGGGAGCCCTGTGGCTTATGATCACAGTTTCCATGGGTCGTTCAGAAACGCCTGCTGGGTGGTGCTCGGTGGCCAGCAGGTCTAAGCCACTTACCCACAAAGGCTCAGGGAGCTGAGAGGCCAAAGCGACCAGCCGGCAAACCCTGTTTCTCAGGAAAAAATCATTCCATTGTGTGTGGGAAACAGAAGCCCTGGTGTGGGCAGCCGTGAGATCCACGCATTGCTACCCTCGGACCCGGGGCTTAGGTAGCAGAGGGGAAGGAAGCAGGAGCTTCAGAAGGGGTGCATAGGATGGCTGGTCCCCCCCTCAGGAAAAGGCAAGAATGTCACCTGCTCTGCAGCCTTGACTCAGTAATTGGCTTAAGGGCAGGATTCTGTGTTTATAATAACGTGAAGGTTGTTTTGACCTAAGGGCCCAGAACTAGGGTTCATCGGGAGCCCACGTGGTGGCTTAGCATCCCAGATGGAGTCATTTTGGCCTTCAGCACAGGTGGTCCCGCTGAGTGATGTTGTCTGGGGTGAAGCGGTCTGCAGGCTCAGCGGGGGCTGGAGGACCCGTTGCCACAGTGGTGCAGGAGGCCTTGGGTTCTCGGCACGTGTGTGGAACCCTCTGCAGGTCTTCGCTGGGTATCCTGGCGTGTGGCCTCTCCCTCCACACGGGATCTCGGAGAGCACTACGTAAGCTGCAGTGCTCCTTGCAACCTCCTGTCTAAAGTCACACGGTGTCACTGTGCCACATTCCATTTGTGGGATGTGAGCTTCGAGCCTCTAAGGCTGATTCTGCCTCTAGAAAGGAGGAACATATTTTAACACAGACATGCCTATAAGAAAATAAAAAGATTAAGTGAGTTATGTAATATTATGTACTCTTTTATGGCAAGAAATCTGAACATTTGAGAGGAAACTTGGGTAAATCAATAAAAAGGGAAGAAATTGGCAAGTCCGTTCAGCGTTTGTCAGTGCAAAGTATGCCAAGACCAAACGGTTTTCAAGCTGACTTCTTCCTAATTGGTAAGAAACAGTTGCTTCTAGTATTTTATAAAATATTCCAGGAAATAGAAAAAGATGAAAAAATTTCCAATTCACATTTATAGCTAATGTAACTTCATATCAAATTTTGATATAGCATAGAAAAAATACTCCAATTTATTTAGTAAAATGGATGCAAAAATCCAAATAAAATACCATAAATTCATGCAGTCATTTATTAAAGATCAACATGCCATCATGACTTAATATTTGGAAGTATAATATAATATATTACATCAAAACACTGAAGTATAAACATCATGTAATTATGTTGTGATTCGTGAAAAAAGTACTTGACAAAATTTAGCATCCATTTCTCATAAAATCTTGTACTTAAAATAAAAGGGGGCCGGGTGTGGTGGCTCACACCTGTAATCCCAGCACTTTGAGAGGCCGAGGTGGGAGGATCACTTGAGGTCAGGAGTTCGAGACCAGTCTGGCCAACATGGTGAAACCCCGTATCTACTAAAAATACAAAAATTAGCTGGGTGTGGTGGTGCACGTCTGTAGTCCCAGCTACTCGGGAGGCGGAGGCGGGAGAATCGCTTGAACCCGGGAGGTAGAGGTTCCAGTGAGCTGAGATCACGCCACTGCACTCCGGCCTGAGTGACACAGTGAGACTCTGTCTCAAAAAAATAAAGTAAAATAAAATATGGAACTAAAATAATGCACCTAAAAAATCACACCTACTTTATGCAAAGGACAAATAGCATATTAATTGACGAAATAGCAACAATCAGCATTCAAGTCAGGAAAAAGCCAGGGGTGCCTATCTCGCTGCTACCAGTCAGCCTGCATTTGGGGAGTCTCATGGCGGGTGAGGGCAGGCAGGTGCAGTCAAGGCTGTGCACGTTAGGCCAGAAGGGCTGACGTTCTCCCCATCCCTGCAGGAGACAGGGGTGCCCACGGAGAAGATCCAAAGGCTTTGTTCACCTAATAACCTACAGAACCAGTAAGATGCTTTGGGTAAGTGATTGGACATAAAACTGGTTTTATGTGCTGGCAACCACCAGTTATCACAGAAACTGAAATAATAACAATGAGTTCTACGTGTAACGAGTCAAAAGCAGTAAAATTGTGCCTAAGAAAATGTTTAATCCATGGCAAGATGACGAGCCAGCACTGGCCACCGGACCCTCGCCCCGGATCAACCGTGCATGATGGCAGAAGGACACCCTGCCTAGTCCTCCTGGGGCTGGCCTGGGCATCCGTTACATAGGATCTGAAAGTCCTATTGATGTAAGGCATGGCACGGCACACTGACACTCTAGAGATGAAAGGCAGAGTGCTTTGTCACTTACAGCTCCAAATGAGGAAGGCTGCTGCAGTGCAGTGCCACGTGAAACACCCAGGAACGGGGAGCAGCCGGCTGCGACCGCCGCCCGGCAGCATGAGGGGCCGATCAGGAAGTGGTTGGGTTGGACTTAGCTGGTTGCTCAAGGAGGGAACTGACCGGCCTCTGGGGGCTCAAAACTGGGTCAAGACAGCACATCAGAAATAATAAAACCCATGCTGCATCACCCCCCAAGACCAGAAGGGCGGAGTGTGTCCCAGAGTGGGGTGACTGCCACCTGCACAGATGCACCTGCAGATGTGGGCTGAGGGGTCTGCAGGCACTGCCTGATGCCCACTCCTGTGTCACTGGGTCTCCCCTCAGGGACTGGACCTGCCGTGGCTGAGCATCACAGCTTCCCTGCAGCTTTGCCCGTCCTCCGCAGGGCCCCTTGCTTCAGCCTTGACCTGACTGCTCATGCACCTCCTGGAGTCCTCATCATCCCCTGTGGGGTTACTGTGACTTGGTGATGGCTAGCACGCGGCTGTCCCTGTAGGCATTCGCCCCCAAGACCCTCCAGTCCGCTGAGCCATCACACGGGCTAAGGTGTAGTCCTCCCTGGGATGCTCACTCAGGCCACCATCAGGGAACCCTCTGTGACCAGCCCTTGCCTCAAGCCGGGGACTATATAGGCCCCCTGCTGCACTCCAGGTGGCCCTCCCACTCCAGGCAGGCTGCGGCTGGCTGGTCTCAAAATCCCATTTGCTGTCTGTTTTCTTGGCTCACAGCCTGCTTGGGTCCTCTTGGAGAGAAGGACAGGAGAAGGATGTTGCATAGAAAGAGTTTCCAACGTCAGTACTGTCCTGAAAAAGCCTCAGCCAGCCAGCAGGTTGCCTTCAAGTCAAAGCTGCCCTCCGAGGGCTCTTGCATGGGCAGAAAAACAGCCAGCCCGAGTGCCCTCTCCTGCCCTGTCCCTGTCGGGAGCAGCCTGAGGAAGCCCCAGGCTCAAGAGAACCAAGGAGGCTCCTCCATGCACTCCATGGAAGAGGGTCCGGCTGGCACACCTCCTCGGTGGCCACACGCAGCCAGCAGGGAGCAGCCGTGAGCTGCAGTCACGGGGATTCATGTGGAGTCTCTGCCGCCTTCATGCCTCCTTGCATGCTAACATACCTGTCAAATCTCTCCTAGGGAATGCAGACAGTTCGCCTCTCAGCATCCCAAGTGGGAAAGGAGGAAGTCGGCCGGCCCGTCCTCATCCCCAGTCCCTGGGGATGAAGAATGGAGGAGCTGCCAGTGCTAGAGAGCACCATGCTGTCCCTGTCCCTTCTGAGATGGGAGAGGCCATGCAGGGTGAACTTGGGCTTTTGAAACAATTCAGAGGGTGAGGCCTCACCAGCAGAGGGCAGAGAGACTAAGGCAAGTTCCAGATTTTATCTTGAGTACTGCTTTGATTGATTGATTGATTGAGACGGAGTTTCACTCTTGTTGCCCAGGCTGGAGTGCAATGGTGCAATCTCAGCTCACTGCAACCTCCATCTCCTGGGTTCAAGGAATTCCCCTGCCTCAGCCTCCCAAATAGCTGGGATTACAGGCGTGCACCCCCACACGCAGCTAATTATATATATATATATGTGTGTGTGTGTGTGTGTATTTTTTTTTAGTAGAGACAGAATTTCACCATGTTGGCCAGGTTGGTCTCAAACTCCTGACCTCGTGATTCACCCGCCTTGGCCTCCCAAAGTGCCAGGATTACAGGTGGGAGCCACCACGCCCAGCCTTGAGTACCATCATTTAATACCCTTTGAAATAAAAGATAAGAGAGAATTTGAAGAGGCTTTTATTTTTGACAAAAGTTTGAGCTACAAGAATTCCAAGTTGAATTCTTGGAAAAGTACGTCGAATTGACAACAAGCAAGAGGGAATCTCTGGGGGGTGAATTGGCGCCGCCAACGAAGAGAGCGCTGGGATCCAGAACTGAGGGGCTGCAGCGCTGCGGGGGTCTGCTGTGCTTAGCTGCAGGTCTCCGGGACAAGCTCTGGCCACGGGGCGGCGGGGCGGGGAGGGGGTGCATAAAACTGAGACCCTGGGGGAGGCAAGACGCTGGGCGGGCCATGCTCTCTGTGCAGGGGGGAAACAGAAACCTCTGCCCGGCGGGACAGGGAATGAAAAGGGATTTTGCCTGTCTCAGCCTGGGTTCTGGGTAGGAAGAAAAACATCCTGCCTGAGATGCACACAGTGGCCTGACCTTCAGCTGGCTTTGGGGCTGGAACAGACACTGTCTGTTAACTGCAGAGGTGCTGAGCCAACACATTACAGCAAAGTGTGGTCTGGCCTTAGTGACATCCCTGGGGCCCCCAGGGAAAGAGGATGGGACCTGGATATGAAGGGAAAGGAATCCCCTGAAATATGGCTCCCAGAAGACAGTTTCAGGATTCACTGTTTCAAAACTCATCAGGTAACACACCCACTGAGGGCAACCCCTCGTAGGCAGCAAAGGGCAGAATTCGCTCCATGAGACCTTGGAACAATAGCACTTTGGAGAGGCGTGGTGTGATGCATAGTTTAAAATAATTGGAGATGTAAAAGAATAAACTGGGGGAGGCTTGGTGCAGTGGCTCACACCTGTAATCCCAGCACTTTGGGAGGCTTAGGTGAGCAGATTGCCTGAGGTCAGGAGTTCAAGACCAGTCTCACCAACATGCTGAAATCCCATCTCCGGTAAAAATAGAAATTAGTGGGACATGGTGGTGCCTGCCTGTAATCCCAGATGCTTGGGAGGCTGAGGCAGGGGAATTGCTTGAGGCAGGGAGGTGGAGGTTTTGGTGAGCCGAGATGGTGCCACTGCATTCCAGCTTGGGCAACAGAGCAAGACTCCATCTCAAAAAAAATAAAGAAAAAAGAAATAAATTGGGAACTAGATAAAATAGACAAAATCCAAGGTATAATAGCAGGAACATTTGAAAGAAAAAGCAAACCATCACTTGAGTTCTTGCATTAAAAGCTAAATTTTTATTTTCTGTGCATCACAGCCGCTGAGGGCTTCCTTAACCCATCCAAGCTCAGGGCTGCAGCATCTTGAACAGGAAGGCAGGAGAGTGAAAGAAACAGCCAGCTGTTGGCTGCAGCTGGCACCAGTTGCCCACCCTGTTCAGACCCTCAGAGTCCTCTCACTCCCCACTCACCTAGCCCCAGACTCTGCCACGTGATGACCTCAGGCTGCACCTGCTTCCTGCTCCATGCAGCCTTCCAGCCTCACTCGATCGCTGTGGACCACTGGCCAACACACCGGCAGCGCCGTGCCCAGGCCCTGGCCACGTGTGGCTGGATCAGTAGCTGAAAACACCGTTTCTCACTAGCCTCACAGTAACGGGACCCTCCCTATTTTCTGTGATTGAATTCCTGGATCCTGCCACCAGGTTATGATAGATTTTATGGCACGTCTCAAGATGTTGAGGTAAATAAATAATAAAATAAATAAAATAATAAAACAGATAAAAAGTGCTGGCCCCAGAAGCGTTCCAAACCCAAGCTGGGCGGATGCCAGAAACCTGCACCCAGGCGCAGCACAGTACAAATGCCGAAAACCAAGGAGAACAGGACACTTAATAACGGGAGAAGAAAAAGCCACATTGCCTTCAAAAGGACGGCGATCATACCAACACCTGACTTTCACGTCGAAATGTAACAAACAGCCGAGTCACAAGGGAACGGCATCTTCAAAATGGCGAAAGAATTTAATTGCGAAGTGAAATGATTCACTGCCAAGCTAAACTCGACTCCTAGTGGAAATACCCTCCAAGGATACAGGTGCAATAAACACAGACTCGAACAAGAGAAATGGAGAGTGTTCTTCCTCGGGAGACCTGAGAAGAGGTGTCTGCAGCATTCTTAGAGAGGGGCTAGAGCCACAGGGAGGAGAAACCTTCAGAACACACCTGCCACTGACGGCCAGAAAAGCCAGCTCCCAATTCTTTGAAAATGTCCCGCCGGGTGTGGTGGCTCACACCTGTAATCCCAGCACTTTGGGAGGCCGAGGCGGGTGAATCAGGAGGTCAAGAGATCGAGACCATCCTGGTCAACATGGTGAAACCCCGTCTCTACTAAAAACACAAAAATTAGCTGGGCACGGTGGCGTGTGCCTGTAATCCCAGCTACTCAGGAGGCTGAGGCAGGAGAATTGCCTGAACCCAGGAGGCGGAGGTTGCGGTGAGCCGAGATTGCGCCATTGCACTCCAGCCCGGGTGACAAGAGCGAAACTCCATCTCAAAAAAAAAGAAAAAAAAGAAAATGTCCCAAACTTGTAAATCTCTGATCATGCTGACCGAAAACACAGTGAAGGGGGCACCTGCGCGGGAGAAGGAAAGGGGACTGCGCTGGAGACCTGTGGACGTTAAAACTAGGTCGCAAGGAACATGCTAAAGGAAGTTTAGATGAGACGGGAAAATCCCTGGAAAAGTACAACTTATCAAAACTAAAATAAGAAGAAAGATGTTAAAGACATCTTTATTAAAGACATTTAATTATTTGTTATTTGTTTTTTTTTTTTTTTTAAAGAAGGAAAAAAAAAGAAAAAGAGGGAAAAAGGAATATTACTTCATTCCTAAAATGGGTTTCAATGATGGCCGATCAATATTTTGAGTGTTTAAAGTGGTTAATGCATATTTTATGTGTTTAAAATGGAGACCTCTATTGTGTTCATTTGTTCTGGCTCTGAGTTCAAGTCCTGGATATCGTTATCAATTTGTTGTCTCGTTGACTCTAAATCTCTTTATGTGTCTTATGTATCTGGGTGTTAAGATCTCTTATTGTTGCATTAATCCTTTTACCCTTGCATCCTTGTAGCTTTGAAATCTATTTTATTAAATGTGAGAATTGCAACTCCTGCTTTTTATTTATTTATTTTTGCTCTTCATTTGGTTGGTGAGTTTTTTTTCCATCCCCTTGTTTTGAGTCTTTGTATATCTTTAGATATATCGTTAGATTTTGTGGATAATATATATTTTGTATGTTTAAAATGGAGAGCTCTATTGAGTTTATTTGTTCTGGATCTTAGTTCCAGTCCCGGATATCGTTATCAATTTTTTGTCTCGTTGAATCTAAATCTCATTATGGGTCTTATGTATCTGGGTGTTAAGATCTCTTATTATTACATTAATCCTTTTACCCTTGTATCCTTGTAACTTTGAAATCTATTTTGTCAAATGTGAAAATTGCAACTCCTGCTTTTTATTTATTTATTTTTGCTCTCCATTTGGTTGGTACATTTTTTTTTCCAACCCTTAATTTTGAGTCTATGTATATCTTTGGATATACCGTTAGATTTTGTCTGTATCTTTTAATTGGGAGATTTGGTCAATTTAAATTTAGGGTTGCTGCCATTTGATATTAACTGGCTATTTTGTCCTTTCGTTTATAAAAATTCTTCTTTATGTTAATGCTCTTTACTTTTTGGTGTATTTTTAGAAAGGGTTATACTGGTTGTTCCTTTCTGTGTATAATGCTTCTTTTAGAAGTTCTTGTAGAGCAGGCCTGGTGGTAATAAAATCTCTGAGTACTTGCTTGTTCCTGAAAGATTTTATTTTTCCTTGAAATGTAAAGCTTAAATTGGCAGGATATGATATTCTGGGATGAAAGTTCTGTTGATTAAGTATATTGAATATTGGCCCCCACTCTCTTCTAGCTTGTAGGGTTTCCATTGAGAGATCTGCTGTAAGCCTAACAGGCTTACCTTTATGGGTAACTTGATCTTTCTCTCTGGCTGCCCTTAATATTTTCTCCTTCGTTTCGATCTTGGTGAATCTAACGATTATGTGCCTTGGGGTTGGTCTTCTTGAGGAATATCTTTGTGGTGTTCTCTCTATTGCCTGGGGTTGAATAGTGTCCTGCTTTGCTAAATTAGGAAAATTTTCCTGGATAATGTCCTGGAGAGTATTTTCCAGCTTGAATTCATTCTCTCCGTCACATTCAGGTACACCAATCAAGCGTATATTAGGTCTTTTCACATAGTCCCATATTTCTTGGAGACTTTGCTCATTCCTTTTTATCCTTTTTTCTCTATTCTTGTCTTGTTGTTTTGTTTCATTAAGTTGATCTTCGACCTCTGATACCCTTTCTTCTGCTTGATCCATTCGGCTGTTTAAGCTTGTACAAATTTCACTAAGTTCTCGTGTTGTATTTTTCAACTCCATAAGTTCATTTGTATTTCTCTCTATATTGTCTATTCTTTTCAACATTTCATCGAACCTTTTTTCCAAGTTCTTAGTTTCTTTACATTGGGTTAGAACAAGTTCCTTTAACTCCCAGAAGTTTCTTATCATCCACCTTTTAAAGCCTACTTCAGATAATGGAACACAGTCCTTTTCCATCAGGGCTTGTTCCGTTACTGATGAGTCCTTTTCCATCAGGGCTTGTTCGGTTGCTGATGAGTCCTTTTCCATCAGGGCTTGTTCTGTTGCTGATGGGTTCTGATTTTGAGTATACTCGGCCTTCTTAGGCTGTTTTTTTCCCTTCATTGTAGATGAACCTCCTTTCTAATTATTTTTCTGAGTCGACGTCCGACTTATTGATTCCCAGTGCTGGGATCCGAGCAACCCACTGTGGCGGCCTAAATAGCAGCGGTAAGACTGATGGTGCTCTTCTGCCCGGGAATCTCTGGTCTGGCTTCCCTCTTGAGTCCGCAACAAGTGGCTCTGACTTCCCAGAGCTCCAAACTCCGGTCAGTAGGGGAAGCAGTCCCGTTGGCTCTGCATGAAGAGCTGCTGCGCCTAGACGGCAAAACCGCTGCGGCGGCCACAAGAGTCGCGCTGGCGACCTGTGGGGCTCCTCCACTGGGAATCGGCTGATCGGTGAGTGACGAAAATTTTTCTAAAAGTGTGGCGTCGTCTCGTTCTCTGGGCTTTCACTGGGAGCTACAGTCCTGAGCTGTTAGTGGTCGGCCATCTTGGATCTGCTTCTCAATTATTTGTTATTTGTTAAAGACACTGGATACATTTGTTAAAGACACTGGATCTGTCATTAAAATGTTTCCCACAGTGGGACCTCCAGTCACAGGTGGCTTTGCCAGGGAATTCCACCGAACATGGAAGGAATAAATGACGCCATCTCACACGAGCTCTTCCGCAGCCGAGGCGTGATGGGAACAGCAACTCCACCTGCCGTGATTCAGTTCCTGGAAAACACGATACCCAAACCGAACAAAGAAAAGTAAAATTACAGACCAGTCTTGCTCACGAACATGAACGCAGAAATCCTCAACAAATCTTCGCATGGAAAGCCTGGCAGTATGTGGCAGCCATGTCCAACTGAGACACGTCACTCTCTCCTCCTGCCTCTGTGTGTGTGTGTGTGTATGTGTGTGCATGTGTGTCTCTGTGTGTGTATATGTGTATGTGTGTCTGTGTGTGTGCATATATGTGTATGTGTATATGTGTGTCTGTGTGTATGTGTGTGCATGTGCGTGTATATGTCTGTGTATGTGTATATGTGTGTGTCTGTGTGTCTGTGTGTGTGCGTGTATATGTGTGTATGTGTGTCTCTGTGTGTATATGTGTATATGTGTGTGTCTGTGTGTCTCTGTGTGTGTGCATGTATGTGTATGTGTATATGTGTGTGTCTGTGTGTGTGCGTGTATATGTGTGTGTATGTGTGTCTCTGTATGTGTGTATGTGTGTGTGCATGTATGTGTATGTGTGTGTGCGTGTGCGTGTATATGTGTGTCTGTGTGTGTGTGCATGTGTGCGTGTATGTGTGTATATGTGTCTGTGTGTATGTGTGTGCGCGTGTATGAGTATGTGTATATGTGTGTGTATGTGTGTGCATGTATGTGTGTGTATGTCTCTCTCTGTGTGTATGTGTCTGTGTGTATATGTGTGTGTGTCTGTGTGTATGTGTGTGTGCATGTATATGTGTATATGTGTGTGTGTGTGCATGTATGTGTATGTGTATATGTGTGTGTATGTGTCTCTGTGTGTGTATGTGTGTCTGTGTGTGTATATATATGTGTGTGTATGTGTCTGCCTGTGTGTGTATGTGTGTATGTGTGTGTGCATGTATGTGTATGTGTATATGTGTGTGTGTGTGCGTGTATATGTGTGTGTGTGTGTGTGCGCGTGCGCATGCGCACGCATATTTCTACAAACCAGTGAAAAACTGGCGGGCAGACTAGGAGGCAATGTGTGTGGAATCGAACAAACACTTCACAGAAGATGTCCCATGGCCAGTAAGCGTGAAATGGCGTCCAGCGTCATTAACATGAGGGAAGTGCAATGCAAGGCACATCAGCATGTTCATCGCATGTGTGACATTGAGGAGCCCAACCCCACCGAGCGCTGGGGAGGTGGCGGGGTGAAGAGAACTCCCGTACGCAGCCGTGGGGGGCTTGTGGGGAGGCTCCTCCCATTGCCTGCAAGGCTGCAGGGCTGGGACATCTGTGTGGCGCTATTCCTCCCTCGCAGCTCTGTGGCCCGGATGGCGGTGGGGAGGGCGGGCCAGCAGGAGCAGCTCCACTGGAGTCAAATTTCTGGGGCCTCGATCCTGCTATCAGCTGGGTTCCCCGATTTTCCTCCGTACGCCCTCGGGGTCTCTCCCTGTGCATGTGGCTTCTCCACCTGGTGTCTTTAGAGGGGCAGCTGGACTTCATACATGGCTGCCTCGGGCTTCCAAGAGGCATAAGACCAAGTTGCCCAGCCCTTATGAGACTCAGACCCAGAACTACAACCCAGGCCCAGCCCAGATCCATGAGGCGTGGACTCTACCGGCAGGTTAACATCCATGTGAGGGTCACATGCCAGCTGCACCACCATCCCTGCCAGCATGTGCCCAAAACAGTGGCGAGAGAGAAAGCGACAGCAAAGGCACATGTGGGGAGATGCCATGATGTAAAATTTCAAACGGATGTGACAGACACCGTGTGTGAAGCACGTTTAGCAAAGACACAGACACACTGAGGGCAAGGACAGCCCCATGTGAAGGATGGGGTTACCTCCCTGTCTCGCTCTGTCACCCAGGCTAGAGTGCGGTGGCACCATCTCAGCTCACTGCAACCTCCACCTCCAGGGTTCAAGTGATTCTCCTGCCTCAGCCTCCCGAGTAGCTGGGATTACAGGCACCCACCACCATGCCCAGCTAATTTTTGTATTTTTAGTAGAGATGGGGTTTCGCCATGTTGGCCAGGCTGGTCTTGAACTCCTGACCTCAGGTGATCCGCCCACCTTGGCCTCCCAAAGCGTGGGATTACAGCCGTGAGCCACCACACCCAGCAGATCATGTTTTTAAATGAATTAGAAGCAACTAAAATGTTAAAATAGGACATATGCGGGTGGTGATTTTACAAGTGCTTGTTATGTTATTCTGTCTATCTATCCATCCATCCATCTATCTATATCACTTACCTATCTAATCTGTCTGAGTAATGTTAAGCAACACTTACTTAAAAGCTTCCAGAGCAGTACTAAGAGCCCCCACGTCCCCTCTGCCTCTCCAGGAAGTGGTCACTGCCTTTGCCCCACATGCTGCAGACATGCACTCCCTACCTTCATTCTTTCTCCCATGCCAGCCCGGGCCCCTGGTCCTGGGGGGTCGGCCAGGATTCTCCACCTGAGATTCTCCTTTTTCCCCCTGTAATTGATTGGTCTTCCAGCATCGCACCAATTTCCTGTTCCTTAAGTGTCTACCCAGCAGCCTCACAGCTCACCACCCCAAATTAGCCTCCTCCAGGAGAGCTACCCATGGACCAACCTTCATATCTGTAATTCCTTCTGCATTCATTAGCTGGTACGTGACTATTAAAAAATGTGAGTTTTCTCATCTTCCTTGTTCATTCATGTACACTGTCAGCTTGCGGGTTCCTACTGTGTTCAGAGGGCTGTAATCCATGAATTACATGTATTTATTTATGTATTTGTTTAGAGAGTGAATCTTACTCTGTCGCCCAGCCTGGAGTGCAGTGGCACAATCTCAGCTCACTGCAACCTCCGCCTCCCGGGTTCAAGCGATTCTCCTGCCTCAGCCTCCCGAGTAGCTGGGACCACAGACATGCATTACCACACCTAGTGAATATTTGTGTTTTAGTAGAGATGGGGTTTTGCCATGTTGGCCAGGCTGGTTTTGAACTCCTGACCTTACGGAGCCACCTGCCTCGGCTTCCCAAAGTGCTGTGATTACAGGTGTGAGCCACTAGACTTGGCCAATTATTTATTTTTGATGGCAAAATGGTTTCTGATGTAGGCATGGGAGCCCCCTTGGGCCGGCCCCTGTGACCCTTGGACGTGCCCATATCCTTCATTGACCAAGTCTGTACTTTATGGCACAAAAAGATGTCCCAGGCTCATTTTGTTCTTTCCCTGGCACTTGTGCTCTGATGAGTGATTCCCAGCCCTGGAATCATTGCTTTCAGTGAAGGACGGTGTTTGGAAACCAAGGTGTGGGCACTAGGCATGCTCGTTGCTGTGAGAGTGTTGATGCCGCTGGGTCCTCCCAGTGGACAGCCTGGGAAGGACGTGTGTGCCTCGCCATACGTGACACACATCCGTATCTCTGTATCTACCTGTGCATCCAGTCAACAGCCAAGAGTTCTCACCAACACTCTCTGTTCCAACTCAGCACCCCAGGACTCCTTCCAGCGTCTCAGACTCGTCTTCCCCAGCAGGGCTCCTTCCAGCCTCTCAGACTAGTCTTCCCCAGCAGGGCTCCTTCCAGCGTCTCAGACTCGTCTTCCCCAGCAGGGAGAACTCCAGCCTCTCAGACTCGTCTTTCCCAGCAGGGAGAACTCCATCCCCTTTATCCTCAATGTGTTTACTTGTTTTGTTTGCTTCACATGACTGATCTCCCTGTCGCACTCACGGCCTCCGTCCACTCCCTTTGTGCTCCTTCCCTGACACCCTCAGCAATGGGGCCTACTGGTCTGCATTCTGAGGGGCTCCCCTCTACTCCTGCCACCTGCATGTCCTAGAAAGCCAGAGCCGCTGGTCCACACCTTTGTGCAGCTCCCAGGCTCCAGCCTGTGCCTCAGTGTGGCTTCCCAATCTCCATGACTTCATGTCTTCAACCCCTTGGCCATATCTTCCATGCTGGAAGAGGAGGGAAGAAAAGGGGAAGGGGAAGGGGAAGGGGAAGGAAGGTGTCTTAGTCTGTTGGGGTTGCTACGACACAATACCACAGCATGGGTGTCTTATCGACAACAGACACCAATGTCTCACCGCTCCGGAGGCTGGAAGTGCAAGGTGAAGGCACTGGCGGACTCTGTCTGGCTAGCCCCTGCCTTCTGGTTCACAGATGTCGCACTCTGACTGTGACCTCACCTGGGGAAAGGGTGAATGAACTCCCTTGGGGCCTCTTTCATCAGAGCACAAGTGCCATTCATGAGGGCTCTGACACCAGGACCTAATCACCTCCCCAAAGACCCCACTTCTTGATACTTTCTCCTTGGAGCTAGGATTTCAGCACAGGAATTTTGGGAGGACACAGACATTCCAGCCATAGCATTCCGCCCTGCAAAATTCCTGTCTTCCTCACATGCAAAATACGTTCACTGCATCCTAACAGACCAAGGGTTGTCACTCATTCCAGCATCAACTCGATAGTGGGAGTCTGAGCGTCTCATCGAAACATGGTGTAAATCAGAGCTGGGTGAGACTCAAGGTACGATTCACCCAGAGGCGGTTCTCCTCCAGCTGTGAGCCTGCAGAGGCAAGCGAGAGGCCGTGCTTCCTGAACGCAGGGGTGGGGCGGGCAGAGGACACACGAGCCTGTTCCGAAAGGGAGAGATGGGAAAGAGGAAAGCGTGGCAGGTCCTGAGCAAGGACAAAGGCAACAGGCAAACAGCATTAGATCGAAAGGCTCACCAGGAGTCTTTCTTTGGCCTGATTCACTTCTCTCCCATCCCACTGGGACAGTCGAGGGATCTGCCTTTCAGAGATGGTAGGCGCAGCCCTGCCCATGGCGCTGTGCCTAGGCCAGCCCCTGTGGCTGTTCTGTGGCGGCCCTAGCTCTGCACCCTTCTGTGTCTGAGTCTGGAGGTGTGAAATCCTAAGCCAGCTGCCCCCTTGCTCTGAGGTCTTAGAGGCGGCCCTGACTCCAAGCTCTGTTCGGCATTGCCCTCGTGGGGCCTTTCTGCGGCGGCTCTGTCCCATGGTGGTTCTCTGGCCTCCCAGCCTTCTGAGGCACCCCTTGACATCTAGGTGGAGGTAGACATGCCCCACACCTCTGCTGAGTGCACAGCCCACCAGCACCTGCTGGACCCCACCTGGGCGGTGAGGAGGGCTGTGAGGAAGTCCAGGGAGGGCACCCCACCAGGCCGGGCAGAGCCTGCCTTTGAAACCACTCTGTTTCCAGGCCCCTTGCACTCCGCATCTGTGATGAATGGGGCAGTCCCACGGGCTCCAAACCATCAGCCTCGGGCTCATTCTTTCACCGTCAGCACCTGGCTTCCGCAGAGGTGGCTGAGCTGTGCTGATCTCATCCAGCGGTGGCTTGGCTACACCCTGATTCTCTCCTGAACACGTTTTCTCATTCCTTTCGGCACGGGCCAGCTGAGAAGTTTTCAAACTTTTAAGTTTTGATTCCCCTTTGACGAAAAACATCATCTTTAAACCATTTTTCTCTTCATGAATTTCACTACAAGCTTTCAAGAGCACCAAGCTGCACCTTCGTGCTTTGCTTAGAAACTTCTTCAGCTGGCCAGGTGTGGTGGCTCACGCCTGTAATCCCAGCATTTTGGGAGGCTGAGGCAGGTGAATCGCAAGATCAGGAGATCGAGACCATCCTGGCTAACACGGTGAAATACCATCTCTACTAAAAATACAAAAAATTAGCCGGGTGTGGTGGCACACGCCTGTGGTCCCAGCTACTTGGGAGGCTGAGGCAGGAGAATCACTTGGACCTGGGAGGCGGAGGTTGCAGTGAGCCAAGATTGCACTATTGCACTCCAGCCTGGGCGACAGAATGAGGCTCTGTCTCAAAAAAATAAATAAATAAAAGGAAAAAGAAAAAAGAAAAAGATAATCTATGCAAATGGAAACCCAAGAGAGTAGCAAGACCTATACTTATATCAGATAAAATACCTTTTCATCCCTGCAGAATCTGAGAAAAAAAACTATTGAAAAATAGACTTTAAGTCAAAATTGTAGAAACAGACAAAGACGGTCCTGATACAATGATAATGGGATCATTTCATCAAGAGGATATAACAATTGTGAATATATATGCGCCCAACATGAGAGCACCTAAATACATAAAGCAGATCTGAAGGGACAGATTGGTAGCAATACGGTAATAGCAGGGAACTGCAGTATCCCACCTTCAGCAACGGGGGGATCATCTAGAAGGAAAATCAACATAACACTGGACTTGAACTACAGTGTACAGCAAATGGGCATGAGGGACAGGTACAGAACGTTCTGTGCAACAGCAACAAACACACATTCTTCTCGATTGCAAATGAAACATTCTCCAAGACAGAAAATGTGTTAGGCCGCGACACAAGTCTTAGTACATTTAGGAAGAGTGAAATCATACAAGTATCTTTTCTGTTCACAAGGGTATAAAACTGGAAAGAGTAACAGGAGAAACCTTGGAAAATTCACAAATACATGAAACCAAGGAATCAATGACAAAATTAAAGGAGACATTTAAACATTTCTTAAGACAAATAAAAATGGGAACACAACAGACGGAATACAGCAAAAGCGGTTCTAAGAGGGAAGTTTATAGAAATTGCTTACGTCAAAAAAGAAGAAAGATCTCAAATAAATAACCAGTTTTGCACCTTAAGGAACTAAAAAAACAAAACAAAGCTCAAAATTGACAAAAAAAGGAAACAATAAAGATCAGAAGCCGAAATAAATAAAATAGAGACCGTAAAAACCACAGAGAAGACCCATGTGGCCAGGCATAGTGGCTCACTCCTGTAATCCCAGCATTCTGGGTGGCTCACACAGGCAGATCCCTTGAGCCCAGGAGTTTGAGATCAGTCTGGGCAACACGGTGAAACTCTGCCTCTACAAAAAATACAAAAATTATCCGGGCATGGTGGCATGCACCTGTAGTCCCAGCGATTCAGGAGGCTGAGGCAGGATTGCTGGAGCCCAGGAGGTTAAGGTTGCAGTGAGCTGTGATCATGCCACTGCGCTCCAGTCTGGGCGACAGAGGGAGGCCCTGTCTAAAGAACCAAACACCCAATGAAATCAAGAGTTGGTTTTTAAAATATATAAACAAATTGAGAAATCTTTAGCCAGACTAACTATAAACAAAAATCAGAGATGAAAAAGGAGGCATTACACCTGACAGAACAGAAACAAAAAGAATCATAAGAGACTACCACGGACGATTATCCATGAACAAATCTGATAACCTAGAAAAAATGGATAAATTCCTGGAAATGCAGCCAACCAAGATTAAGTTATGAAGAAGCAGAAAATCCAAACAGATTAATAATGAGTGAGGAGACTGAGTCACTAATAAAGTCTCCCATCAAAAATAAAAGCCCAGACCGGGCATGGTGGCTCAAGCCTGTAATCCTAGCACTTTGGGAGGCCGAGGCGGGTGGATCACAAGGTCAGGAGATCGAGACCATCCTGGTCAACATGGTGAAACCCCGTCTCTACTAAAAAAATACAAAAAATTAGCTGGGCATGGTGGCGTGTGCCTGTAATCCCAGCTACTCAGGAGGCTGAGGCAGGAGAATTGCCTGAACGCAGGAGGCGGAGGTTGCGGTGAGCCGAGATCGCACCATTGCACTCCAGCCTCGGTAACAAGCACGAAACTCCGTCTCAAAATAAATAAATAAAATCCCAAGACCCAGTGGCTTCCCTGCTGAATTCTACCAAAGATTTAAAGAAGATACAGTATCGATTATTTTCAAACGCTTCCCAAAAATGGAATAG
Organism: Callithrix jacchus; assembly: GCF_049354715.1. Classification (NCBI taxonomy): domain Eukaryota; kingdom Metazoa; phylum Chordata; class Mammalia; order Primates; family Cebidae; genus Callithrix; species Callithrix jacchus. Next base: position 54,572,125 of record NC_133517.1, read on the forward strand.
GAGAGAATACTTCCAAACTCATTCTATGAGGCCAGCACTGTTCCAGTACCAAGCTAGACCAAACAACAAAAGCTACAGGCCCACATTCTTGATGAATACAGAGGCAGAAATTCTCAGCCAGGTATTAGCAAACCAAATTCAACAGCACATTGAAAAGATCATTCACCAAGATCGAGTGGTGTCCCTCCCAGGGAAGCGAGGGAGTCTCGACGTTCACAAATCTATAAGCGTGATGCATCTCATCAGCAGAATCAAGGACAAAAACCCCATCATTATCTCAACAGAGGTAGAAAAGGCACTTGACAAAATCCAACATCCCTTTATCATAAAACTCTCAACAAATTTTTTTTTTTTGAGATGGAGTTTCGCTCTTGTCGCCCAGGCTGGAGTGCAATGGTGTGATCTCGGCTCACTGCAACCTCCGCCTCCTGGGTTCAGGCAATTCTCCCACCTCAGCCTCCTGAGTAGCTGGGATTACAAGCACGCACCACCATGCCCAGCTAATTTTTTGTATTTTTAGTAGAGATGGGGTTTCACCATGTTGACCAGAATGGTCTCGATCTCTTGACCTCCTACTCCACCCGCCTCGGCCTCCCAAAGAACTCTCAACAAACTAAGGGTAGAAGGAATGAACCTCAACTTCACCAAGGCCACATAGGACAAATCTATAGTTAATATTATCTTGGGGGAGGGGGGGGTTTTCTGTAAAAAAAAAAAAAAAAAAAAAAAAAAAAAAAATATATATATATATATATATATATATATATATATATATATATATATAATGTCAAATGGGGAAAAGGAAAGTTGAGATTTTTCTCTAAGATCTGGTACAAGACAAGGGTGGCAACTGTCACCATTTGTATTTAACATAGTACGGGACATCCTAGCCAGAGGAATTAGGCAAGAGAAAGAATAAAAAGGCATCCAAAGTAGAAAGGAAGAAGTGGAATTATCATTGTTTCCAGTCAACATGATCTTAGATACAAAAAATCTTAAAGACTCAAATAAAAAACTGTTAGAACTAAAAAGCAAATTCAGCAAAGTTGTAGACTACAAAATCAACGTACATAGCTGGGTATGGTGGCATTTGCCTGTAGTCCCAGCTGCTTGGGAGGCTGAGGCAGGAGGATCACTTTAGTCCAGGAGTCTAAGGCTGCCATGACTCCAACCTGGGTGATAGAGTGAGACCCTATCTCTAAAAAACAGAACAAAATGAAATGAAACCAATATCCAAAAATTGGTAGCATTTCTATACACTAACAGATAACTACCTAAAAAAGAAATTTAAAAATTCCATTTACAATAGCTATAAAAAATAAAATACTTAGGAATACATTTAACCAAAAAGATGAAAGATCTGTACATTGAAAACTGGAACACTCATGAAAGAAACTGAAGAAGACACAGGATGGAAAGCTAACCCCTGTTTACAGACTGGAAGAGCTGATGTTGCTAACATCTCTATACTACATAAAGTGATCTACAGATTCAACGCAATCCCTATCAAAATACCGATGACATTCTTCACAGAAATAGAAAACAGAAGAAGTAGAAATAGAAAATGACCAATGACATTCTTATGTAAAATACCAGTGACATTCTCCATGGAAATAGAAAATAGAAAAAAAAAAAATCCTAAAATTCATATAGAACCACAAAAGACCTCAAATGGCCAAAGCAGCCTTCAACAAAACAGAACAAAACAAACAAACAATAGGCTGGAAGCATCATACTACCTGAGTTCAAAATACACTGCAAAGCCACAGTAATTGAAACAGCATGGTATTGGCATAAAGACCAAGGAACATAGACACAGGCACATAGACCAAGGAACAGAACAGGGAACCCAGGTAGGCACAAGGTGCTAATCTTGATTTATGGGGGTCCTGGTACTCCAAGCTTGTCTCAGGACCCTGGCACACTCAATTCCCACTGTCTGAAGGCACTTTCTTTTTCCCTGCACCCCTCTTTAGTGCGTTACTGCTTTTTCTCCTTTGGTTGAGGTCAGAGCCTTTGTTGGGAGAAGGTGGTCCGCTGGTGTCTTCTCTCCCATTGTACACAGGGTCCCTGGTGTCAGGGGGTCTTTGCCCAGCTTGCCTACCCTGCTCCACCCTCTCCTGGGTCCTCACTTCTGTCTTCCTGGAACTGCCTGGAGCAGGAGGGGTTCTGGGGCTGCAAACCATGTAGAAAGAGGAGGCTGAGGTGAGTTGACAGAGGCCAGGGTCCTTAGATGACCTCTGAGCTTTGCCTGTTTTCCAGGAATCTGCACTCCCTTCCTGACAGACTTTTATCTCCTCTTGTGTGTGGCCAGCAGCCTCTCCCAGGCCCACAGGAAGAGCTTTCTCTTGTAAACACCAAGGTGTGGAGGGAGGGGGCCTTTTAACTCACATCTATGAACTATGGGCTGGGTGGAAACTCGACACCCACTGTGTCCCCAGCCCCCTCGCCTGTGCTGCCGTCAGGGGCCTGGCACCTTCAGCAGAATCTGGGTGCCTCTGAAGCCCCCGTCCCATCCTGGCCCTCTGGATGGGTACCAGTGGGACCTTTGCCTTTCCTCTGCTGCCACGGCTCCAGGTCCCAGGAAGTGGGGCGGCCAGTGGAGGAGGTGCAAAGGCCAGTTCTGGGGAAAAAGCAATCAGAAGGCTGCCAGAGCACACCTTCCACTGGTCTGTGCTTGCTCTGCCTGTCTGCGTGTCTCCTCCCCATGCCCATGCCATCCACAGCATGTGCACACACCAAATGCAAACACAGCACATGCATGCACACATACTTCATGCACACAGAAACTACATGCATGTGCTCACACCACATGCACACACACCACATGCAAACACCACGTACATGCACATACATCACTCAGAGCATGCACACACTAAACCCACAGTATGAACACACATCACAGCCATGCATACAACATGCATGCATTCATGTATCCTGTACCCACAGCATGCACACACTCCACATGCACTCACACGATGACACACAGCACACACACTCCACATGCATTCACAAGACCACAGCACACACACACTCCACATGCACTGACACGACCACACACAGGACACACACACACTCCACATGCACTCACACAACCACACACAGTACACACACACACTCCACATGCACTCACACGACCACACACAGTACACACACACACTCCACATGCACTCACAACCACACACAGCACACACACACACTCCACATGCACTCACACGACCAGACACAGCACACACACACTCCACATGCACCCACAACCACACACACACACACACTCCATATGCACTCACACGACCACACACAGCACACATACACTTCACATGCACTCACATGACACACAGCACACACACTCCACATGCACCCACACGAGCACACACAGCACACACACACTCCACATGCACCCACATGAGCACACACAGCACACACACACTCCACATGCACCCACACAACCACACACAGCACACACACACATTCCACATGCACCCACACGACCACACTGCACACACACACTCCACATGCACACACATGAGCACAGACAGCACACACACACTCCACATGCACCCACATGAGCACAGACAGCACACACACTCCACATGCACTTGCACGACTACACACAGCACACACACACTCCACATGCACCCACACGAGCACACACACACTTCAAATGCACCCAGACGAGCACACACACACACTCCACATGCACCCACACGACCACACTGCACACACACACACTCCACATGCACACACATGAGCACACACAGCACACACACTCCACATGCACCCACATGAGCACAGACAGCACACACACTCCACATGCACTTGCACGACTACACACAGCACACACACACTCCACATGCACCCACACGAGCACACACACACTTCAAATGCACCCAGACGAGCACACACACACACACTCCACATGCACCCACACGACCACACTGCACACACACACACTCCACATGCACCCACACGAGCACACACAGCACACACACTCCACATGCACTCAGATGAGCACACACACACTTCACATGCACCCAGACGAGTGCACACAGCACACACACACTTCACATGCACCCAGACGAACACACACAGCACACACACTCCACATGCACCCAGACGAACACACACAGCACACACACTCCACATGCACCCAGACGAACACACACAGCACACACACACTTCACATGCACCCAGACGAGCACACACAGCACACACACACACTCCACATGCACCCACATGGCACACGCAGCACACACACACTCCACATGCACTCACACGACCACACACAGCACACACACACATGCTCCACATGCACTATTGCAGAACCCCATACCTGTAGATGGAACTGCCAGTTAGTTGCTGCTGGTCTGAGAGGTCCTGGTGGCCCTGGCTCCCTGGTGTCCGTCTGTACATAGGGTGAGTGCCCCGGCATAGGGGAGTGCCCCAGCATAGGGGAGTATCCTGGCATAAGGGGAGTGCGGTGGCATAGGGGGAGTGTCCTGGCATGGGGGAGTGCCGTGGCATAGGGGTGTGTCATGGCATGGGGGAGTGCCCTGGCATAGAGGGAGTGCCCTGACATGGGGGAGTGCCCTGGCATAGGGGGAGTGCTGTGGCATGGGGGGTGCCCCGGCATAGGGGAGTACCCTGGCATAGAGGAGTGTCTTGGCATAGGGGGAGTGCTCTGGCATAGGGGAGTGCCGTGGCAGGGGGGAGTGCCGTGGCATAGGGGGAGTGCCGTGGCATAGGGGGAGTGCCCTGGCATAGGGGGAGTGCCGTGGCATGGGGGGGTGCCCTGGCATAGGGCATGGGGGAGTGCCATGGCATAGGGAAAGTGCCCCGGCATAGGGGAGTGCCTCAGCATAAAGGGGTGCCGTGGCATGGGGGGGTGCCATGGCATAAGGGGGTGCCCTGGCTGGATCAGGCCCCTGAAGGTTGCTCCCCACAGAGGTGGTTCGGGCAGGCACCACCTTCAGAAATGTGAGAAATCCAGTACTTGGCCTGTGGGGTTGGGTTTTGGAAACTGTCTGTTTTGGTTTTCTTGTCTTTCTTTTTTTCCCCTGAGACAGAGGCTTGCTCTGTCGTGGTGCGATCTTACTTACTGCAACCTCCGCCTCCCAGATTCAAGCGATTCTCCTGCCTTGGCCTCCAGAGTAGCTGAGATTACAGACATGCGCCACCATACCTGGCTAATTTTTTTTTTTTTTTTTTTTTTAGTAGAGATGGGATTTCACTATGTTGGCCAGGCTGGTCTCAAACTCCTGACCTAGTGATCCACCTACCCCCGCCTCCCAAAGTGCTGTTTTGGTTTTCTTAAAAGGATCAGGGCTGGACATGGAAACTCCAGCATAGGTGGTCCCCTAGGACCCAGCTGCTCTTCCTTAGAACCACCAGGAGACCCTGGAGAGAACCAGAAACAGGAGGGCCGGGCCTTCTCCTGCATCCCAGGGGATGACAGCAGGGGCTCCTTGTCCTTGGGAGGCTCCTGGGCCTGGGTGCCCACAACCCTGAGGCCCCAGCCCCAGCCTTCTCGCTCCTCGGACTCCTCATGGGCAGGGCAGGGCAGGGCCTGGGAGTGAAGGCTGGGCCCAGAGGAGTTTGGGTCACAACCCAGCCTGGGACTAGGCACTCCCTACCGCCAAGGCCCCCACCCTGGGAGCTGTGCCCCCTCACAGCCCCAACCCAGGCTCTGTGCCCGCCTCCCAGCCACTGCCTGGGGTGTGGGAGACAGCCACCCTTGCTCTGGTGGCTTCGTCCGTCCTCTGACCTGCCGTGGTTGGCTGGGATATGTGTCTGGCTGAGGACAGTTAATCTGGATGCGCAGTGGTCAGTGGTCACACGCCATCAGCCCGAGGGCAGGGCTCGGTTTCCCCAAGGACCTACAGACCCCGCCTCTGGTAATCCCTTGGAGCTTCTGGGGTCACATTCAGGGGGTTGGAAGGGCAAGGGGCCATAAGGAGGGAAGAGAGGGAGCTCTTCTCCCTGGGAAGGTGCTGTGGGGGAAATGCTCTTGTCACCTGTGTCCTGCAGGGAAGAGTGGCTCCTGTGGGCTGGGGGAGTTTCTAGACCCAGAGTGTGGGCCACAGGGCAGAGGCTTGGAGGGGAAGAAAGTGTGAAGGAGGATGAGGAAGGGAACCAGGCTAGAGACCCCTCCTGGGCCGCGTACCTGCCTCTGTCGAGGGGGCTCCTAGCACTGCAGCCACCACCTGGGGAGACCTGGATAGATGCCTGGCCTGTGGAGGTGCTGGGTGGGGCTCCTGCGAGGGACTGCAGAGAGCATGCGTAGAGGAAGATGATGCTTCTTGGTGGGAGGAGTTGGGCCACCTCCCAGACTGGGTCCTGGCAGGGGGCCATGCACTTACCTTTCCTTTCCCTCCCCAAGAAGTAGCCATTCGGGATTGTCTGGCTGAAGGAAAAGCTGGATGTAGCCACAGGTGAAGACCCTTGCACTCCCCACCCCACTGCTTCCACTGCCCCCACTCCCCCCCCCCGCCCCCCCCACCCTTCCACCTGAAAGACATTCACAGAGCAGGAAGCTCGCTGCTGGAAAGTGTTTATTTTCTGTTGTCCTCGCCTGCGGTGCCGGGTGCCGTTGCCAGGAGCTGGGCTGGAGGGGCTGGACGCCGGGCTCTCCTAGAGGCCTCTGTCCAGCCAGGTCTTGTGGGCTCTGGATCTTGGGTGATTGGCGCGCTTGTTGGCAGGTGGCAGGGCACTGGGCAGGTGGGTGGCAGGAGCGGCTGGGGTCAGCACAGTGGCCTGGACTGCCTGCCCCTCCCCAGCCTGCGCTGGGCAGCAGAGCGGGATGAACTCCAGCACAGCCCGTGTTTGCTGAGCACTCTGGGGTCTGAGGCTGTGGACACCGTGGGCACCCGGTGTGTGTGCGAGTGTGCGTGCACGCAAGAGAGAGCTAGTGTGAGGCCAACACAACTGTGCGTGCCGGGTGGAATTCACTACCGTGGCAAGGCCCCTGTCAAGCTCCTGGAGGAGCCCGTGGTGCCTGAGTTACAGGACAGTCCTCACAGCAGCGCCAAGAGGAGGGGCCCCAAGCTGAGCAGGAGACCCCCGGCCAGCGCCCCGAGGCTGCGCCTGGCTCTGGCTGCCCCGTTGCAAAGGTCCCTGTTGCAGCAGGCCAGGTTCTTCACCTCCGAAGTCAGAAGGTTCCCCACACCCCCGGGGATCTGGGGCAGACTCTCCGGCCGGAGCGACTGTAGGGTCTTTGAGGCGTCCTCGCAGGAGGGAGCACAGCTCTTGATTCCCATGGTAATCTTCTTCTCTGTGGGCCAGAGAGAAGGTGCCTGGCCTGGCAGCCCCGGTCCCGCTGCCCTCCCGTCCGGCCTCTCCTCCACCCTCTCCACCCGGGCTTGGCCCTTGGTTCTCGGCTGCCGGCCCTATCAGAGGCCCACCCACCCAGCCCCAAGTCCCTGCTCGGGGGGGGACCCCCTCGGTACGCCTGGTGACACCGAGGCGGGCGGGGTGACGCATACCGGCCTCTGCCACAGCCCCTCTCCTTCCAGGAGGCCGGGGAGCCCTGGGGCACAGCCCCCGAAGCGGTCCCCAAAGGGCTCTTCCCAGATCCGCGCGCCCCGGGCCTGCCAGCACTCACCACCGCCATCATTCACAGTGAAGACCAAGTCGCTAGCAAAGCAGACCCCAACGCACTGGCTGGTCTGGCACTGGCTGGTTCCCTGGACGTTAGCGCAGTTGTAGCACTGCAGGCTCAGGGCTGGGGGTGCAGACACAGGCTGGGTCCAGACCCGGACCGGCCGGGCAGCCCCCTCCAGGCCCCTCCTCAGGGGCTGTGGCCTCTCCCTGCCACCCGGATCCCGGAGGACTGGCCCCTCACGACCTCACGAGCCGGAGTCCGTCCCCAAGGCAGCCCCAGCTCCCAGGACTGCTCCCGTCCCGCCGCACTCACCCCGCCTGGAGCACAGCAGGGACGCCAGCAGGAAGAGACAGGCCGCTTTCATGGCTCCGGGCGGCTCCCGCAGCGCGGCCCAGCTCCCAGCGCGCTCCTCCAGCCCGCAGCTCCCACCCCGTGGCCTCTGACTGGCTGCAGCCTGGCCCCAGTGCACCCGACTCTGGAGCCTGTTCCCCAGTGGGCCCAAGCATTTGTACTGAACCTCCCTCGCTTCCCCCACCCGGGGAATGCAAAGCGGGCCCTTCGGCCTCCGCCCTTTCTGAGTTTCCGGGGTCAGTCCGGCCCTGTCCAGGAAGGGTGTGTCCTCTGGGAGCCTTCGAGGAAGCAGAGTGGCAGGGCACAGTGCCAGAGGGGCACGGGGCTGAGGAGTGCCCGTGGGGCGCGGGGCTGAGGGGCGCCAGGGGCGCAGGGCTGAGGAGTGCCCGAGGGGCGCAGGGCTGAGGGGCGCCAGAGGGGCGCGGGCCTGAGGGATGCCAAAGCGGCGCAGGGCTGAGGAGTGCCCGTGGGGCACAGGGCTGAGTGCCAGAGGAGGGCAGGGCCTGGCTGTCTTCCTGGCAGTGACAGTTTGGGGCCCAGTTCGCGGTGGTGTGGTCAGGGGTCCCGCCCAGGTCTTCCCTCCCTGCCCTGCCGATCCAACCTCCTTCTTCCCAACACACAGGCAAACAAGCGGGGGCTTGTGCGAATCCGAGCGGCTCTCACCAGTCTAGACGCGCCCTTCCCACTCTCCAGCCCCACCCCCGTCCCGCAGGTCGGCCTCTTCTGGGTGTTTGCCACTGTCTGCCAGAGGCCAGCCTGCCCTGTGGCGGGTCCTGGCAGCTCTGCAGTGAGGAGCACCGCTGCCTGGCTTTATGGATGTGGCCTCGAGGCCCCTCCGAGGCAAAAACACCAGTCAGAGAACCCTTCCAAGGCGCTGCCGGGCACATCGGGTGAGGGAGCCGCAGGGGTCCCTTTCTGCTCCGCTCCTGGCCCCCACCTCTGTCTCCTGAGTTAGATGGTCCCAACTCCAGAGGTCTCTCTGGGGCCGTGTGGCCTCTGCCTGCCTGTGGGCTTCTCTTCCTGTTCTGAAAGTGTAAATGTTGGATGGAGTCTGGTGCGGTGACCGGAGGAGAGATACCGGCCTGGGAGAAAGAATTCCCAGGGCTCAGAGGCAGAGCCTCCAGGTGCTGGACGGGACAGGGGGGAAGCGAGGGGGGGGGGGTGCGGGGCGGGGGGAGGGAGGGGCGGTGGAGACAGAGACAGAGACAGAGAGAAGAGGAGAGAGACAGAGATGCGAGGGAGTGCCAGTGAGTTAGAGCCTTTCCCGGGAGAGGTGGATCGCTGTAGGGAACTTCACTGGGTGGCTTGAGAGTAAACTGAGCCAGCCGAAGAGAAAGGCGGGAGCCGGCACGGGTGGCCTTACTTCGGGCTCAGAATCAGGCAGCAGAAGGGAGCCAAAGCGCAGGAGCCCCTCAGAATGGAGGCACTTATCACAGTGCCCCTGCCCCACCGCCATCTTGCTCTTCCCTTTCTCAGTCTGTCTCTGTTCCCGTCTCCCATTCTCTCTGTCTCTCAGTCTGTCTCTCCAACCCCAGTGTCTACCTCTCGCTGTGTCTCTCTTTGTTTCTGGCTTCTTGTCTGTCTCTCCCTCTCCCCTCTCCATCTGTGCCTCTGTCTCCTGTCTCAGTCTCTGTTAATTGGGTCTGTCCTGGGGTCTTCTTCCGCTGACTCCCTCCAGGAGGAGGTTTCACAGTGACTCAGTGGCCAGTTATCAATGTGTGAATTCACGTTTTATGGCGAAGCCTTCATAACCCCCAATCACGCAACTAATATTCCACACATGCAGGCAATTCATAGACAGGGGTGCCCCCACGATGCGGGTATAGAAAGGGGTGCCCCCGCAATGCGGGTATAGACAGGGGTGCCCCCGCGATGCGGGTATAGACAGGGGTGCCCCCGCGATGCGGGTATAGAAAGGGGTGCCCCCGCGATGCGGGTGTAGACAGGGGTGCCCCCGCGATGTGGGTATAGACAGGGGTGCCCCCGCGATGCGGGTATAGACAGGGGTGCCCCCGCGATGCAGGTATAGAAAGGGGTGCCCCCGCGATGCAGGTAGCCGGTCCCAGATTTCTTGAGACGTCAGGTCAGCTGGCAGTGGGGTTGCCGTTTCTCTTGGGCAGACCTTTTGCAAGGCTGAAAGAGTTCCGGGGCAGACTGGCCCCTTGGGATGTCCCGAGTCTGGTCACTGCCTCAGCCCAGGCACTCACTGTCTGTGGGTTTCTCTGAGGTTTCCATGGCGCCAGCGGCAGCGGTTCTCACCACCTGGGTCCACAGTTTGCTTATCGCTTTGAGGGAGGGAAAGGACATCACTATGTGTTTAATGCTTTCTTTCTTTCGAGATGGAGTCTCGCTCTTGTCGCCCACGCTGGGGTGCAGTGACCTGATCTCAGCTCCACCTTCAGTGATTCTCCTGCCTCATCCTCCTGAGTAGCTGGGATTACAGGCATCTGCCACCACGTCCATTGGATTTTTGTATTTTTAGAAGAGATGGGGTATCACTATGTCGGCCAGGCTGGTCTTGGACTCCTGATATCACGTGATCCACCCATCTTGGCCTCCCAAAGTGTTGGGATTACAGATGTGAGCCACTGGCCCGGCCAGCTTAATGCTTTTTGATATGAGTGACTCCATTCCGAGACATCAGGCTCACAACTATTATGGTAGGTCTCTCTCCCTGGCGCCTTCCCATCTCTCCATCTGTCTGTCTGCTTCTCCTCGCATGCTCTGTCCACCCTCTGTGCTCCCCACCTGCCCCTGCCTCTGCCTCCTCTCCTCACATCCTGTGCAGCCCACGGCTCTGGTCTGTGCTGGGGGTGGCCTGCGAAGGGAGAAGGACAGAGGGTGCTGGGATGTACGGATGCTGCCCCTCCCCAGGGATCGTCCCCTTCTCTCATGCATTCCCTCGTCACCTAGCAGGAACTCCTTCAATTTCCACCAACCACCACCAGCTTTCAGAGTCCTCCTTCTGGAAGCCTTGGAGGGTGGTGCCTCAGACGTTCCAAATCAGCCTGTGCAGGCCTCAGGCTCCCAGGCATCCCAGGCAGCCTTGGGGCCCCGAGAGGCAGACGCCTGCTGAGCACACAGCCAGGCCCCCAGCCAGACCCTGTGCTCCCAGATGGCTCTTTTTCCCAGGCCAGAGGAAGCGCCCTGGGACGAGTATCCCAACTGCCCCCTTCCCCAAATATGGCGCTTGCAACACCTGTTCTCACATCCTAGAAATTATAAACTGAGAAATGGCAGAGCTGCTGTTAGAACCCAGGTCCCCTGGCCCAGGACCTGTCTCTGCCCAGTTCCAGCAGACACGAGAGAGCTGCATCCCAGGCCACAGGCTTGTGCCTCAGCCACGGTGAGTGGGGGCAGTCAGGTGCGGACTGGAGCCCTCCCAGCGGCCTGTGTCCAGGGGCCCCTCACCCTCTGCACAGCCCACTGCATCCCCGTGGTCTTGCTGTTGAAGTGTGTTGTATGCACAGCTGCGAGGCAGTGCAGAGGGGGATGGCAGCGCACAGGCTCAGGCGTGCGTGAAGAACCAGAGGACGCCTGGACTTGAATGCCAAGGGGATAGTGTCCTAAGGCAGAGCCAAGATGAAGGGCACACTCAAGATGAGGGCCACGGATAAGACTGGATCCAGGGTGAGAACAGCCACATCACCTCTAGAGGAGGAGGATCGAATCCAGCCCCATCAGCCAGGACCGTAGAGTGAAGACCTGCAGGCAGAGGAGAGACACTGAACAGAGGGGCCAGAGAGCAGAGCAGAGACACTGAACAGAGGGGCCCGAGAGCAGAGGAGAGACACCGAACAGAGGGGCCCTGAGAGCAGAGGAGAGACACCGAACAGAGGTGTCTGAGAGCAGAGGAGAGACACCGAACAGAGGGGCCCAAGAGCAGAGGAGAGACACCGAACAGAGGGGCCCTGAGAGCAGAGGAGAGACACCGAACAGAGGTGTCTGAGAGCAGAGGAGAGACACCGAACAGAGGGGCCCAAGAGCAGAGGAGAGACACCGAACAGAGGGGCCCGAGAGCAGAGGAGAGACACCGAACAGAGGAGTTGGAGAGCAGAGGAGAGACACCGAACAGAGGAGTCGGAGAGCAGAGGAGAGACACCGAACAGAGGGGCCCAAGAGCAGAGGAGAGACACCGAACAGAGGGGCCCAAGAGCAGAGGAGAGACACCGAACAGAGTAGTCCGAGAGCAGAGGAGAGACACCGAACAGAGGGGTCGGAGAGCAGAGGAGAGACACCGAACAGAGGAGTCCGAGAGCAGAGGAGAGACACCGAACAGAGGGGCCCTGAGAGCAGAGGAGAGACACCGAACAGAGGGGCCCGAGAGCAGAGGAGAGACACCGAACAGAGGGGCCCGAGAGCAGAGGTGCCCAGGGGAGGCCTCGGACAAGGCTGGCAGCACTGCCCAGCAGAGATGGAGGCCAGACCAAAGCCAAGCCTAAGCCAGGAAGGGTGAGCGCACGGAGAGGCTGCACCGGCTCTCTGGGTCCTGGGGCTCTGCGACAGACCCCTGGGGTGATTTGGGCCACCCCTGGGGTCAAGCCTCTTGGTCCAAGGGTCTAGGTGTCTCACTAAGTCACACTGCCCTGGTGTGTGTTACCGCATCTAACTTGGGATGGGCCAGAAACGTTGGGGTTCACTTTTGTGTGTGTGCCTTTTGTAATTTATTGTTCTTGTAGTAAAATATACAGAGCATAAAAGTTGCCATTTTTAAGCTTTAAGTTCAGGGAGGTTAAGAGCGTGTGTGTCTAATTTCACTCACGTGATGTTGCCAGGGTTTTTATGGTACGGGGTGCCAGGCTTCCCGTGGTACGGCGGTGCCAGGGTTTCCATGATAGGGCGGTGCCAGAGTTCCCATGGTAGGGTGGTGCCAGGGTTCCCATGGTATGGCGGTGCCAGGGTTCCCATGGCAGGGCAGTGCCAGGCTTCCCATGGCATGGCGGTGCCAGGCTTCCCATGGTACGGCGGTGCCAGCATGGTAGGGCGGTGCCAGGGTCTCCATGGTAGGGCGGTGCCAGGGTCTCCATGGTATGGCAGTGCCAGGGTTCCCATGGTACGGCGGTGCCAGGGTTCCCATGGTAGGGCGGTGCCAGGCTTCCCATGGTACGGCGGTGCCAGGGTTCCCATGATAGGGCGGTGCCAGGCTTCCCATGGTATGGCGGTGCCAGGGTTCCCATGGCAGGGCGGTGCCAGGCTTCCCATGGCATGGCGGTGCCAGGCTTCCCATGGTACGGCGGTGCCAGGGTTCCCATGGTACGGCGGTGCCAGGGTTCCCATGGTAGGGTGGTGCCAGGCTTCCCATGTAGGGCAGTGCCAGGCTTCCCATGGTAGGGCAGTGCCAGGGTTCCCTTCCTTTTTGAGGATGAATTGTATGTTCCAAGTTTTGCTTACTCAGTCCTGGACTGAGGACTTAACATTGTACTGAAATCAGTGCTGGCCTGAGCAGTCCAGGATTCTGTATCACCCGCTTCAGAATCGCAGCAGATGCTTCAGCCGCTTCCACCTTTTGGCTGTTGTGATTAATATCGCTGTGAACATGGGGATACAAGCATCTGTTTGAGCCCCTGCTTTCAGTTTTTGGGGTAGGCGCTCAGAACTGCAATCTTTGCATCCTATGGTAATCCTATGTTTAAGTCTCTGGGGAGCCACCATCCTGGTTTCTACGGCAGAGCCCACCCTACACCCAGGCTGCACGGCAAAGGCCATTGCTTTAGACGTCAAGTTACTGTACTGAACGCCGTAGGTTACTATGACCCCATGGCACGTGTTTGCAAAGCTAAACATACCTAAACACAGAAACAGTACAAATACAGTAGAAAAGATAACAAATGCTACACCCACAGAAGGCACTGCGCATGAGTAGGGCTGGCAGGAATGGCGGTGGTTCTGGGTGAGCCAGTGAGTGACAGGCGACCACAGGCCTTGGGCGCCGCTCCACAGCACTGTAGACTTTACAACGCTGTACACATAGGGTTCGCTGAATTCATCTACTGGACATGATCGTACGTGCTGGGCTGTGTTTTTATACGACTGGCAGTGGGGTAGGTCTGTTCACAGCAGTGTCGTCACACACAGGAGTAACGGGTTGTGCTGTGACATGACAGCGGCTGCGGGGGGTCCAGTTTCTTTGCATCCTCGCCAACACTTGCTGTGGTCTGCGTTTCTCACAGTAGTCATCCTAATGGGTGGTTTTATTTGCATTTTTAGCACAATGAGTTGTGCTGTGACATCACAACGGCCACCATGTTATTAGACAGTAGGAATTTTTCCGCTTCATTATGATCTTATGGGACCACTTTTGTGTATCTGGCCAACCCTCGACTTCGAGGTTGGTATGTTGTATATAGAGGTCTATCTGTCTACCTGTGTGTAGGTTTATTTTAAAGAAGTGGCTCATGCAAATGTGGGGGCTAGCAAGAAGGGTTGAAGTTTCAGGCAGCCTGGAGGCAGGATTCCTTCTTCCTTGGGGACCTCAGTCTCTTTCTCCGAAGGCTTCTACTGATTGGCTGAGCACCCACCCACAAAAGAGAAGTATATAATTCACTTTACCAGAAGTCTAAAACATATGTTTCCAGTAACATCTAGATTAGAATTTGAATAAATACCTGGGTAATGTGGACCAGCCAAGCTGACCCATCAAACCAACACTTGAGCTTCCTCACACTGGCATGACCCAGGTCACATTGTGGGTCACGTGGTGGAACTCAGCCTCCTCTTCTGAGAGGCTGGGGCAGGAGCTGGAAGTCCCAACCCTCCAATCCCATGATGGATGTGTCTGGTGAGGCCATTCCTTTCTTTGAAACAAAGAGTCTCAGCTAGGGAAAAAGACCAGAATCGTTCTTTATTGTATCACAGTGCCTCTGCATTTCAAGTGCGTCTCTTGTAGACAGCCCACGTTTGGGTCTTGCTGTTTTCACCTGGTCTGATGATCTCCGCTTTTAAAAACGGAACCGTTCAGTCTGTTTGCAGTCAGTGCACTCACTGGCGTGGCTGCGGTGGCGTCTGCCCTCCTGGCGTTTGTTCCCATCTGTCCTTTCTTATTTTGTCCCTACATGCCCCTTTTGTTTTTCCTTTGGTATTAAGCAAATAATTAGTTATTTCATTTCATTTCCTCTATTGACTTGTCATTATACTCTGCATTGGCTGCTCCAGGGATAAAAATTCAGGCCATTGACGTAACAAACTGTGTGGAGAAAATTTTATATTGTTTTCCACTTCTCACTTCTATTAGGCAGAGTGCCCTAGTGGGACAGCCTAATTGTGTGTGTGTGTGTGTGTGTGTGTGTGTGTGTGTGTATGTGAGTTTATTAAGTATTAACTTACACAATCACAAGGGCCCACAATGGGCTGTCCCAAGCTCGAGGAGCAAGGAGGCCAGTCCGAGTCTCAACACTAAAGAACTTGGGAGTCTGATGTTTGAGGGCAGAAAGCATCCGGCACGGGAGAAAGACGGAGGCTGGGAGGTGAGGCCAGCCTCTCCTCTTCAGGTTTTTCTGCCTGCTGTATATTTGCTGGCAGCTGATTAGATGGTGCCCACCAGATGAAGGGTGGATCTGCCTTCCCCAGCCCAGTGACTCTCGGCAACACCCTCACAGACACACCTAATGTTAATCTCTTCAGCAACACCCTCACAGACACACCTGTTAATCAGTACTTTGTATCCTCAATCCAATCAGGTTGACACTCAGTATTCACCATCACACCACTTAACCCTTTCCCTCCGCATGTGCCCTGTACTCTCTCTACTGTCTACTGCGCACCTTTTGAATGTAGCTCACAGCAGCCGAATTCCACACACCCACCCCTGCCTTTCAAATGTAGCTCACGGCAGCCGAATTCCACACACCCACCCCTGCCTTTTGTGCTACTGCCAATTCTTCATTTTGACAGAAAGTTTAAATTCTACTTTACTGTATTATTTTTTACAACTTTCAAACAGCCAAGTGCCTTTTGAGAAAAGTTCATAAAATGAAGAAACATGGTATTTTATATTTATGTGCATATGTATCGTTTTCAGTGCTTTTTATTCTTTCAAGATCTCTTGGGGCCAGGAGTTTGAGACCAACCTGGGCAATGTAGTGAAACCTTGTCCCTAGAAAAATTAAAAATTAGTCAAGCATGGTGGCACACGCCCATGGTCCCAGCTACTCAGCAGGTGGAGGCAGGAGGATGGCTTGAGCCCAGAGGTTGGAGGCCCAATGAGGTGCGATCGTGTCACTGTACTCTAGCCTTGCCACAGAGGGAGACCTTGTCTTTAAAAAAATAATAAGATAATTTTTTAAAAGTTTTTTAGTTTTATCCTTAAAAAAAAAAAAAAAGATAGGGTCTTGCCATCCTGGCCAAACTGGTCTTGAACTCCTGGGCTCAAGCAATCCTCCTGCCCCAACCTCCCAAAGTGCTGGGATTACAGGTGTGAGCTGGCATGCCCAGCCTCTTCCTTGGTTTCAAAGGCTATTTTGTTGAATACAGGATTTTGGGTAGGCAGAATCCTGCCAGCACTTTAAAGATGTCGTTTCATCCCCTCTGGTCAGCACTGTTTCCTGTGAGCCGGCGTCTGGCATCCTCACCACGGCTGCCCCAGTGTAAGATGTGCTTTATTGCTGGCTGCTGTTAATGACTTGCTCTCGCATTTGGTTTTCAGCGGTTTAACAGCATGTGGTTAACTGTGAACTTCTCCACGCACATCCTCATCCTGCTTTTGACGGTTGCTGAGTTTTTTCAATCTTCAAGTTGATGATTTTCACCAAGTGGAGAACATTTCGGTCATAATGTATTTAAATGTTTTTCTTGGCCACTTAAAATCAGCAGATAAGCCCATTCCGTGAGTTTTCTCACTTAATTACTGTAATTTTCAGTATATCTGAGCCTCTCCATTTCTCAGTTTCCACATTTGTGGGAATTTTCTTATAAGCATTTTGTTTTTAGCCCCCACCTTCTTTATATTATGGTCGTAGAACCTGATCTATGTGATTTGTGTTCTTGGAAATTTTCTGAGACTTGCTTTATCCCTGGGGAGATGAGCAGCTTCTTCATTTCATTTGTACAGAAAACAAAATCTTGTACACAGTTGTTGATCTTCTCGATGTTCATTGGCTCATTTTCTTAGCTGCGCTTTTAAAATCTTAAACCTTTTTTATCCACTTGCCTTGTTACTCATTAAAAGAGAACACTTGGTATTTTTCATGACATTCTATTTATTTCCATTTCTCCATGTAATTTTGTCAAGTGTTCCTTCTGCCCTCCTGCTCCCACGCCCTCTCTTTTTCTCTCTTTCTCTCTTTGTTTCTTCCACAGAGTCTCACTCTGTTGCCCAGGCTGGAGTGCAGTGGGCTGAGATCGAGTCCAAGCGATTCTCCTGCCTCAGCCTCCCGAGTAGCCGAGATTACAGGTGTGCACCACCGCACCTGGCTAATTTTTCAGTCTTTTCAGTGCAGACGGGGTTTCACCATGTTGGCCAGGCTTGTCTCAAAGTCCTGACCTCAAGTGATCCATTCGCCTCCCAAGTGCTGGGACTGCAGGTGTGAGCCACCCGCCCAGCTTCAGGTTTTCTTTCTCTGTTTTGAGGTTGCACCATCAGATCCTCACCTGTCTAAATCGTACGCCTGCCTTGGGCGGCGACATCTTCTCCATTGTTAAATGAGGTTCCACGCCTCTACGAATGGCTTTCTGCTTTCAAGCGCCTCCATCCATGTTCTGTGCTGCGGAATCAGATTTGCTTTGCTTTATGACTTTGTGGTCTAGCTTCTCACATTTCCTTTGATTTCCCGTCTTTACGTCCATTTGTTCCATGCTGTCTACAGCTGTTTCCAGCAACGACGGCACAGTGGGCTCAGTGTGTGCTCCGCAGACACTCGAGGAGGCCGCTGTCTCTTACCCTCCTTCTGTCCCCTCCCTCTTCCTATCAGGTGGTCCCATGGCCTGGCCCTCCGCTTTGCTCCCAGAGCAGCTGTTCCTGCAGCCTGGAGGAGAGGTGGGCTGATGTCCCCACCTCAGTGACACACAACCAGGGAATGTGGCGTTGGGTGGGGAGAGGCTGCATTGCTCCCTCCCAACCCCTGCAGCTGTGCTGGTCTCCCTCCTAGGGTTTCTCTCCTGCTTGTCCCATCTTTCTGGCCCTTGCACTGCTGTCCGCCATAGCCCACCCTGCTGTCTGCTCCTCATCTACATGATTCTTTCAAGCGTCAGGACTGGGGCTTAGTCCATGTCTGGGGTCCGGGTCGGCCAGCGTCAGCATCAGAGCCCATCCCAGCCAGACTGCTGCCCCGCCCTTCTCAGACTCGAGGACATCAGTGTGCTGCGTGGTGACTCTCACTTGCCTTCTTCTCGGCTCCAGGGGTGGAAAGGCCTGTGCATGAGTTTCTCTGGCCCCTCTCCTGACGGCAGTTTCTAGGAGGAATCCGTCTTTAGCTAAGGAAAATCAAGGTGGACGTGCAGCAGCCACACCCCATCAGCCTGGGTGCCTCGGCTTCCTCTCCGCTGAGAGAATGAGCCCTACCTGGTCTCAAGGACCTGCAGATCCCACCTCTGGTGATTTCTTGGGGTTCCAGGAGGCACATTTGGGGATTCGAAGGGCTCTAGGAAGGAGGGGGCTCCTCTCTGGGAAGGCACAGTAGGGGCTGAAGCACTGATGCTGGGGTCACCCTCCCTCAGGATGGAGTGGGCTCTCCCACCTGGAAGAGGGTCCTTTGCCCCACTGCCGTTGAGGCATTGGACACCTAGCTCCTGCAGAGTCCAGCATGTGGCCCTTGGAGGCGATGTCCCGTGGGAGAATTGCAAGAAATGTGACAGACTTCAGATAGGCAGGAAAGTGGCGATTGTCTACTCCATGTGGACCCCTCCCCTGGGGAGCTGATTGTGCCAGGATGTGTGGGGATCCCGTGGAGATTTTGCATGGGATGTTTGTCAGTGGGACTGGCTTGGTCCATGGGTGTTTTCACTCCATGGCAACACCCAATGGAAGGCCCTGTGAGCACTGCACAGTGAGTCCTGGAGTCTCATTGAGCACAAGCTTCTCAAGGCCACTGGCCATGGAGGGCTTGAAGCTGGGAGGGCTCCTGGGCCTCCGGGGGCAGCAGGGGCTGGGAGAGTTGTTGTCTTTTGTTGCAAACATGGTTTGCAGATTCAGCCACTGCCAGGGAATGAGGCCTAGTCTAGCCCACAGATGAAAGAACAACTAGAAGGGCAGGACTGCAGCCAGAAGAGGTGAGCTGACCGCACGGTTTGGGGAAATGACTCATGTGGGGGGCATTTTCACCCATGGGGAAGTGGCTTTGGCGAAATGTGAATTAGAGGACATATCATCTTCCAGATGCCAACACATGATTGGCTCTTCCTGGAAAATGTGGATCTCAGACAACCCTGCCCCTCCCCTGGTTCTGGCCTGTGCCCCCCACCTGAGTGGCGATGAGGTGAAGGTGGAGCAGGGCCTGGAGTGAGGGCCAGTGTCAGGGCACCTGCTGCACCTGCTTCCGCGTCAACTTCAGCAGCTGGGCGCTCAGTGCCAGCTTCTCCTGTGTGGCTCAGCCATCGGCCGCCTCCTGTGGCTGTGGGGCACTAACTGCTTGTGTTCTGGACGCAGATGGTCGGTCCCTCCTCTTCCTCCTCGGTTCTTTTCTATACTTCCCAGGGTTTCTGCAATCATGTGTATTATTTTTGTAAACCAAGAAAATAAGGATTTTGTTAAAGATGTCTTCCTTGAGACCCTAGGTGTGACCTGGCCCCAGTGACCCCCACCCCCCATAAATCAACTTCCAGGTGTGACTGCAGAATTGCCAAGTCTGAAGGGTGTGGGTGAGGGAGCTCACTTTTAGAGAAGGGACTGGGTTTGGGGATGGTGTGCAGGCAGCCTGTGCCCTGGAGGATGGAGGCGGAGGCATGGGAGGCCCAGAGAGCAGGGGTGGGGATGAGAAGGAAAGCCCCGAGCCCTGGCCATGTGTCCCTGTGCCCTGAGGCCTTCCGTGCTGGACCCTGCTCCAATGCTGCCTGGCTGAGAGGCCAGGACTAGAGCCAGGCCTCAGAACACTCTTCCAGGGAGCCTTCGGCTGGGCTGCTTTCCAGAGTGGTTGGGAGCCAGGCTGCCCAGAGCTTCCCTCCCCCATTTGTTTATTCCTGTCTGTCTACTGAGACCATGAGGTCACACCTGCGCCTTCATTGGAGCCAGCTGCAGGGTCTGGGTCCTGGTCTCCCTTTCCACCTGTGGTCCTCTCTTCTCAGACAGTGAGAAAGCCAGCTTCCCTGCCCTCAGCACAACATGATATGCCCCTGCTGGCAGCACTGCACCCTCAAAACTCAGACCCAGGTCCTCACCCCGAGTCCCTGTGAATTTAGCGCCTTGCAGATGGAATTCATGGAGATGAACGAAGTCATACTGGTGTGGGGTGGCCCTAATTTCTCCATGGCTACGGTCCTTATGGGAAGAGGGAGACACACAGGGAAGGCAGCCATGTAAGGACGGGGAGGAGAGGGCCAGTGTGTCTGCAGACCATGTGCCCAGCATTGCTGAAAAGCAGGGGAAGCTGGGGAGAGTGAGGACACAGCTCCGTGGTGTCAGAGGAGTCTGCCACACCCAAGACTGGACTTCAGACTCAGCCAGTGGAATCCCAAGGTTCACAGCACTGTGTATGGCAGCCTCAGTAACAGGCGCCTCCCCCCACCCCAGTGCTCTCATCCCCTCAGACACCCCTGAGTGCCCTCATCTCCTCAGATGCACCCAGGGCGTGCCCCACTAGAAGGCCTACCCTTCTATCTGCTTCTGGGACTCTGACTGCCTGCTCTTAAATCTCTCTGGGTCATTCAGGGGCCATTGGGTTAAGAAACGCTCTTAATTTTATCATGTTCAAGTAATCAGCGTGGTATCTGGGCGGGAGACCCTTCCCCACCCTGAAGGCAGTACTTCCTTCTCCACATGTCTTCCCAGCACCTGCTCCCATTTCAGTCACTCCCCGGCTGCCAGGGGATTTTGGGGATGCCAGATGCATAGCCCTGGGCTTCCTTCCTCCCTGTCTGTTCTGCCTTCCTTTCTTCAGCCCTTCCTTCCCTCCTTCACACATAAAGCTCTCTGAATTAATTAATCAAGCTCAAATACACACACACGGGTGCACAGACGCACAATCTCCCTTCCCCCCAAAAAACCAGAACCCAAACTGGTGAGTTCCAGTTGGGATTTCACTAAGAATGATCAGTCCGAAGAGCAGAGCCTGATGATACGGGGCTGGCAGCAAGAGGGAGGCTCTGACCAGGAAACATGCTCAACCATGGTAGGAATGGGTGGATCTCGTGGTGATTGCAGCAGGAGGAGCTGGAGGGGTGGTTTGGAAGTGCTAAGAAATGAGATGAATGTGATGCTGGAACATTCTGTACTTCTAGTACATTCTACTACCAACCAAAAGGTTGAAAAATGCCCACCTCTTTCATAAAAGGAAAGTAGCCATGTCACAGTTTCACTGGTGAGGAACCGGTGGCAGCTGGGGGCAAAGGCATCTTAACCAGAAACCCCACATGGTCATGGACCCCGCAGATGGAAACACTGGCTCTGTACATAGATTTCCTTTTGTCGTTGTTCCAGCTGGCTTTGTTGCAAATTAACTGGCTTTATTCTACAGTTGTGAAATGAAGGAAAGGAAGGTGTCTTTTGTAATCACAGATATTACAGCAAGAAGATGTTATCAGATCACTCTTGGTGACTGAGTTGGGCTCTTCCAGAACACCAGAGACTGTAAGAATTGTTCTTTCCTGGCCGGGTGAGGTGGCTCAAGCCTGTAAACCCAGCACTTTGGGAGGTCGAGGCGGGTGGATCACAAGGTCAAGAGATCGAGACCATCCTGGTCAACATGGTGAAACCCCGTCTCTACTAAAAATACAAAAAATTAGCTGGGCATGATGGCACATGCCTGTAATCCCAGCTACTCAGGAGGCTGAGGCAGGAGAATTGCCTAAACCCAGGAGGCGGAGGTTGCAGTGAGCCGAGATTGCGCCATTGCACTCCAGCCTGGGTAACAAGACCGGAACTCTGTCTCAAAAAAAAAAAAAAAAAAGAGAATTGTTCTTTCCTGATAGATACAGTGAAGTTCTTCCTCAAATAAAGCATGCTGTGTCTCCCTGTTCTTTGATGCTTAAAAGGCCTAACCCACTTGTTCCCTGATCTGCCAGGGCAGGCCTGGACATGCCCGGATGTGTCTTAGCTTACAGCATTTGCCTTTCCTTATTTGCACATGGTATTGCTTTCCTAGCCTTTTTTTGCAAGCCACGCAAGCCAATTCTTCCCTTCGTTCTCCATCGCCTCTACCTATTTAGGTAGCCAGTTGGGTTTAGCTTAGACTGTGGGGTCCAGCTCCAGCCAGCAGAGACTGGACACGGTGGTAGAAGCCTCATGCGTTTGGGATAAAAAGCCATCCTCTTCTTTGTTCGGGGTGGCCTTGTGGTGAGCAGGCTTGTGAGCGACACCCTTCTGCAGAAGTAAACATTGCCTTGCTGAGAACTTCTTTGTTTGAGTGTTTGTTTTCTTTGCAACACCAAACTTTTACTTCTAACATTTCCGATACAGAACAACTTTTCTGCAATTCCTGTTCCTGGGATCTGGAGTGTTGGAACAGCAGCTGTTAACATGTGCCTGATGCTAATTGGAGGAACAGATGCAGATTATAAAATGAGAATTCATGGCTGAGGCACCTCAGGAGCTGGTATTGTTACTGAAGCTGGTGGAGTGCTAATGGCTGTTGCAGGTGACCATTTGATGTGATGGCATGAAGTACTCTTTTGACTCTAATTGTGGCAAATAATAGAGGATTAGCAGAAAGGATAGCCAAAGAAATTCAGGTAGTGCCTGTTGCCCAGGCTGGAGTGCAAAGGCACCATCTTGGCTCACCGAAACCGCTGCCTCCTGGGTTTAAGCAATTCTCCTGCTGCAGCCTCCAGAGTACTGGGATTATAGGCTGGCACCACCATACCCAGTTGATTTTTGTATTTTTATTAGAGATGGGATTTTGTCACATTGGGCAGGCTGGTCTCAAACTCCTGAATTCAGGTGATCCACCCACCGCAGCTTCTGAAAATGCTAGGATTGCAGGCATGAGCCACCATGCTCGGCCCAGCAGTGCCTTTTCAACAAGATGATGAAGATGAGCTACAACAGCTTCATAGTCAGTCATAGCCACCTCACCCTGTATTGACTGACTCACTGATGGTTGTGTTTCAAATATTTGATATGCTTGGTTTACACTGTCTTTGTCCAGATAAAAAATTTAGAACTTGTTGCATATCTTACTAAGACTAGGTTTGCAAGGATAGATGTAATGTTTGTTTCACTGGTTTAAAAGTTTTTGCAT
Source organism: Callithrix jacchus (assembly GCF_049354715.1). NCBI lineage: Eukaryota > Metazoa > Chordata > Mammalia > Primates > Cebidae > Callithrix > Callithrix jacchus. The sequence continues at coordinate 54,595,399 of NC_133517.1, forward strand.
GTAAGTATGGTAGTTCAGTCAGGGTGCTGGCAAAAATATTAAGGGGAAAATATTAGAGAAAGTTATCGAAAATAGTCACAGAGCTTCCTGGAAGGCATGTAATGTTTTGTAAAAGCCTCAGGATAGAATTATGGCTGAAGACAGCCTAATCCCCTTTACTTTTAGTTGATAAAGAAAAGCAAATAACAAAGGAATGCAAGGGAATTTACCTAAATAGCTTGTTTACTCATACAGTCCTAAGACCTAACCTTCAATCTTTTGTGGACTGGATGGCTTTTTTGGGGGGAAGGCAGCCAGATTTATCAACCCACAAACAGTGTTTGATTTAGGCCTCAGAACCTGGCCTTTAATCTTTACACTCTAGTGGTGTTGACTCAAAGCTTTTGTCATTTAATGTATGCTGAATAAAGGCCACAGAGTCGGGGCCAGTGGCTGCTAACTCTTACAGCACCCTCCTCCAGTGTCTGTGAGTGGCCATGGACACCCCAGCCCACTTTCTCATGGTGTTCTATGCCTGAGTGAATTTATTCATCTGCTGTGGGGTCGGGGTGCCCCATGTGAGGAAACTTGTCAGTGGTGTCCCCTCTGAGGCTTCGCTATGATGAATCATGACAGAACCTCTGAAAACAAAGGAAAACGTGACCGTGTGGTTGGTAAGTCACGGGAGCCTGTTTGGGATATCCAAGTTTGGAGGGATTGTTCAGGTGAGGGCTTCAGCATGGGACAGCACGACGAAGGTGGTATGTAGAAGTACGGAAACGGCTGCTTAAAGCTAATGGAGGCTTGGCTTCCTTCACAGGCTCAATTAGGGACCTAATGCAAATTGTTGCTTCACTGAATCCACGGTTCCCAGCAGAAGGCATGTTAGCCCCAGAGCTCTGGGGACAGGTGGGAAGAGCTCTCCAGCAAAATTATGCACGAGGGCAATGGGACCCATTATCATCTTGAACGCTATGAGTGTTCGTGAGGGTGGGTCTAGTCCCACGCTACACAGAAGAGCCTAAGAAGGGGAAGGAGGGAGAATCAACACCTACCTTACCACCCCAGAGGCCCTCAGCCCCACTGTCACTGGGCCAAAATAGCAAGGAGGAAGTGAAGTTTTCGCCAGAGCCCCCTCCTCCAGTAAACAGAGAAAGGACAAGGGAGGCACTGCAGCTACGGGCCCCTGTCTTAGGCATGCGGCGTTAGAAAGGAGGGCTCCTGGCCTGCCCGGTAATGCAAGATCGACAGGGCAATCCCGCACATGAACCCGTTTCCTTTAACGCTTATGAAGAGCTAGAAAACGCATTAAAGAAAACGGAGCCACCAGCCCATTTACAAAAGGAAGGATCGAAGCCTTGGCAGGCGGCTTCCACGTGGCCCCATGGGACTGGTCAGTGCTAGCTGAAACCACTCTGGAGCCCAGCTTTCTCCAGAAGGCAGAATGTGATGAGTTGTGCGAGCAACAAGCCAACCAGAATCAGGTGGCTGGGCAAGACAGAAGAGCTCCGGGAGAGGGGCCCCCACGTCCCTGTGCAGCAACTGCTAGATTCTGATCCCCAGGCCTTTGCTCGAGTGTCTCTGTGTGCTCTCAGGGCTTGGGACTGAATTCCCGAAAGCAGAGGTCAGCAGGGATCTTTTGTAAATGTTCCACAAGGGCCTCAGGAGCCATTTGCCGAGCTTATTAACCCAGGCAATTAAGAGACAGACTAGTCATGCCCAGGCTGCTGATATCTTACTGTTGCAATGGGCTTGTGAAAAAGCTAAGGTGGATTGCCAGCAAGCAAGGCGGGCAATCAGAGGAAAGGCAGCCACAGTAGGGGGCTTATAGGAGCACGCCAGCTGGTGGGACCTGAGACACACAAGGCCAACATGCTGGCGATGGCATTAAGGCCCGCAGCTGTTAACGCCTTTGGGTGAGTGGCCACGGCCACCCTAGCCCTCTCTTCCACTGTATTCTGTGTCTGAGTGAATTTACTCATCCCTCGTGGGGTTGGGGTCTGTCGGTCCGACCCTGACATGAGAGAATGTACTTTTTAGGAAAAGCACCCAGGAAGTGCAGTTGATGAGATAAGTATAACATCGACTGAAAAAGTCAATTGGCAATTCTATGTTTCTAAATATCCACGGTCCCCTGAAGTTGACTGCCTGTGTACGTGCACTTAGAAAGTTACCTGTTCAGGAAACATTTTCTCTTTAGTTTCAAACACGGTATTTGATTAAACCTGTGGGATGTACTGAGTACTTCCTGGGCCAGTGCTGTTTCCTGTGCAGAGAGTCTCTTTTGTTTTGTTCTTCGGTGTTCACGTGGCACCTAGCTCAGCACGTCAAGTAGTTGGCAACGGAAAACAAACACAGAATGAACATTCTGGATGCGGCACTTCCTAGTTACAACAGATTCATAAGTAACGAGCTCACCATCCTCATTTTGATTCAGCTTTGACATGAAAACTACCTAGTTCCCTGTTTTCCGGACAGCATTGCTTACTGTGGGCATTTCTGCAGTGGATGCGTTTTCCAAAGCACTGAGTTACAGTGTGTGTTTGGATTTGCTTCAGAGTCCTGTGTTAAGAGATAAGAAACTGTTTGCATAAAGCATCAGCCGCCTGCTCTAATTAGATACAACACAGCATTGTACTCCATTGAATATTTGTGCTCTGAAGGAGTTTGCGCTGATCTGATCGTGCTGGCAGATGTACGGAATTGTTACTGTGGAACGGTTTGTTTTTCTCTTAGTCTCCTTATTTAATTAAGGTCACTGCTGCTGGATTCTCTTCAGGCTTTAAATATTCCTTAGTAGCCATTGCCCTGCGAAACTAGAAAAGAAAATTGGGCTGGTTCGCAGACGTTTTTAAAGGATGACTGTTGTTCAGGCTTAACCCTTGGCGTGTGAACAGAGAACTGAAACTGACGGTAGGCTCATGGGAGCGCTGTCTTTGCTGAAATGAAAACTACTTCTACAAAGTTTCATTTTCTGTATACTGGATATATTAATATGCTGATACTAAGATTTGAGGGCTGTAATTGCTCTGTTTGTACTGTTGATCCCATATACTTAAAACATCTGACACTGTATTATTCTAAAAAACAAAGAGAAAAAAAGAACAATCCAGAGAGAAATAATGCTTTAAAGAAGCAAAGTCTTTTAACCCCTGAGCATGACTCATATCTTCATTCACTTAGATCTTGACCAAGTGCAGTAACTTTTTGGTGGGTGCTTCCTTTACATCTCCCCCCCTGGTATTCGATGTTCATAACGTCTTGTATATGTGGTTTACATACACTAAAAATTTTCATTTCGTTCATTGTTAGTGGCTGGCACGCAGAAATGCAATTAATTTCTGTGTACTGATCTGTACCCAGCAAGTCCTCTGAACTCTCTTGCCAGTTCTGATTTCATATGAGGGTAGCTCTGTCCCACATCATTCTTCTGAGGAGCCCGACAGCTGCTGGGCGAATTTAAGCCTTTCATTGTAGAGGAGGCTAAGAGCTGTTCTCCCACAACTGGCTTCATGCTTGGTGGATCTGCCTGCTTTGCTGGAATGTTCTAGAACTCCACAGTTTGCTGCTCACAGCCTGCCCCACGTATTGCCATGGTGCCCACCCTGCGACCCTCCTCAAGCTCCTCCTTTTTGGCACAGCAGCAACTGTGCCTGGGCTTAGCCTCCAGGGGCCTTCCCAAATGCCTGCTCTGAGAAGGCCTCTCCTTCAGAGGGTGAAAAGAGGCCTGCTTAGACTGTGCAGTGCCCGCGAGGAGGCACTCCTGACGGGTGCTGCCTTCAGGGGTAGGACATGTCTTGAGTCAGCAGCCAACAGACAGTGCTAGCTGGTGAGAGTGCAGAGCCTGGGGCAGAGGTGGGGCTGCCTGTCCTCCCGGGGTCGCTGTGCAGCATCGCTGAGGCCTGGGGCCGGGTGGGATTGGGAGTCAAAATGCATGTTGGTCATGCTGCCTTTCATTCAACTTGGCACCAAGACCACCCGTGGCTATTTGGGGCTCCTCAAGACAGATAGACAAAGGCGGCACTGTCTGAGCCGGGGTATTTCCTAACACTCATGGGGACGGGGGCTGCAGCTCACACTGGGACACCCTCTCCCACACTCCTTTGCCCAACAGTCCCGGGCAAGTGTGGGAAAAGAAAGCCCACAATGCAGTGGTTTTGTCAGAGGCTCTACTGTGAAAGGAATAAACCTTGGCCTGAAACACTGAGCTGATGGGAAAAGGTGAGCTGAGAACTCCTCACGGCCCCTGCTCACGGAGATAGACATGTATCTGACTGCCTCCTTTGGGAGGCTAATCAGAAACTCAGAGGAGTGCAACCCTGGCTCTCACCTACTGCAACCTGGAAGCCTCTTCTTGCCTCAGGTCTTCCTGCCTCTGCTGCGTGCTGTCCCAGATGGAACTGACGTACTTCTTACACGTATTGCTTGATGTCTCACGTCTCCTTAGAATGTATAGAGCCAAGCTGTGTCCCGACCACCTTGGCAGATGTCAGGACTTCCTGAGGCGGTGTCACTGGCGCGTCCTCAACCTTGGCAAAATAAACCTAAATGAACTGGGACCTGTCTCGAATTTTTGGGGTTCACACTGCAAAGGGGCCGGGGGGCAGGCGGGGGTGGACCCTGGTCCCATGCACACCCGTGGAATTTGAGCTGTTGAACTTGGGCAGATCCTAAGAACGGCTGCACTGGGTTTCAACTCGACACCGGGCCTGATCACCAACCTCCTGGAGAGACAGCTGCACGGAGCAGGCTGGCCATCCGCCAGGACCGCCGCAAGCCACTTACCAGCCACCATCAGTCGTGGCTGTGCTGACACCTTCCAGGCGTGCCCACACGCAGAAAACCTGCCTATGCCCAGACCAACCTCACCTGGATGGAACGCAGTTCAGCCGCTCACTGATTCCCTCTCCAAAATCGCCACTTCTAAGATCCTGATTAAAATACCTTTTCTTTTTATTCTGCTCTACAGTGTTGATTTTCTTTGTTTTTAGTTGACAACAGCAGGTGGAGACACCTATGTAGGACAGCCACCCGGGACTGTGACACTGCGGGAAGGAGATCCAGGCAGGTGGAGGGGGACATGGGGAAGGAGCAGAGGGCGGCCCTGGCGCATCTGCCGGCACTCAGCTCAGAGCAGACGTGAAGCCTGTGGCTTCTGTGGAAGGGGCTTTCTCCCTTCTCCTCTCTTGTATGTGGCTGTGGTCATCGCTCTGGACTTTCTGTGGTGGGGGCCTGGACTTTCTGTTGCCCTGCGGAAGCCAAGATGAGGCTGAGGTCAGGTCTTTACCCCAGGCCCTGGTGTGCTGCGCTCCTCAGAGCCTCGTCCTGCTCCTGAAGGCTGAGGCCCGCCCTGGGGCTGGCAACTACCCTTCCTTCGGTGGCTCTCACTTTGCTTGGGGCTCCTAGCTCCTGTCAACCCCTGGGTGCTGCAGGTCACTTGTAAGCTCCTTGTAAGGCTGCCTGCACCTGCTCCTGGGATACCCACCTGTTTCTGGCCAGCGGCATCCTTTAGGATGCCCTCTTTCCCTCATTTCAGGAAGAAGCCTCCAAAGCAACCCCTCTCCCCATGTGCCTTAGGGCTCTCCCCGCCACGAGGCATCTAACTCCATGCATTGGCTCATGCTCCATCTCCCCCACAGTGTCCCTTCCACAGGGGCAGGGCTCGGCTCACTCTTTCCTTCATAGCTCCACCTGCCAGGTCTGGCCCATAAGTGCTGTGTGCACACGCACTAGGCAGCGAAGGAGTCACCCAATGCCTTCTGAGGTGTGAGCGCTTGCAAGAGACCCAGAGCCCAGGAGGAGTCAAGAACCATCTCCAGCCAGGCCCTGGTGAGCCCCAGAGCCAGGGTCAGCTCAGTGTGCTTTGGGGTTTGTCTCCAGGAAGGGACGTGGCTTGTCCTCTGACAGTAGCACCCCCCACAAGGCCACTGCTGGTGCCAAGAAATGAAGACGAGAAAGAGATTGGCAGCACAACTCCTTCTGGGTTAGAAAAGTGGGTGATAATTACAGAGTGGATTCACCAATGGAGGAAATACAGCTTGTGGTCTCAGGGTCACAAGAGGTGAAGACCGAGTGGGTTGTGGTGTGAGGTTGGCCACAGGGGACATAGATCTGCCGGGAGCAGTGCAGACACAGGACACAGAACCCAGGCCACGGGACATGGGGCATGGACATGGGATATCCAGAGGAACTGGAGCCAATGCAGGGTAGGGGTGTCCCTGGGCCTGTCCCAGAGCACTTGGGAGGCTGCCATCCTTGTACTTTGTGGGAAGTAGAAAAGTTCCTCTTCAAAGTTTCTGTTAAGAAAGGAAAAAAAAAAATGTTTTTTTCCAGCTCCACTCTGCCTCCTCTGTGACACTGTGTAGGCCACTCACAGCTATGGTCTTCATTTCCTGTCTCCTTGCATTTATGGCTAAAGTTGCACTATTGCAGAGAATTTTTCTATTTGGGTTTTTTTTGTTTAAGAAAAATTCATAAGTGTTAAAAATAATAGTTTGTTTTAAACACCTTCTTCAAAGCCTTCTTGCTTTTTGCTAGTAGCTCTTTGTGAAGCCCTATCCTTTGTAGCTGTGAGACATGCCGTGCTTACAGGCACGTAGTACATTCTATGTCCTTGTACTTTAATTGAGATACCTGTGCTGGACGTGCTCATAGGCGTGTCCCAGCTCTCCATTGCTTTAACCTGTTTAGAAAAGTTTTAAGTTGTTAGCCAATCGGGTTTTAGTTTAGATTGTGAGGTCTGGCTCCCACCAATGGGGATCAGACACAGCAGTAAGGACGACCCCAAATGCATAAGGAATAAATGTGTCTGTTTTCCTTTGTTCCTTGTTCTCTCGTGGCAAGATTGCTAATGGGGGTCTCCTTTCCACAGGAAGTAAAAGGAATTACTTTCCTGAGAGATCCTTTGTCCCGGAACTAATTTTTTCTTTGCAACTCCAAAAAGAAAAATTTTACATACAACATACTTGAAGATGGTGAGGATGAAATGCTAACCCTTCAATTAGCGAAGACTTTTTATAATTAAAATGCACAGTGAGAATGAGTGTGAGATGAAAGACTCTCCTTCGAACAGGGATGAGAATATAAATTGGTAAAGTTTGCTTGGAAAGTGATTTGGCAAGGCATGTCGGGGAGGCGGGAAAACAATCTTATCCTTTGTCCCAGTACTTGTGTCAATTAAATAAAATAAATCAGCCTTTTAAGGAATTAAAGTTTGTTTTCTTCAGAAGTCTCACTGAGGACCAGAGCCTGAGGCCTCCAGACCGGGAGCCCTCTGGAGAGGTTCTGCGATACGGCTGCACACAGTCTCATCCCACGGCTGGAATACAGTGGGGCTCAGTGTGTGTGAAATCACATCACACTTGTGCAGAAGTCACACTGAAGCAGAGTCACATGCAAGTCCGGGTGTAAGGGTGCATCTGGTTACCGACCCCAGAAGCACGGCCACTAACCCTGGCAGGTGTCCTCCTAGGCCCAAGAAAAGGCAAGGACTATGGTTGTTTCTGTTTTAAGGACTGTAGTGACTCAGGCAGAGACACAGGGGACCTGGTGCTCATCCTGTCCTGTTTCCAAAGTGTCCCTGTGGAGAGCCGCATGTGGCAGCCGCAGAGTCGGGGTTCCGTGAGGTTAGGGTGTGGGCAGAAGTGAGCACACATGGCTGCCGTGTTCATGGCTTCGCCTCCCAGCTGCAAGCCAAGGCTATTCTCTTCGGGAGGCGGGCTGCTCCTGAGGGCAGCGTCACCGACCCATCCAGGGCTTATCTAGCATGGCACCTCCCTCTTAGGAGGCAGTGTGCTAGCTACTCGGACGACTTCATTAAGAAAATTCTCTGCCACAGTGCAACTTCAGCCATAAATGCAAGGAGACAAGACATGAAGACCCTAAGCAGTGAGTGACCTACACAGTTTCACAGAGAGGAGGTGGGGTGGAGCTGGAGGCCGGGACACAGTGGGCGGGAGGCTGCACTCTTCAGGACGGTGGTCAGGCAGGGTCCCTGGAAAAGTTGCATTTGGGCAAAGACAGAAAAGGGTGTGAGGAATTGGTCATGGGGGAATTAGGTGCAGAGCATCCTGGAGAGGAAGAGAGAGTGGCCCTGCCGAATGTATCTGGAATGTTCCAGAACTGCGGAGGTGGGGGCTGGGTGTGAGGTGGTGCAGGTGTTGGTTGTCCCTGAAGAGAGGCCACCGTGGGCCTCGGAGGAAGGAGGGACAGGAGCTGTCTTCTGTCTCCAGAGCACCACTGTTGGGCCGCCAGGTGGGTACAGGGAGGTGATGGAGGAGGTTGTGACTTAACCCAGGGGCCAGCAGCTGCCAGGTGAGCAGTGGCTGTCTCCTGACACATGGAAGAAAAGTCAGCAGGAGTTTTCATTAACACTTCGGGAAAAGTAGGGGGTGGCTGAGGAAGCAACAGCCAGGGCGAGCCAACAATGGGACCTTCCACAGCGGAGCAGCTGAAGCGTCACCTTGAAGTGTTGTTTCCCACAAATATGGGTCATAGGGAAAATGGATTTGGAAATAAATGCTCGGTGCCATGAAGAAAAATCAGCCCTGAGACAAAGGATCTTCCAGCAACGCGGTCTTTACCTCCTGGGCTGCAGGAAGGGGACCTTGATAGCCATCTTGCCACCAGAGTACCATGAACAAAGGGAAACAGACACATTTGTTCCTTATGCATCTGGGGTCGTCCTTACTGCTGTGTCTGATCTCCATTGGCTGGAGCCAGACCTCACAATCTAAACTGAAACCCTATTGGCTAACAACTTACAACTTTTCTAAACAGGTGAAAGCAGTGGAGAGCTGGGACAGGCCTGTGAGCACATCCAGCACAGATATCCTGGTTAAAGCACAAGGAAGTAGAGTGTACTACATGCCTGTAACATGGCAGGTCTAACAGCTACATAGGATAGGGCTTCACAAAGAGTTATTAGCACACTTGTGATTTAACAAGAATGGAAACTTTAAAAAGGAACTTTTCTACTTCCCACAGCCTTTGCGTCTGTTCCATAGGGAGTGTGGGTGCACACACATACACTATGAATGCACACAGACCAGATGAACATGCTACCCAGGAGGGAGGGAGGCACCAGACCCCAGCCGGGGTGGGGGTGAGACGGCTGTGAAAGGAAATTACATTTTGGGACCCTAAACTCATTTAGCCAAAGGGAAAAGTCAAGCCGGGGACTGGGCCATGCACACCTGCCTTCCACTTTTTGATTCCTAAATAAGATGGCTGTGGGAGGAAAGCTACCCGCCTCCCCCGTATTTTATCCACAAGGAAATTCCTGGTGAGCTGTGAAAATGTCACTGCTGGCAATGCAAACTGATAGCTTCTCTTTACAGGTGTAGCCGCCCCCGACACAAATGCACATCTTCCCGCTCCCCACCTTATTTTGTCCGTGTTGTCTTATGTAAAAGGCAGACCCCACATTTTTCCTCTGCCCTTTTTGTTTATGCGAAGACGATGTGCTTCTCAATAGCCTGCCCTTTCTCCTTCAACTGTGGACCTCTCAAAATCATCTCCCCAGTGTGTCCTGAACTCCGGCAAATCTCCTAAGATGATTGAAACTTGTCTCATCAGCAGGTGGATACCTGCTGTCCTCCGGAGCCTTCCAGATTCTAGCTGCATCCTACCGGACAAAAAGAGTCAAACTCTAAAACATTTTAAGAGGTTTATTCTGAGCCAAATATGAGCAACCATGGCCTGTGACACAGCCCTCAGGAGGTCCTGAGAACATGTGCCCAAGGTGGTCGGGGTACAGCTCGGTTCTATATATTTTAGGGAGGCATGGGACATCACTCAAATACATTGAAGAAATACACTGGCTTGGTTCTGAAAGGTGGACAATTCAAAGTGGCAGGGGCACAGGGTGGCGGGAGGCATTTCCAGGCTATAGGTAAATATAAACATTTTCTGGTTGACAATTGGTTGCGTTTATCTGAAGACCTGGGATCAATGGAAAGGCATGTTCAGGTTAAGAGAAAGGATTGTGCAGAGGAATATCTCAGATAGTGGACTTCAGAGGTAGGGCAGGTTGTAAAATGTTTCTTATCAAACCTAAAAGGTTGCCTGGCTTTTAGTTCATTATCTCCTGAATCTGGAAAGAAAGGAGGGAAAAGAAAGGGGGAAGGGGATCCTCCATAGAACGCAGATTTTTCCCACAAGAGACTTTGCAGGGCAATTTCAAGGTATAGCAAGGAATATATTTTGGGATAAGACATTTTTATTTTTTCCCTTGTTTTGCCAGAGTCAGATTGAAAAGTAAGTCACAATATACAGGGTTAAATAAAACCCATCTGGGCTGGGCACGGTGGCTCACGCTTGTAATCCCAGCACTTTGGGAGGCCGAGGTGGAGTTCGAGACCAGCCTGCCCAACATGGTAATGGATACAATGAGTTCTAAATTTCTTCTGAAAGAATCAGTATGTCATTGTGTTCAGTATTTGTCCTCCGTTTTAAAGTTTAATTTCCTGTATTTCAGTAACCAACCTTCTCCACCAGTTCTAATCAGTGGCTTACATCTGTTCCCCAGCCCCCGGCTCCGTCCCGCTTCAGTCACCTGCTTTGACCTAGGTCACCCTGGCTACCTGCTCTACCTGCCTGTAACCGTCCTTCCCGCCAAACCACCCACCGTGCCACTGCTGCTAGGACCCCTGCTCTCTAAAATAGCCCATCGGGAGTAGTCTAGCTTGTGTGGTCTAAGCCCAGACACAGCGGTAGGGGAATAGGTTCCCCTCCTCCCCCCTGTCCAAACGTGCAGTCACCACCACTGCATCCGTGCACCGCACCCTTCTGTGGAAGTAAACGGCCTTGCTCAGAGGATTTGTCTTCAAGTGCTATTTCTTTTGTGGCATCGAAATTTTACTTATAACAATGGAGAAACCCCATCTCTACTAAAAATACAGAAAATTAGCCAGGCAAGGTGGCAGGTGCCTGTAATCCCAGCTACTCGGGAGACTGAGGAGAATCACTTGAACTTGGGAGGCGGAGGTTGCAGTGAGCAAAGGTCATGCCATTGCACTCCAGCCTTGGCGACAGAGCAAGACTCCATCTCAAAAACAAAAAACAAAAGAATGAAAAAAAACCATCTGATGAGAATTTATGGTTTGTAGGGCGGGGCCTCGGAGGAGGGAGGGTAGGTGGGAGCAGCAGGAGGAGCAGACCCCAGGGAGCTTCCTCTCCAGGTGCCAGAGCCCTGCCGGAGGGGAAACGACAGGGCTGGAGCTGGTGGGGTCTCCCTGATAGGAAACCGCCCCAGAGCCCAGGGAGGGCTCCTGGCCTCCAAAGCCAAGGCTAGGAAACTGAACTGGACCCCTGAGCACAGCGCAGAGCCACAGGGGACGCTGGCAAGGGCAGGGACATCCGTGTAACAAATGCTCTATTTTTGGCATTGAACAAAGTCTACCGGAGGCCACTGTTTTAGACTGAGCTCCTGCCCAGGGCCCAGGGACCAGACCCAACAAGGAAGGAGTGAGTCACTCAGGACAATGGAGCAACGGAGCTGAACCTGAGAAGAGCGTTTCCAGCAAACAGGAGATTCCGGTCAGCAATGAAAAACCGCCTCGATTTTTAACCCTGTAAGGGCAGTAACAGAAATAACTGCGCTTTTTGTTCTGTCTGCTGTCCTCAGCCCCCTCCTATGTAAGGCCAGCTTCCCCTGCTCAGCTCCTATCTTGCAGAGGGAGGGGCTGCCTGATTCTAGAATGCCAAAGAAATGCCACTTAGAATTTAAATGTGGGGTAATTTTGCCTTTTGACACTGGTAATGCTGAGGAGGGAGACCCTTAATCCTCTTCAGCTTCTCGGAGTCGTCCCCCTAGACTTCTACGATGCATCTGGAAAGGAGAAGTTAGAAGTCAGCTGGATTAAGGGTAAGAGCTGGCTGCTGAGCACAGTTGCATCTACAGATCACAGGTATGGTGTGGAGGAATCTTCCCGGAAGGCCTTGTTTTCACTGAAACACAATCGGACTCCACCTGTCACCTACCCCATGCCTATTCATGGGTCGAGAGCCGTTCACACGTCATTTCTAGAGCTGTAAGCCTTCAAAAGGGCCAGGGTTTTCTTTGCTGGGGAGCTCTGGTGTTAGGCGGCTGTGCTCGCGGCTGAATAAATCGCCCCTTCCCTCCCAGTTCGGCTCTGAGAGGTTTGTTTTGAGGCCTTTCCTGCTCCAATGGTAACGCGCTTCCATCTCTGGGCGTCTGCTTCACTTCCCAGGTGAGCTCACAGGTTTCTAAGTTTCAAACCACACTGAGACCCGGGCACAGTCATCCCCACGTTTCCCAGGAGACTGAGGACCAGAGGGAAGCCGCTGGCCCTCCTGGGATCTGGGACTGGGCCCAGCGCTCCCTCTGCTCTGGGTTTAGGCTGAGGTCAGAGGCAGCCCTGACCTCCTGCGCGGTGGGGACAGTGGTCCTGCTGGTTTCCTCTGCCCTGACCGCAGGTGGTTTCCGGGAGCAGAGGGAGGGAGCTGGTTAAGCCCTAGGCCTGGGGCAGAGGGGAGGAGCCCAGCGCGCTGAGTTTCAATTTCCTGAAGCCTGGGGGAGGGAGGCTGGGTGGTGAGAGATGCAATGGGGGAGGCCCTGCAGGGGAGGGGAGGGAGAGGAAGGGGAGGGAAGGAGCGGAGGCCCATCCCAGGGCTCTGGATCTGGGCCGCCTTGCCCATCCACAGCCTCTGCCCCCCCTTGACACCCCGCCCTCCGAGGGGCCTCGCAAGGGTGGCCAGCCTGTGGGTCCCGGACCTTCTCACACCTTGTCTGGTGGTGGAAACTCCGCAGCCACACCAGGCCTGGGTCTGTGGTGCCTCCACCCCTCCGCCCCCTCAGTCAACCTCCAGCAAGTCTTCCTGGGGGGCCGAGCCCCGAGGAGTTCGAGACCCTCCAGGCTGCTTCTGGCCCTCAGCTGGGGCTGAGCTTGATCCTGGCTGGAATGAGCACAGGCTGGGCTGCCTGGGGAAGGCCTTCCCATCTCTGAACCCCACCCTGGGGAATTTGCTGGGAACCCTTGAAGGCCACAGGCCAGAACGCCGAGGGTTAATAGCCGGTCAAAGTCCCTGGGCTGAACGCCCTTACTGTCCAGACAGCAGGCTCCGTGAGGGGGTTGCGGGGAGGAGGGCTGGGCTGAGGGCTGTTCTGGGCAACCACCCTGCTCTCCTCTAGTACTCAGCGGGGGGCAGCCACCCAGAAGGGGCTGGACTCACAGCAGGGCCCAGAGGAGGGGGCCCAGGCTGAGCAGGTGACCCACCCCCACTGCCTGTCCCTCCCCCTCACTGCCTCTCCCTCCCCCCACTGCCCCCCACGATCTCCCCCTCTACTGCCCTCTCTACTGCCTCCCCCCACTGCTTCCTCCTCCTGCTTCACTGTCCCCCTACTCCCCTACACTGCCACCCCCAACTGCCTCCTCCTCCCCCTCCACTGTCTCCCCCTCCCCCTCCCCATCCCCCAGCACTGCTTCCCCCTCCACTGCACTCTGCTCCCCCTTTCCCCTCCTCCTCTCTCTGCCTCCCCCTGGCTTCCCTCTGGTCCCCACCCCTTCCTTCTGAACTGGAACTGGGGCCCTTCTCTTCGGAGGCCAGTCTCACTTCCTCCCTCACCACCCCACTTCCTTTTGTTAGCACCTCCCCACCCAGGTCCCAGTCCAGTGAAACTGAATCAAACAGCCACAGAATTCACATCCTTTTCAAGTACGTGCAACATTTACACATATTGATCCTATAATGAGCCATAAAAAAGTGTCCACAAAGTTTAAAGAACTGAAATGATACAAAGCGGCTTCTGTACTCACAATGTAATTGTACTAGAAATAATTAACAAAAGCACAGACAGTCTTGCTCTTTTTGGAAATAAGGAAACAATAACTCTTTGTGAATGGCCCATGGATCACCTAAGAAATTAAAAGAAAAATCAGAAAACAAAAAGGAAATGATGAGAAATGGGCTCCCTGTCAGAGTTCACAGGTGCATTAGGGCAGTCCTGGAGGTGACTGCAGACCTCGCGTATTAGAGCAGAAGACGCTGGACTTTAATGAACTAAGTGTGCAGCACAAGAAGTTACAGCGTGAGCGGGAAAGTGCAAAGCGTAAGAGTGGAAATTAAAGAGAAGTTAATGATATGTAAAATATGTGTGCGTCAGATAAGATCAATAAATGAGCTGTTTCCCTGGAGTAGAGGGTACCGTGGAGAAGTCTGGTGAGACTAGCGTCAAAGCAAAGTGAAGTGGCCTGAGAAGGACTCCGTACTTCTGCACCTGAGTCCTGGTGGATGAACTGTAACCTGGCTTCATAGCCGGAATCGAAAACCCAACTTAGGAGTATTCACCTGTAACAATAACCGAATCTCGGTCAATCCCAGTGGCCGGACTCCAACCACTCACAGACTGCTGAGTGTTCCAGCTGTTCAAATCAGGCAGCACCAACTCTAACCCGCCATCTGTGCCGTCCCTCACTGCCGCTTCTGTACCTCATTTCCCTTTTCTGTCTATAAATCTTCTTCCAGCACGTGGCTGCACTGGGGTCTCTGCGAATCTGCTGTGATTCTGAGGGCTGCCGGATCTGCAGACCATTCATTGCTCAAACTTCTTTACATTTAATTTGGCTGAAGTTTTTCTTTTAACGCTAGTAAAGAGAAAAAAATGTAAAATAACTAGTATTGGCAATGGAAAAAAATCAAGGTCAACAGAGATTGTAAATGTGAGAAAATCTTACAACTTGATGCCAAAAAATTGGAAATTCGGCTAAATTGAATAAATTACTAATAAAAAGCTCACAAAAACTGACACAAGAAAAAAGTTTTCCATTTTTTTGTATGTCTACAAATAGCTCTGATTTTAGAAAACATTTTACTCTGAAATATTGACAGAAGAAAAACTGAAGCTGAATAACCTTTAATTGAGCAATGAACGATTTGAGAATCCAGCAACCTTCCAACCAGAGTAGACTCGGAGACTCCCTGGCAGCCGCAGGTGGAAGATTTATGGACAGAAAAAGGAAGTGACCTACAGAAACGGAACCGAGGCACAAGAATGCTCGAGGGCCGCATCTCGGCGTTTGCCTTATTTTAACATGGTTGGAACAGTTGGCTACATATGATTGGTCAGAACTCAGTGATTGGCGCAGTGCCAGCTATGGTCTGTCTACACTTCCACCTACTATAGTTCATGATGTACAGAAAAACCTTTAGGCCACACTTCAAATATGTAAGGAGGTGGCTCTAGGCTAAACTTGATTTGACGATTTCCGTGCAATCTCAGGTGTTACAGGAAAGGGGCCCCAATCCAGACCCCAAGAGCGGGTTCTTGGATCTAGAGCAAGAAAGAATTTGGGGTGAGTCCACAGTGCAAAATGAAAGCAAGTTTATGAAGAAAGTCAATGAATAAAGAATGGCTACTCCATAGACAGAGCAGCCCCGAGGGCCGCTGGCGGCCCATGTTTATGGTTATTTCTTGATGATATGCTAAGCAAGGGGTGGATTATTCATGCCTCCCCTTTTTTTAGACCATGCAGGGCAACTTCCTGACATTTCCGTGGCATTGGTAAACTGTCATGGCGCCGGTGGAGCACAGCAGTGAGGACAGCCGGAGGTCACTCTGGTGGCCACCTTGGTTTTGGTGAGTTTTGGCTGCTCCTTCACTGCAGCCTGTTTTATCAGCAAGGTCTTTATGACCTGTATTTTGTGATGACCTCGTATCTCATCCCGTGACTTAGCATGCCTTAACCATCTGGGAATGCAATAGGTTTTAGCCTCATTTTACCCAGCTCCTATTCAATATGGAGTTTCTCTGGTCCACATGCCGTTGGTGTTTCCCCCCTCCCTTTTATAAGAGAACCCTTAATCCTATTGCAGAGGGGCAGAGATCCATCTTCTGTACCTTGTTCAGGCTGAATAGGGGTGACGATATTCTTTCCTAACTATGAGGGTTTCTTGCCTTCAGGGTAGAGAGGAGCTCAGTCAGAAAGCAGCAGTATATGGTAAGGTTCATTCATAACTCTTGAGTTTTGACAGAAGGTGACATCTGCAAGATTAATAAGTGTTTAAGAAAGCATTCAGTAAGCTTGTCCTGTATTTCCATACAAAGAGTATAACAACAATATATTCCACAAGAGTGAAGCAAAATAAGTGAAGTCGTTCCAAGCAGACTTAGTCAGGAGGCATTTAATGAACTGGGCAACTGTTGGAACTAAGCTGGTAGGGGTTGTTAGCTGGTTGTAGTGTGCCCAGAATCAGAACCCTGATCCAGATTTTCCCATTGCGCATCCTTCTTGTTTCTGAGCAGCAGCCAGAGGTCACTTGTTGGTTCACAGGAGTAATCAGGGTTAGCCTAAATTGCAGAAACAAACTTAAAAACAACGCATGAAACTAGAATTTAATAACAAGTGCACCATAGTTCTTGAAACATAATATTTCTCCCCCCAGTTTCCCATTTTTACTAAAGATAAATTATGGTAAGACCAATTTTGCTTTATTATACTTGGCCTGATTATTTGTATAAAGTGCAGCAAGAACAATTATTTTTCACATAAGCTCTTTTTAAATTGGCTTTGATGGAACAGTGTTTCATAGGGACTCTCAGATAAGACGTTTTTAAAGGTGACTCCAGTCATGGGTTTGTACCTTTAAATACCTATGAGTTGGGTAAATGCTTTTCCTCCTGGGGCCGAGACAACTTGGGGCTCCTGGACCTGTCAGAAGGTGACATTGTCTACTCAGCACAGGTTGGAAACCCCGCACAGGGACTATTGCAGGCAAGGTAGGAGGCCAGTTATTGGCTCTATAAGTCAAGTTTCATTTCCTAATGAAAACACACTATTCCAGTCAAAGCCTTGACAAAATAACCAATTTCTCCAATTTTTGTCCTGGTACAAAAGAAAACCGATTCTTATTGCACCTATGCAAATGACTATTTGCCATAAGTTAAGAATACTCACAATCAGCTTCCAAATTCTGGAGAAATCAGGTATAAACAAATATGCTCCAAATCTTGTTTATAGGAGGATACATACTCAACTGTTAAAAGCTGTAAATAGCTCAAAATAAAAGTTTCCTTGACTTTGAAAAACAAAACAAAGGGTCAGCAATGTTTTAAGCAAAATTTAAAAGATTACTTTTAAACTAAAAGTAACCTTTACTACTTTTAGTGGGGCATGGTGGCACGTGCCTGTAATCCCAGCTACTCAGGAGTCTGAGGCAGGAGAATCACCTGAACCAGGGAGGCAGAGGTAGCAGTGAGCTGAGATCACACCACTAGCCTGGGCGACAGAGTGAGACTCCGTCCCAGAAAACAAACAAATAACAAAACAACAACAACAAAAACAACACATCCGTGTTAGAGTTCTATAATTGATTGTAAGCCACCTCTTAAAGAGGATTAAAACAAGGTAACAACTGACTGTGGCTGACAAAACGTTTTAGGGCAGCCATCCTTAAATGACTGACAAGGAAATTTTTTACCTCTGTGGGATACAATGATTTTACTTAACAATTATAATTATTGCTGATAATGTACACTAAGTCATATCAGAACTATAGGAGTTTCCCATAACTTTGGAATATATACCAGTAACACTTTATTCAAATACTTCCCAGAGAAAACCAAACACCATTGTATACAGGACAAAGCTTCCTGTAGGATTTTTGCATCCAATAAGCCAAATGTCACTGCTGCGTTAGTGCATTACTGATGTCAAACCCAATTCTTAATAAAGCCTGATAAACAAATCTGTCCAATCTTAATCAGTTTGACCATAAGGTAAGATTGTCATAAACCTTTTATAACCCTTTACAAGTTTTTGTTAAAGAGCAGATTATAAGCAGATTTTTGCTCTAAGGAAAACCTGTTGTGCTTTTATTTCAATGTTTAATTTATAGAAAAACTGAATAATACCACAATACACCTTTAATTTAACCAATGTCCACACACAGAATCTGTCTCTCTCTCTTTCCTTTTTTGTTTTTTAGATGAAGTCTTGTTCTGTCACCAGGCTGGAGTGCAGTGGTGCGACCTTGGCTCACTGAAACCTCCACCTCCTGGTTCAAGCTATTCTCCTGCCTCAGCCTCCCAAGTAGCTGGGATTACAGGTGTGCACCACCATGCCCAGCTAATTCTTGTGTTTTTAGTAGAGGCGGGGCTTCACCATGCTGACCAGGATGGTGTTGATCTCTTGACCTTGTGATCCTCCCACTTTAGCCTCCCAAAGTGCTGGGATTACAGGTGTGAGCCACCGTGCCCACCCGAATCTCTTTTACAATTAATTTTTTATAAACTTTCCACAACTCTTCAAACCTTTAGCTTTATTATATCTAATTTATGACAATTTTTTGTCCCTTTAGGCAAAAAAAAGTTCACATTCCCATGCCTTCTTGTAATTTTTTACCAAAAGTACATTCTATATTCCTTACATACCTTACAGGTAAAACTGTTTTTTCAATAGCCTCAATTCCATGTTACAATGTTTACTTTTATCGACTTTGACTTTTGGTGAAAACCCTGGTGAGTAAGCAATTTTAATTGTGTACTCGGTGTGGAGGCTGCCCTAGGGCACACCAGGCAGAAGAGCAGCTGAGGACGGACTCTGCGCGTAGCCAGGGGTGTGGTTAGCTCCACCCGGCCCAGGACTCACCTTACGGGAAGCAGGCAAATTGTACAGCACGAGTCACAGTCACATTTTATGAAGCATTAGGAAGCCTTGAATTGCACAGCATTTCTTGCATAAATTCCCTTTCACGCATTCCTTAACAGCGCGCACAGACCATCCCTTTCACACATTCCTTTACAGCTTACACAGACCCTCTGAGACATTCTTAGGCTTTGTGACTTGCTCCAAGCATCCCTCCTTTTACATACCAGTCCTTTTACTTTAGGACAATAATTTAGGTCCTTTCTTATATCAAATTTCCTTCCAATCTTTGGACAGCTAGGGAACTCGGTGATTCCGCATGTCCCCAGGCCTTATCTAGAATCTAATGGCTTTAATATGAGTAAATTGAACAATTTTTAAAAGTTGAAGAAGCAGTGTACGACCTTAAAGCATTTAGCCAACTTAATACCTGACCTGCGTGATTCAGAATGTTTTTAGTCTATCGACAGTTCATTAACAATTAACAATTATTAAAGCTGTTTGTGTTTCCCAAGGATTGCTAAAGTTACATGAACTAAAATACATTTCAGTTTTTATTTTGCTTTCAAAATATTTGATGTAAGTGCTTACTTTTGTTGAAACCAATTAATTAGTTTTTAATGTAAACATGACACACAACACATATGTAGCTACACAGAAAGGCAGAGTATTACTGCAGAAGCTCTAAGATTTTTAATTTGCCAGTTTTTAAGTTTTTTAAATTGAATTACTGGCTTTAGGGCGGAGCCCTTGGAAGAAAAGGGCCAGGAAGGGGGTCTCTGGTGCCTCCTGTTTTTCCCAGGGAGTGCAGGCTATTAGAATTTGAATAGCCACTTTTAATTAAACTGATTTTAACCATAGCACTCTTTATAAAGTCTTTATAGAATTTCTTATGCCCAATGGATGATATTTCTGGGTTTTGAACTTACCAAAGGTAACCTCCCAGGTGCTTAGAGAAAGGAAAATTTAAGACAGTCTGCAGAGATGAGAATAGACAGGTCACCCAGATATTAAACCAGAAATGAGTTACTTCCTATGGGAGAATCGAACCAGGACCACCACTGTGAAAGTAGAAACCTCGGCTCCTCAGCTACAGCAGGGGCGAGCCTCCATTTCTCTTCCCAGCAGGAGTCTAGAGTTAAAAGCTTACAAAGGCTTTTAACCGTTTAATATGATTTTTAGAGCTCACTGTGACAGGAACCCTGAGCTCCTGTTTCCTGAAGGCAAAGACCGGAAGTAAGTACACCACACGGTGACAAGATCAAGCTCTGGAGGACACAGAACGAGGTGGAGACTTTGTTCAGGTTTGGGGTCTGTTCCAGGGACCTGCAGCCAAGTTTGTCACTGACCGGCTGGCTGGGTCATCCTGGAAAGGAGGGTTACAGGTTTTCTAAGCCTGTGTTCTAGCCTAAAGTGCTCCTTGACACGGAAAATCAAATTCGTAGCACAAAATGCACCAGCTTAAGACTAGCCTTAGAATTCTTTTTTGCTCTAATCAAAACTTTACAGATGAGATAAACACTGACTATTTTTTCCCCATTCATTTAACCATTTGCACAGAGGGAGAAGCCAGAAATCTGACTGGCAAGAAATTCTTACCCTTTTGCCAGCACACCAGGCTTCTGGGGTCCCTTTCCCTGAGCGGCCCTAGTGACCCGCTTGCCACACACGGGTCTGGGGGCCAAGCTGCATCATAAAGGAAAATTGTCTTTTTTCGTTCTGGCCGGGGCAAAATACACGCCATAAAACATAGATATTAGGCATGCTGCGTAGCACCCAGCGTCAAACTGGCTTCAATTTGCCCCCAGATGGGCCCCTCATCTTTAATCCAGCCTCTGACTTGAGTTTCAGCACAAAGTCTCTGGGCAAGATGGTCGCCCTGAGAAATGGAAAGAAAGGGAAGGAGGGAGAGAAATGCGTTGCCCGTGGCCTGGCCGGGTGGGGAAGGCGAAGAGCTCACGGCGGCCAGAGACGGACCCTCCCACTGCAGGGACACTGAAAAGTTCAGGCAGCCGCTTTTTGGCAGCAAAGGGGTCTTTTCCAGCCGTCTCATCAGCTCTCAAGTTTCTCCTTTTAGGGAGAAAAAAGCCCCCATGTCGCAGGACCCTGCACATGCCTAATGCTGTCTCCCACAGCCGACAGCAGAGAGGGCAAGGCCGATTAATGCAAAGAGAGTAGCAGTGACCATCCCACAGGGCCCAGCCTGTTCTTAGCCGAGAGGGACTTTATCCAGAGGGCCTCTAACCCCCTAAATCTTAGAAGGGACTCTAACCCTCCTAGGCTGGGCCTCTAACCCAAGCTCAGTCACCCATCCTTGCTTTGTGTTAAGAGGGGCCTCTAACCCACTGTCTGAGGAGGGACTCGAACTTCCCTATCCCGTTCTTTACCCAGGTGCCTGCCTCTTACCGCAGCCATCCGATCAGTGCCGCAGCTGTTTCCTTTGGGTCGGGGTCTCCTCTGCATTGTCCCTTTTGTGGTTCTCCGGAAAGATGTTACCAGACCCCACCGCTTACTCGAAGTTAACCTTTGGGTTGGGAGTTTCTGCACTAGAGTCCCTTCCATGGTGGTCAGAAAGACGTTACAGGAAAGAGGTCCCGACCCAGACCCCAAGAGAGGGCTCTCGGACCTCGAGCAAGGAAGAATTCAGGGTGAGCCCACAGTGTCAAGTGAAAGCAAGTTTGTGAAGAAAGCAAAAGAACCAAAGAATGGCCACTCCATAGACAGGGCAGCCCCGAGGGCCGCTGGCGGCCCTTTTATGGTTATCGCTTGATAATATGCTAAACAAGGGGTGGATTCTTCATGCCGCCCCTTTTAGACCATGCAGGGCAACTTCCTGACATTGCCGTGGCATCTGTAAATGGTCATGGCACCGGTGGAGCGCAGCAGTGAGGACGGCCGGAGGTCAGTCTTGTGGCCACCTTGGTTTTGGTGGATTTTGGCTGCTCCTTCACTGCACCCTGTTTTATCAGCAAGGTCTTCATGGCCTGTAGTTCCGCCGGCCTCCCAGCTCATCCTGTGACTTAGAATGCCCTCACCGTCTGGCTTGTAGGTTTTAGCCTCATTTTACCCAGCTCCTATTCAAGATGGAGTTGCTCTGGTTCACATGCCTCTGACATAGGAAGTTGCAAAGACTGTAGAGAGATCCTAGTTCTCCCAGTGGTTACACCTTCCATTCTGCAGTACAACGTGACAATCAGGAAACCAACCTCGATTCAATGTGCCCTGAATTCCAGGAACTCTGCACCTGTGGACTGCTGCAGCCACCACCCGTGGGCTATGCAGAGCCCCTTCTGTCACCGCAGAACCTCCCCTGTGCTACGCCTTCGTGGACATGGCTGCCCTCCGCCGCACACCCCCAACTCTGGCAACTTCCCACTGTCCTCCATCACCACAGTTCTGTCAGGTTGGGAAGGTCACTGACACGGAGCCACAGTTTGTGCTATTTGAGACACTTTTCCCTCGGCATAAGCCTCCTGAGACCCGGTGAGTTTTGTCTTTGTGCTGTAGTTCTTCACCGCAGGGCTGGATCACACTTTGATGAATCATTTGCCCTTTTAAGAACAAATGAATTGTTTCCTTCTGTGGGTACTACAAATAAAGTTGCAATAAACAATCATGTCCATTTTTTAGGTGTGTACGTAAGTTTTAATTTCTCTTGGATAAAGTCCCAGGATTGTAATTGCTGGACTTTATGGTGAATCATATCCTTCTTTTTTTTGAGACGAAGTTTTGCTCTGTTGCCCAGGCTGGAGTGTAATGGCATGATCTCAGCTCACTGCAACCTCTGCCTCCTGGGTTCAAGTGATTCTCCTGCCTCAGCCTCCTGAGTAACTGGGATTACAGGCACCCACCACCGCAGCTGGCTAGGTTTTGTATTTTTAGTGCAGACTGGGCTTCATCATGTTGGCCAGGCTGGTCTGGAATCCCTGACCTCAAGTGATCCGCCCACCTTGGCCTCCCAAAGTGCTGGGATTACAGGTGTGAGCCACCGTGCCCGGCCTTTTGTTTTTAAAGAAAATGCCAAGCTGTTTTCCAGAGTAGTTGTACCAGCGATGAATGGGTCATCCAGTCTCTCCACTTCGCCAGCAGCATCCGATACGGGCGCTGCTTTATTTTGGCCGTTCTGCTAAGTGTGCAGGAGCGTCGTGTCGCAGCTCAGCTTGCCCTTCCCTAACAGCTGACTGCGCTGGACATCTCTTCCCGGGCGTGTTCTCCATAGTTCCTCTTCAGGGAAAAGTTTTCTCATGTTTCTTTTTCTGACAATTTTCTAACTGAATTGTTTGAGTTTTTTTTTTAACTCTTGAGTTTAGAATACAGAGCATGCTATGGTCTGAATACCTGTCCTCCCCAAACTCCTGCTGAAACTTAATCTCCATTGAGGCCGTGTGGAATTGTTTGAGTTTTTTTTTTTTAACTCTTGAGTTTAGAATACATACAGAGCATGCTGTGGTCTGAATACCTGTCCTCCCCAAAACTCCTGCTGAAACTTAATCTCCACTGGGGCTGTGTGGAGAGGTGGCACCTTTACCAGGTGGTTGGATCACAAGGAGTCTGCTCTCATGAATGGATTAACCCATTTGTGGGTTAATGGATTGATAGATTAATGGGTTAATGACTTAATGAGATATCGTGGGAATGGGACTGGTGGCTTCATAAGAAGGGGAAGAGAAAACAGCTAGCCTGGGAGCGCACCCAGCTCCCTCATCCTGAGACGTCCTGTGCTACCTCTGGACCCTAAGGAGAGTCCCCACCAGCCGGAGGTCCTCACCATATGCAGCCCTTAGACAGCTCAGCCTCCATAACCGTAAGAAAGGAATTATTTCTCTTTGTAAATTACCCTGTTTCAGGTATTCTGTTATAAACAACAGAAAACAGATGAAGACAGAGCTAGATTCTGGGTATAGTTCTTTGCCAGATATGCGGTTTGCAAATATTTCAATAGTTCAGCATTTTACATTGAAATCTATGAACCGTTTGAGTTAATTTTTGTATACGTCGTTTAGGTTGAGGTCACCTATGGATATCCAGTTCAGTACAATCGTCGAAGCAACTCTCCTTCCTCCATGAAGTTGCTTTTTACCTCTGCCAAGTACCCCCTGGCTGCCTCGTGTGGGCTGTTGTGAGGCTCTCTGTTCCGTTCCAGCCGTCGATGTGTCTGTTCCTGACGGGACCACAGTCTTCATTATGGAAGCCACACAGAAAGTCTTGAAACTGGATAGAACAATTTCTTCCATTTTAAAAAAAGTTGCTCTAACGATTCTGGTTCCTTTGCCTTTTCATCCACATTTTAGAATAATCTCGTGCGTATCTGGAAAAGCTCTTGCTGGGTTTTTGGTAGGCGTTGCATGAAGAGTATGTCGCGATGGGGGAGCCGACGTCTTTACGCAGCTGGGCCTTCCCATTCACTCAGTCAAGACCTCCATCGGTCTCGGTTTTTCTTTTGCTCATTTCAACAGCATTTTGCAAGTTTCGGTGTCCAGACACTGCACACGTTCTTTTATGTTTACGCTTCAGCCTTCACTGCTATTTCCTCATATAAAACAGAGTTGAGTTTTGTGTGTTAATCTTGTATCCTGTGACGCTGCTAGACTTGCTAGTTCTGAGAATTTTTTCTGTGGATTCATTGAAGCAGCAGGTCTGCCCGCACGCCCCCCACGCCTGCTCTCCCGCGGAAATTGTGGAAAACGGGCTGATTTGTCGCAGTGTTGTTGGAAAGGGCCACAGACAGAAAACCGCCAAAATGCCCGTCGGTAGGACGATCGTTAAATAAATTACCCTCAGCCCCGCGACGGGCAGCAGTGGAAGTAAGTTCTCCAAGCTGTGCTTTAACTGACCCACGTACATAACGGGTGAAACTGGGAGCAAAACTGAAAACAAGTTAGACTCCATATGCTGATGTGATTGCATTCCCGTAAAGGAACCTGGAACCGGTAAGAAGTCAGTAGGCTGGACCACTGGTGGCAGCTGTCCGAGAGTGCCTTTATTCCACCATTCGGAGCGTTAAGTCACCTGAGACAGGAAGGACGGAAGCCCCTGCCTGCAGGCCAGGCCCCCGCAGCCCTCCCACGGCCTGTCCCTTCTCTGCATACAGCCTGCCCTGCAGTCCTGGCCCCTCCCTATTCCACCTCCTGTGGGGACCAGCGGTTCCCACTCCACCGGAAACGTGGCCCTTCCCAGCTGTACTGAAGCCTCCTTGCTGCTGCGTGGAAGACCCAGACCAAAAAAATCAAAGGAGCACCTGGCTGGCTTCTGGAATGTTCCAGAGCTCTCTGAACGTGACTTCTTTCTGAGATGGTCCCCAGAGCTCTTGGGGGCCCACAGCTTCCCTCTTGGAGTTTTGGGGGTGGCACCCCGCAAGTTCCCACCCCAGACTCCTGGGTCAGGCCTACTCCCTGACGGCAGCCCACACGGGGTGAAGGTGCAGGCAGGGCAGGGGCCTGGTACCACCCTCGGACCCTGGTCAGAGGTCACAGGTGGGGCTTTCACCTGTGGCACCTTCCAGGTGGGGAATTCCTCCTGAGGCCTGGCCTCAGGATGACACCTGCTCTCAGGAATGGTCTCTTGACCTGGGATGAGGGATGGTGTTCCCTCCTCTGGGAGCTCCTGGATCAGGGATATGGGTCAATGAAAATGAAACAAACACTGTCTTCTATTTTTTTCCCCAAAAATACAGGTTTGCTGCCCATGTGACTGTAAAACATGAACCAGATGAACCTTCCTTTGTTAAAGTCCCCAGTGGCCTCTGCCTGTTCCCACAGCCTTGCCTATGTCTGCTCTCCTTCAAAGGCCTGAAGTCATCCTGTGGCCTTGGCACTAGCAGGGGAGTGAGACGCGGCTGTGCGCAGGGAGGTCGGTTCAGCCCCCCACAGAGGAAAAGCAAACCCCTGGGCCCCCGGACCTGGGCCTGAGGCAAAGGAGGCTCGGGCTGGGCGGGGCCGTCGGGGACTGGCCCAGGGAGAAGCCTGTGGGGTGGGGAGTGCGCCAGACGCAAAGCCAGAGTCCCACAGAGTCCCAGGGCTCTCTCTGCCTGTGTTAGAGTCTAACCTGCCCATTGAGGGGCTTTCAAGCCCTCTCCTGTGAGGGTGTAAGGACAGGGGTCCCTGATGGCCTCCCAGAGCCCTGCAGCATCAGACAGGGTGCCCAGGCAAAGCTGAATTTCATATGAACAACAAATAATCTTTAGTGCAATCATGTCTCATGCAATATTTTAGAAATTCAAAAGTAATGCGGAGCGTCCTCTTTCTTCACTTTTGGCAACTGTCTCTCTGCCTCTGCACCTGGGACAGGCCCACGGCCCGTCCAGTGAGTGGCGAAGGAGTCCCTCAGGGTCCCCCTGCCAGCTGCCGCTCCTGAGCATCACAGAGTGTCACCTTGCAGCTGGAGCTCTCTGCTGTGCTCTGGGGTGCACAGCACAGTTGGGCCACTGTGGGGATGGTGTGGCCACATCTACCCAAGACCAGCAGGTGCCTTCCGTGTCCAGCAATTCCGCCCCTAGGTCCACAGCCAGGGGAGGTGCAAGTGTGTGTCCACAAAGAGACTTTTGTGTGTTCATTCCCACTCTGGAAATGACACAGCTGCCCATTGACAGAAGACAAGATAGATAAATAAGTTGTGGATATTCATCAAATGCAATATCCTCAGCAACAGAAAAAGAACACAGCGCTGGCACGCACCCCAGAGCAGATGCAGCCCACAGGACGCTGAGCCTGCGGGGAGTGCACCCTGTGCAATTCCCTCGATACAAATTCAGGAGCAGAGAGGACCATTAGCCAGCAGTGGAAGTGAGACGGTGGCTGCTTCAGGTGGCGGAGGCACCAGGGACTTAGGACGGATCGCATAGGTGGATTCCCAGGCAAGAATTCAGGGAACTGCACACCCGAGGTGAGCGTGCTGCAGGTGCCACGCTGCTCAGGTGCGATGCGTCCCTTTAAAGTAGCTATAAACACACACCGCAGCAGCAGCAACAACAACGCCTCTAACAATGCACAGAGACAGAGAGAGGCCGGATGTGCGACACAACAACAACAACAACAACACACCCAAAACACACACAGTGACAGAGAGAGGCAGGATGTGTGACAGAACAACACACCCAAAACACACACAGAGACAGAGAGAGGCCGGATGTGTGACACAACAACACACCCAAAACACACACAGAGACAGAGGCCGGATGTGCGACACAACAACACACCCAAAACACACACAGGGACAGAGAGAGGCCGGATGTGTGACACAACAACACACCCAAAACACACACAGAGACAGAGAGAGGCCGGATGTGTGACACAACAACAACGACAACACACCCAAAACACACACAGAGGCAGAGGGAGGCCGGATGTGCGACACAACAACAACAACAACACACCCAAAACACACACAGAGACAGAGAGAGGCCGGATGTGTGACACAACAACAACAACAACACACCCAAAACACACACAGTGACAGAGAGAGGTAGGATGTGTGACAGAACAACACACCCAAAACACACACAGAGACAGAGGGAGGCCGG